>NW_028261395.1:30970311-31291561 GCF_051295495.1 Thamnophis sirtalis
TCATCTATTTACCATCTACCAACCTATCATCTATTATCTATCTATCAATCAATCTTCTATTAAACTATCATCTACCTACCATCTACCTACCCTCATCTACCTACCATCTACCTACCTATCATCTACATATCATATACCTACCTACCTACTACCTACCTTCTATCAATCTATTAATCTATCTACCCATTCATTCATTTAAATAGAACTCAGTTGAATGTATATATGTTACTGTCAATGTGTGAGATTCCATAGAAAGCCTATAGAATGCCAAAAAATGGGACCTCAAAGTATGAAATGCTTAATACTTCAGACATTTCTAGTCATTCTATGCAATGCCAAAAAGCAAACCAGCAAATATAAAATATTCCTCCTATAATGCCATTGTAGCCTTCTTTCTTGCAACAAGCAGGTTAATACTGGTCTTTTTCTCTGTTTTTTTTCTAGTAAGGAAGTCCTGTGCTTTATTGTGTGTTTCTTCTTTCATTTTCCAATAAGTTTTTTCAATAACCTTACCTAACCTTTTCTCATGACCCTCTCTCCATTCTTTGCCTAAATAGTTCTTCAAATGGTTGGGTATTACATACAGAAAGTACGCAACACATTAAAATAGCAAAGAAATGTCATGCTTTGTCTACAAAACATTCCATGTTCTAGAGAGTTCCTAGACCATTCTATAAACAATGTCAGCTTTTTACATGTGGCTGGTAACATATGCATTAAACATCTCTTGCATAAGCTAGGTTCTCTTCCTAGTCGGTAGACGAGAGATCAGGAAGCTGATATAAGCCAACATTAACCTAAGTCTGAGAGTTTGGGAAAAGGGCTTTCATTTTATTGAATGAAAACCAAGTTATCCATTTCCTAGCGATATCAGATTATTTGAGAAGTTTCTCATTTTAAATGCATTTCATTTTAAAAAATGGATTAAGAAACAAAAAAAATACACTTTAAAATGAGAGCTGCGGCTTTATCTGTTTGAAGTAGAATTTGAGAGTTCTACTTCTATTTTTTTTTTAATCGGCTTTTTCAGATTGCCTTTGGAGTTTTTATATTATGTCCCACTACCTTTTTCCATCTCCCAGTATTATCTCCAACCTAAATTAGGATGGAGGCAAAGTTTGGCGGCTTTTTGCCCTGGTTTCACAAATTCCTGAAAGCCAGCAGTTTGTCCCAAACCCATCAGCTGAAAAAGTAAAACTTCTAACCTTCATAGTAACTCACATCCTGATTTCTAAAAAGAAGGAAGAATTATTGGGAGGAACTGCTGGGAAGGACATCGTGACTCGATAGGCTGCCTGCCAAATAGCTAGCACCTGGCCTGCTGGTGCCTTGCCCTTTTAAGGCCCCTCCCTAGCCAGCCTATCCAGGTGTGGCTATAAAAGCCAGAGAGGAAAGCCAGGAGGAGGTATTGGTGTTGTGGGGAGTGAGAGGGAAAGTGGGCTGCGTTAGTTTGGGAAACTAAAACAGAGGAAAAGGAGTTGTAGTAGAACTGGAGAAGAGTGCTATAGTAGTAAACTATGTAGTAGTAGTTACTACTATATAGTAAATAGCAAGTACTAGTCCTTGAGGACTTGTAGGTGTTGTTGCTTAGAGGCTAGGAGGGGGTTATCTTGGTTTCTGGGGTTTTGGAGCCCACTAACCGGGATGTAATAAAAATAGGGGACCTCTAGAAAGCCTTACAAACAGCCAAGACAATCAAATTACTCTTAGTAACATCTAGGACAAGTTTTCCCTTTGTAGGAAAACCTAGCCAGGCAAGTCTCTTAAACACACAGGTGAAAAGAAACATTCCTTAAAGTGTAAGGTCTCGAAGTCACTTCTTTAGTGTGAGGGAGGAGATACAAAGGCATGGAAGAAATTACTCGTACAGACAGGAGAGATGGAAGTTCTCTCGCCCAAGCCCACTCTATGGATAAAAGGAAGGAAACACTCAAAACAATAGTCATAACAATAGCTGCCCTGTGTTGTGTGTGGGTAGCATTCTTTAAGCTCCCTGGGAAAAAAGACCTGCCCTCTTGAAGGAATGATTTATCCGCTGGGGAGACTCATGCAGGGAACCAAAAATTTACCCACTGGGTAAACTAGAAAACCATTGTACTACATCATTTCAAACCTTTAATGTCAGAGTACAACATGTGTACAGTGAGGTTGGCTGAGCCTCCCTTCATGCACCCCCACAACAAAATACAACTCACAGTGAAAGACAAAAAAATTCGCAGCCCAGTGAATCCTACTAACAAATACCCAGTCTTTTTAAAAAAATAAGAGTTTTATTATTTTTTAATTACAAAAAAAAAAAACATTCCATCTTCCCTTATGCAGTGTGTCATCTGGGTACAAACCTCTCTATGCAACCTCGTTCCTCTTATTTCCCTAAGTTTAGTATTATAATATATTGAGCATTTAAATGTTATAAAATACTCAATGTTTCTTCTTAATACCTTCTAATAATGATATCATATCAACATTAAACATCATTATTCTTACTGTACACATATTAACAGTTTTCATCTTATTCATATTGCTATCTAAGTGTATTGTCTACTTATTTAGCTTTCTTCATTTCCAAACTCTTTTTTCTCTCCAAGCATTGGTAAAATACTTCCTAAATTAAACACCCAGCCCTATTGCACCACGTGAACTTATTGCACATCAGGGCCCCCGCAAGTCAGTCGTACTATGTGGTTGTAGAGTCATTTTTCATTCAGGAGTCTGACAGCCCACCGATACAAACTGTTCTTTAGCCTGTTTGTGAGGCTGCCTCTGCTTCTATATCTCCTTTCCGATGGTGGGAGAATAAAGAAGGGCTGAGTCATCATACTACATCTCCCTTTTCTCCTCCTGACTTGTTAACCAAAAGCTGAAGCACCTTGTGGGTGCCCAGAGTTGCAGAGAAGGGTGAGGTGTCAAAGCCGAGGCAACAACAAGCCAACTTCAGACTCACATCTCAGTCAAGGCATGTTATGTGTAGATGAACCAAAAGCATTTGCTAACATCCAGTTAGGGAAAAGCAAAAGGCAGGCAGGCTGTGGAGGAGAAGCCCCTTCCTACCCATAGGAGAATGCAAGGAAAGTATCCCAGATACAGCTATTTCTAAAGATGGAGCTTCAGGGCTAACAGGCCCACTTTTTCAAACCAGCCTCAAAGGAGCTGGGCTCTGTCCCTCTTTTCCAAACCAGGAACAAGCCGAGACCTGGGGGAAAACAAAATCACCTTCTGAGCTCAGAAGAAGACAAAAATATATCCCTCCTCATTCTCTACCCTGAAAGGGCTAAGAACCTTTTTCCAAGGCCCCTACCGAACCACGGAAATCCATGGCTGGATCAGGAGGACACAAACTATGTGTGGGGTACTTGTACTTGTACTTGACGCCTCTTCACCCATCGTGGGTATAGGCGACTTCCATGGAAATTTGACGCCACTGTTTTCGGTCCTGGGCTAGGGTTGTCAGGTGGTGCAGCCAGTTACAGCGATCCATGGAAGCTGTTTCGGCTGGATATATCCAAGGGGGCGCCAGTCCCAAGGGTCGACAGAGCCCGATTGGTGGGAACGGGGGGGACGGGGGACCACGTGAAGGCCGGGTTGTCGTTTGATAGCTGAGAGGCTTTGCAATAGGCGTTGCAATGTATATTTTGCGCATCAGCTATCCTTGCCCACCCTAGGGGTAGAGGATATCTGATCCGATAGTCACAAATGTGGATCTTGGGAAGTCTGCTGTTGCTGATATGGGTTGTAGGAGCGGATCTGTAGAAGATTCGATGGGAGACGGGCTGTTGGGTTGGTTGGGGAAAGATGGACACCAGTCTAGAGCCTTGATGGCGTGTTGGGAGTCCCAGTCCACAGAACTCTGTAGGACTGGGATGGAGGGGAGAGGTTGTTTTGTGATGGAGGAGGATCTGCTTCCTGGCTTCCTTCCAAAAGTTGAAATGTTTGTTGGGCACCTTTTCATTGCTTTCTGGTGGCACTGATGAGGTCCCTCCGAAAGGGATGAGTAGTCCACTCTGCAAGTTGTTTGTCTCAGATCCCAAGATCCCTCCTTTTCACTCTTTCTCAGTGATTGACAGTAATTGACAATTACAATAGAAATACCTTTTAAAATAGTTTTGTATAAATTACAATCCTTTTTGACAATACTAACATAACCATTTCTTATTCAAATGCACTTTTATACATTCCTAATTATTCCTATATCTAAACATTTATGTTTCTAAGCTGTACATTTCATGTTTCTATTATTCATCCATTTATACCAGTTTTCCCAAACTCTATAATATTCTGAGTCTTCCTTGTTGACAAGTTTATTTTTGTTAATATATTTTTAATTGTTTTATACCACACATTCCATTTCTACATTGAACGGTGTGTTTTCTAGGTGTCCAACATGTTAAAATATAAGCATCATTATAATCATGTACATCTAGACATTGTGAACTATATTAAAAATATGAGTTCCAGGTGGGGCTATAAAAAAAGAAACAGACATTGCAATCTCTGGAACTTAAAATATATTACCCACTTAGCTTTCGTTGGCCTCTGCTAACATTGTCAGAATGTAAAAACTACCATTGAGGAGATATTTGCCTTTATACATCATTGATCAATTTGCTCATTGCGCGCATGATAGGCCCCTAGGCCCATCCGCCCGCCTGTAATTAGCTCTGTCATTTTTTACCTCAGACGTGATATACATGGAGCCTTAGATTCCTGTTGCTTTCTCTCCTATCAAGCACAGCTTAGGCTGCTAGACACATATACCCAATAAGATCAATCGTTATTGGAATTGGAATTGGAATTGGAATTTGCTTTATTTATATGCCGCCCTTTTCCCTGAGGGGACTCAGGACGGCTCACAATTCAAGGGAGGGGGAAACAAACAAATTACAAAACAAAGACCATACACTACTAAAAACGCAACAATCATACTATTCGGAGTGGGGTGGAAGTCTTTAGCCCCAAGCCTGCCGGAACAGCCAGGTTTTAAGGGTGAGGGTTCGAAGAATCTCCACGGGGAGTTCGTTCCAGAGGGTTGGAGCAGCCACAGAGAAGGAGGGCTCTCCATAGTCGCCAGTCGGCACTGGGCGGCTGATGGAATTCGGAGGAGGCCTAGTCTGTGGGATCTTATTGGTCTAGTGGAGGTAATTAGCAGCAGGCGGTCTCTCAAAAGTATACTATCATCCCTTATAATATCAATTCTATAACCATCAAATATATTTACTAATTGTTTTTTCTTTCTCATGGAGTCAATATTTCACATAAATCCACTCATCCCACCTCTGTTATCTGTCAGCTAACCATTGGTAGAAAAGTTCCCATGTCACAAAATACTCCAAAACTTCTTTTTATTTTATTTTTAAGCTCAATGATTGACAGGTTTAGGTTATCTCGCTCTTCTATTCTGGAACCAGACTTGAAAACAGGGTTGGGAGAAAGAAAAGCTCTCACTACTTGCCTCGGTTGTTTTGCCTTCCCCACCTTCTGGTTCTCCACCAGTTCTTGCCTCAATTGATGGGACAGAGAGGTGGGATGCATTCTTGCATGGATTCAGGCTCTCCTGGGGCCCCATATGTGGGCAGGGCCACCCCACCTCCTCAGTGAGGTGGGCCATTTGGCCCTTGGTGTAACTGACCAGCTTCATCTGCTCATCTCTTGCTCCTAAGGGGAGAAACAAGTAACACATAACCTTGAACTGGTCTTTGGAAAGAGGCAGTAAGCAGGATTCATGCCCTGAGCCAGATTCACACAGCATCATTTGATTTGTTTTTAAATTTAGTTCTCTCCATGCATCCTGTAGGTCTATTTCCTGTACCATCTTAAAAAATGTGTTTGGGAGTGTTCTTCATTTTTTTTTAAAAAAAAAATCTTTTACTATTTCTGTAGTCTTTTTTATTTTTTTAAACGCAAATAATACAAACAGTGCATATACAAATGAATACAAAAAGCAAAAGAAAAGGGGGAAAACACATATTATAATGCACTCCCCCACCCCCTGGAGACCATTTCCTCCCATATATTTCTTAGATACACAATATATTCCAATTATGCCCTTATCCCCTCCAAAACAACATATATTCTTGAGAAGATTTATTTCCTTTGCCTTCCACCAACACTGGTTTTATAAAATCCCCCCATATTTCAATATAATTATTCACTTTAATCATCCCTTTTAAAAGTTTAATTTCTGTTGTTAATTTATTATTTGTTGCCATACTACACATTTCATTATACCACTCATTTCTTTGAATATCTACCATCTATTTGATTTAATTTACGTGGTGTTAGGTACCACCTCCATATGACTTTATATCCATTTTTCTTAACTCTAACTGACATATTCTTTTTTAATTTAAAAAGTTTTTTATTAGATAAAATTAAGAACATTGGACATATGCGACATTTCTGGCATAAACATTTCTATATAAGTGTTTGAATCTTTACAAGGCTTACAATTTATATCCCTTACATAGGTACGTGTAGTAACTGACATATTCTTATATACTCTTCTATTCCAAATATTTTTCCAATTATTATCATTTGTTTCTCCAGAAATAAATGCTTCTGTATTCTTTTTTAACATCCACAATTGCATTAAAGTCATACGTTTTCATGTTTTCATACATTAATGCATACATTTTCATAATCCATATCTTACTATTTTGTGTAGCATTCTGTAGAATTCTTGTTTATTTGGCGTATATATTACAATCGGGAGCATTTGTTTCTGATTCATTGATATCTTCATTAATATTCTCCCTTCTTCATCTGCATATATTTGTCTGGTCAATCCTCAACTTCTCCTTACCTGCAGAAAAGTCTACTCCCCTTCACAATGCCTGTGCATGTTGGAGGTTATTTTGCGCTTTTTAAATCCAGCTGGTTAGGAGTGTATGAACTGTGGATCCGCGCCTCCGGGATGCCAATCTCGCACGCTAGGCGCTCGCGGGCTTCGTACCCTGGATACGGGTGTGCCTCGAAAGCTTCGGTGAGGCGGGCCGCTTGCTCCCTTGTATAAATGGTCCTTTTTCTTCTTTCGCCCCTGGCAGATCCCGCTTTTGGCCATTTTCCTGAAGGGAGAAAGAGGGGGGAAATCAAGTGCACAATGTGAAGTGCAATTTGGAGAGGATCCGCGCATCTAGATGGGGCTTGTGTGAACGGGTGTAAATGGTCCTTTTTCTTCTTTCACCCCTGGCACATCCCGCTTTTGGCCGTTTTCCTGAAGGGAGAAGGAGGGGGGAATCAAGTGCACAATGTGAAGTGCAATTTGGAGAGGATCCGCGCATCTAGATGGGATGCGTGTGTGAACGGGATCAAGACGCTCCGTTTTGGAATCGGCCCCGTTGTCTGAAGGCCACTTCTCAGAACCTGTTAAAAAAAAGCGCCCCCCACCTCCCTCTTCCCCATCGACCAACAGGCTTCCCAATGCAGACCAGTTAGAGGTTTTAATTGGTTAGCCGGGTTGGATTCACTTAAAACTAAACGCGGGCAAAGCGAGACGCCCCAAACCGAGAGAAATCCCCCTCCTCACGTTTCCTCCCCTGTAAACCCGGGTTTGGAACGACTTCGGTGGTTTTCTCCATCGGCCAGAGTCTGGCTCCCTCCAAGCCGCGCAAAGGGATGCGATCCCCGGCCACAAACGGGTTAGAACACTTTTTTGCGGGCGCTCGGCTAACCGACATCCCCCATCTGCCTTGCCCCGTAAAGGAGGGGAGGGAAAAAAGAAACAGGGAAAAATAGGGCGCCTCAAAGGTGATTTCTTACCTGAATTGCCGGAGTTCATTTTGGATGCAAGTAAAATCTGTTTGCAGGAGAAACGTCTCGCATTGGATCAGACGTCGGATGCGGCTGCTAGATATAATTGGGATCGGACTTTTATAGTGGTTCAAATGCTGACCCTCCCCACCACTGGGTGTCTTTATTGGTCAATCAGGGCAGAGGAGGGGAGGTCAGGATACTTGCCTTTTAAAATGACCCTTGCTGTTGGGCCCCTCTACTTATTTACACATTGGAAAAAGAGGAAGAAAAAGAAGGAGAGAAAGAAGAGCAAGGAAGCAGGATCTGAACCCAAGATGGGGTTTGGGACCTGCAGAACATCCATTGGGCCTTCCATGGCCTCTGCTCTTAATTGGGTTGCAAAGGTCCACTTTATCTGGTCTCTGGTGGGTGGGAGAAGTTGGAGCCTGAAGACTCCAGAGGACGAATCCTGAGTTCAGCAATTTTAAGAGCCCAAATTCTCCCCATTGAGGTTTCTGGATTTTGAGTCTCTCTTCATGGGAGGCTAGACGTTGAAGATTCAAAGATTTTATTGAAGGTTCCTTAACTGTAATGGCCATGCTGGCTGGGGACGATGGGATCTGCGGTTAGCAGTGCCCTATCATCCCCTCCAGGAAATAGGTAAGCCGGTGTGTTGAATTGCAGTAGGTTCCTTGAATATACTCGCTGGAGTTATGTAGCTCGCCTCTCATAGCTCCGACTTTGGCGCATTTTCCTGAAAGGAGGAAGAAACAAGAGCCTCCTAGCCGGGGTACAGGTGCACCTCAAAGGGCCTCAGTGAAGTGAGTCACATGCTCTCCATGGTTCAAGTGGTCCACTTTTCCTCCTCGCCTCTCACAACTCTGACTTTGGCCCGTTTTCCTGAAGAGAGGAAGAAAGGAAAACAACGTCAACGTCGTTACCTGCAGAAAAGTCTACTCCCCTTCACAATGCCTGTGCATGTTGGAGGTTATTTTGCGGTTTTTAAATCCAGCTGGTTAGGTGTGTATGAACTCAAGGGGGAGCCGGGGGAGGGGAGCAGACGTGTTTGTAGAGGCAAAAGCGGCTCCGTTCACACGACACCCATTGTCTCCCGAGAAAAGCCGGTTTCTGAGCATCGCTTAAACGTACCAAACCCCACTTTTGCATTCCGCCCCCCACCAACAAAATTGCCTTGCTTTTACCCTTTTAGGCAGCCCCTTACCAAAATGGGGGAAGTGTAGAAGGTCCGAGTTCATTTTCCAATCCATCTCCCCGACGCGAACTTTCCATAAGCCCGCGCGCTCCGAATTCGCTCGGAGGGCCACGGTTGAATTTAGGGTGGGCAAGACGAAAACGAGCCCCCCCCAAAACTCCAGAGAATCCCCCTCCCCACGTTCTCTTCCCGCTAAAACCGGGGATGGAACGAATTCGACGCCCTCCCCCCATCTATCCGGGTTTTCTGTTCTTTTTTTTTTTAATAATGAAGATTAAAAATTAAAACGAAAAAATAAACCAGGTTTAATTTCCTGCGCTTTTTAAAACATTCCCAGTCAATTAAAGGGCCGCAGAGCCCTGTAGCTTATTCCAATTTTCCCAGGCTGGGGCGACCACAATGGTTAAAACTGACACATTTCTACAAAAGAAAAAAAGGAAAGAAGTAGTACATATATTTAAAACTAAATAGGTGGTCCCTTTATCATAACCTTCCACCATTATGCCCAACAAACATTTCTGGTTTCAGATCGATGTTCTGCTTAATAATCTTTTCCAGCCAGCTATGTATTTTCTCCCAATATTTTCTTGCTTTAATGCACGGCCACCACATATGATAGTAGGTACCTGAGGACTGCTTGTATTTCCAGCATTTGGCAGACAGATTGCTAAACATTTTTTGCCAGTCTTGCCAGTGGTAAATGCCACCTGGAAAACATATTCGTTCATGTAAAAGGCATAGTCAATGTATAATTCTTGACCCAGAGTTTTTGTCATTTCTCTAATTCTATATTATAACCAAAAAGGTTTACCCATACAAACATTATTTCTTTGACTTGCTCTTTCTTCACTGTATAAGTCAATAAGTAATTATATAATTTTTATCAATTTTTCATCCATCCCCATTAACATTTTATCAACTGCTGTTGGTTCTTTACTCAAACTCCATGTTTTAACATCTTTCTCATAGTAGATTGTATCTGAAGATATGGCCACCAAGCTAAATTCACCCCTTGATTCTGTAATTGTTGTGAGCTCCACCTACGCAGTAAACCAGTGCCTTGAATTGCAGCACCTCCCAATGAATATGGTGAGGGGGGAGGGGGGTTAGGTAGCTTGCTAAACCATGTCTCTTTTAACCATGGTTTCGTTTACCAACCCCAATGTTCTCACAGCATCAAAGGAAAACTGCCCAACATTAAGGGTCAGCAGGAAGGGTGAACCAAGCCAGTGAACCAAGCACACACACTTTGGTATAAATTGTTTACTTCTTTCACTTGCCTCTTTTCCTCTCTTGATTCTTTTTGGATAGGAAGAAACAAGAGCCTCCTAGCCGGGGTACAGGTGCACCTCAAAGGCCTCAGTGAAGTAAGCCACATGGTCTCCTTGGTTCAAGTGGTCCACTTTTCCTCCTCACCTCTCACAACTCTGACTTTGGCCCATTTTTCTGAAGGGAGGAAGAAAGGAAAACAACGTCAACCTCTGTAGAGTCCTCCTGCCCAGAATCTAGACCAGAGGCGAAATTGAAGCCCTTGGTAGCCACATCCTCCACGGGGTAAATTGTTTGCTTCTCCCACTTGCCTCTCTCAGTTCTGACTTTGATCATTTTCCTGAAGGGAGAAAGAAACATGAAGCAAAAATTGGCTCTGTTAGTTCCGAGGCTTCATGGAGACCCATAGCTGGACCAGGACACAGGCAATGTGGTGGTGCAGTAGAAACTCCAGGGGTGGCCTTGTTGATACAGGTCATGGGGTGGATTTGGGGAGTCTGCAGAAGGTTCGGCTGCTGGGTTAGTTTGGAAAAAGTGGGGACCACTCCAGATCCTGATAGAGTGTTAGAGATGCAGAGATCCAAAGAGCCCTGAAGGACTGGAACAATGGATCCAACCGAGAGTCTTTTTTGTGATGTGAAACGATCTCTTCTTGGTTCCAACTCAAAGGCTGAAATGTTTGGGGCATCTAAGGAGCCCTCAATTTCTCTTCGGTAGCATTGAACCACCCAGGCGTCTGGGTTCGAGTCTCTCTTGATGGGAGGGCATCTCTTGAACAGAAGCTGAAGATTCAAACTCTGGTCTTGGATATTTATTGAAGGACTCTTAACTGTAATTAGCCAGGCTGGCTGGGGAAATGGGATTTACAGTTATCAATTTTCCATCATCTATAAACCTAAAAACACACCCCACAAAAAGAAGGGAAACCAGGGTTTGAGGGCAAGATTTATTGCCAATCACCTCTACAGAGAAGCAGTTTCACATATACATTCAATTCCGCAGGACTGGACCAGTGGATCCAACCGAGACGTTGCTTTGTGGTGTGGGAGGATCTCTTTCTTGGCTCCTTCTCAAATGTTTGGGGTTATGTAAGAACTTCCATTTTGAGTCACCCAAAAGGTTTAAAGGGTTTAAAGGTTTATTGCATTTATATGCCGCCTTATTCCCTGGAGGGACTCAGGGCGGCGAACAAACCCAGGGGAGGGGGGGTAGTACACACAAGGTAACACAAACAGACAAAATACAGAGAAAAATTTAAAAACAATCAACAGTCACGCAATTCGAGCGGGGAAGGGAACTTGTCAACCCCAGGCCTGCTGGAACAGCCAGTTTTTAATGGCTATACGGAAAGCCTGAAGGGAGGTGAGGATCCGAATCTCCGCAGGGAGTTCGTTCCAGAGGGCTGGAGCAGCCACAGAGAAGGCCCTCCTCCGGGTGGTAGCCAGTCGACATTGGCCAATAGATGGAATACGGAGGAGGCCTAATCTGTGGGATCTAAAGGGTCTTTGGGAGGTAATTGGCAGCAGGCGGTCTCTCAAGTACCCAGATCCAATACCATGAAGGGCTTTGTAGGTGACAACTAGCACCTTGAAGCGTATCCGGAGACCAATAGGCAGCCAGTGCAGCTCGCGGAGGATAGGTGTAACGTGGGTGTACCGAGGTGCACCCACAATCGCTGAAAGGCCACTACTTTCTCAACAACCTTCCCAACAAAGGGGAGGTTGGAGACTGGACGATAGTTATTTAAAAGGCTGGATCTAGAGATGGCTTCTTCAGGAGGGGTCTCACCACCGCTGTCCTTAATAGAGGGGAAAAGAAGCCCTCACGAAGGGAGGCGTTAACTATCACCTGGATCCAGCCCCGTGTCACCTCCTTGCTGTTCGCGACCGGCCAGGAGGGGCACGGGTCCAGTGCACACGTGGAGGTGCTCACCCCTCCCATGGCCTTGTCCACTTCCTCAGGAGTAACAAGTTGAAACTCAATCCAAAGATGTCGCTCAAACCCTCCCCCGGTACCTCGGCTGGCTCTGTGCAATTGGAGTCCAGGTCTGTCCGAAGCCGAGCAACTTTGTCCACGAGGAATTGGACGAACTCCTCAGCTCTACCTCTTAAAGGATTGCCCGCATCCCTCCCATTCAGGAGGGAGTGGGTCACCCTAAACAAGGCGGCTGGGCGCGACTCAGCGGACGCAATCAGAGCGGCAATATAAGTGTTCTTAGCAGTCCGAATTGCCCGAAGGTAAGCTTCGATGCAGGCTTTTAATAGTGCTCGGTCTGACTCGGATTTGCTGGACCTCCAGCGGCGCTCTAGGCATCTCTTTTGGCATTTCATCTCCCGGAGGTCCTCGGTAAACCAAGGAGCCCTCCTGGATCCAATGCCTCGGATCGGCCGTAAAGGCGCAATTCAGTGGAGAGCCTCCGACGCTGCTGAGTTCCAAGCAGCAACTAAGGTCTCCACTGGACTGTGGGCGAGAGTATCAGGCACAACACCAAGCACCGTCTGAAAACCCTGAGGATCCATAAGGCACCTGGGGTGGAACTACCTAATCGGTTCCTCCTCCCTACAGTGGGGGATTGGCCTCCGAAAGTCGAGCCTCAATAGGAAGTGGTCTGACCATGACAGGGGCAAGGTCTCACTACCCCTCAAACCAAGATCACAACTCCATTGCTCCGAGAGAAATACGAGGTCAAGCGTGTGACCCGCTGAGTGAGTCGGGCCCCAAATTACTTGAGTCAAGCCCATGGCTGTCATGGAAGCCATGAACTCCTGCGCTCCATCAGAGTGCTCGCCGAGCGAAGGCAGATTGAAGTCCCCCAGCACCATAAGCCTGGTGAACTCAACTGCCAGCTCAGCTACTAACTCGAGGAGCGAGGAGAGAGCTGTTGTCACGCTGTTGGGAGGCAGGTACGTTAACAACAAGCCCACTTGACCCGCAAGGTCCAACTTCATCAGCAAGGACTCACACCCGACAAGCTCCGGAGCAGGGATCCTATGAGGAACTAAGGACTTCCGGATAACAATGGCCACTCCCCCACCCCTTTTCTAGGGTCGCGGTTGATGAAGCACCTGAAAACCCTCTGGGCACATTTCAGTGAGGGGGACTCTTCCCTCCGGGCCCAGCCAGGTTTCAGTAATATATGCCAGGTCTGCCCTCTCGTCTAAAATCAGGTCCTGGATGAGGGGAGCCTTGTGAACCACAGACCTGTCATTTAGCAACAACAACCTGAGACCAGGGTCCTGACTACTCACGCCATCTGGCCTTGGAGTGGAACTAATAGGGCTGGAAGGAGGGATCCCTATGATGTAGGGAACCCTCCTTCCCCGGTAATGGCTCGCCCTAAAGTTCCCACCATATCTGCCCCTCCCCGTTATGACCCTAATGTTCCGGCCCACTCCCGCGTCTATGGTCCCTCCACCCTCCCCTCTGGTCACTGGGTTCACCGGCAGGCCCTTTGACACAAACATCTGAGGACGGGCTTAGGCCTAGGCCCCCCTGACACTTCTGCAAAGCACTCAGTGCAGGAGGTACCCGGCTGTGGTCCCGACCCACACACACATAAACACACATACAATCAATCAATCCCCACGAACAAGTTAAAAACAAGGGAACAGCAATATCATCAATAAAAGTGGGAACATTCAATCAACCACAATCATACCAAGCATTCCCCATACAATTTAAAATAATAAAACTGCGCGGAAGAGCGAAATTTGCTCAAAATTGGTCCAAAATAGCCGGAGAAGGTTAATATCCAAGTCCTCCCTCGCAAGGGGCCCGAGGTCCAGAAAATTTGGGAGAGGAGTATGGTAGCAGCAATTGAACACTTCCCAAACACATCCTTCTCGTCCAATGCCCTCTCTACCGGAATAAGCTTGCAAAATAGTCGGTAAAGGTATAAACGTGGGGCCCAGAATGGCGATAAAGTCATAGGCCTCAATTCGCTCCCCAACGATGGTCCAGTGGGCAAGGCAAAAAATGTCTGGGAGGCAAGTAGGCCGTAGGCGGTGAATATAACAGCGAAAGTCGTTGGGCCAGCCATAGGCGATGACAGGTCAAGCAAACGCCCCTTCCCTCGGAAACAAGAAGAACAAACGGGAGCCAGGGATACCCCACGGTACAAGGGGGAGGAAACCCCACTCCCAGCTGGGCCGTAACGCTCCAAGTGGTGGCAGCCAACTGGTAGGCCGTTAGGCTGACAACCCCACCCCCGCCCTCACCCTAGCTCTAACCTTACCCTAACCTTAAACTAACCCCAAGCTAAATAATCCTACACTAACCCTACCCTGTCCCTAGCCTGACCCTGCAGCAGCACAGACAGCGGTTGGAGGCGTCAGACAGTCAAGGGGGTCGGGCCCCCCCAAGACAATCTCCGATAGCTGTCTCCACAGTAGCCAAGACAGTCTCAGCCAGTTCTTCCAGGCTCAATAAGCCCCTCCAGGCTCCGGTGGTCAGGTAGTCTCAAGCCCGCCTCTCGCCACAGATGGCCACAGCGAAACTCACAAAATAGATTTGGCTGAGAGAGTGGAGGTGTCCATACTGCCAGTTGACATAGGAGGCCTCCTGCCCAACACTTACCAGAGGCTGAATGGATTCCGGGGTGTGGATCTCCTGCTCTGGAACTAGACCTGAAAAACAAGGATGGAAAGCCTCACACACACACACAAACACACACACAGACACTATTATTAGTCTTGGTTTTCTCTACCTTCCTCTCTTTCTCATCCCCAGATACCCCTTGCCCAGTTGGTGGGATATGCAGTGCGATTCCTTCTTACTTGTATTCGGGCCTCAGGGATGCTTATCTGGCATGCCAAGGACTAGTGGGCCTCGTAGACGGTGCACCTCGAAGGCCTCAGTGAAGTAGGCCATGTGCTCCTTGGTTTAAATCGTCTCTTGCCTCTCACCTCTCTCAATTTTTCGTCCGTCCCCATTAAAATTTTATCAAGTGCTGTTGGTTCTTTATTTAAACCTCATGTTTTAACATCTTTCTCATATCTAGATTGTATTTGGTATTTTTGGTATTTATTGGACATTTATAGGCCGCCCTTTTCCCTGAGGGGACTCAGGGCGGCTTACAATCAAAGAGGAAAGGGAGTGTAGGACAATACAAAAAGAAATGTGAACAAAAGTAAATTAAACAGTAAAACTCAACATTCACTCGGCATTCGGGAGGGGCGAAAGTAGACTTATCCCCAGGCCTGACGGGTTAGCCAGTTCTTGAGGGCTGTGCGGAAGGCCTGGACGGTGGTGAGGGTACGAATCTCCACGGGGAGATAGTTCCATAGTGTTGGAGCCGCAACAGAGAAGGCTCTCCTCCGAGTAGTCGCCAGTCGGCACTGACTGGCGGATGGAATACGGAGGAGGCCAACTCTATGCGATCTGATGGGACGCAGGGAGGTAATTGGCAGAAGGCGGTCTCTCAAATAGCCAGATCCACTACCATGGAGTGCTTTATAGGTGGTGAGTAGGACCTTGAAGTGCACCCGGAGATCGACAGGTAGCCAGTGCAGCTCACGGAGGATCGGTGTTATGTGGGCGAACCGTGGTGCGCCCACGGTCACTCGCGCGGCCGCATTCTGGACTAGCTGAAGTCTCCGGATGCTCTTCAAGGGCAGCCCCATGTAGAGCACATTGCAGTATTCCAGCCTGGAGATCACAAGGGCTCGAGTGACTGTTGTGAGGGCCTCCCGATTCAGGTAGGGCCGCAACTGGCGCACCAGGCGAACCTGGGCAAATGCCCCCCTGGTCACAGCTGAAAGATGGTGGTCAAAAGTCAGCTGTGGGTCCAGGAGGACTCCCAAGTTGCGAGCCCTTTCTGAGGGGTGTAAGTTTTGTCCCCCCAGCCTGAGTGATGGTATGTTGGTCAAATTTTTGGGAGGAAAACACAACAGCCACTCGGTCTTGTCTGGGTTGAATATCAGCTTGTTTGCTCTCATCCAGTCTTTAACGGCCTCAAGACCCTGGTTCATCACGTCCACCGCTTCATTGAGTTGGCACGGGGCGGACAGATACAACTGAGTATCGTCCGCATATTGGTGGTATTTTATCCCGTGCCTCCGAATGATCTCGCCCAGCGGTTTCATGTAAATGTTAAATAGTAGGGGGGATAGGACCGACCCCTGCGGCACCCCATAAGTTAGGGGCCTCAGGGACGATCTCTGCCCCCCCACCAAGATACGTCCAGCAAACTAAATCCACCCCTTGATTCTGTAATTGTTGTGAGCTCCAGAAACTATGCAGTAAGACAGTGCCTTGAATTGGAGCACCTTCCAATGAATATGTTGATGGGGGGTTAGGTAGCTGGCTCTAAACCAGGTCTCTTTTCACCATGGTTTCTTTTACCAACCGTAATGTTCTCACAGCACCAATGGAAAACGGCCCAACATTAAGGGTTAGCAGGATGGGTGAATCAAGCCAGTGAATCCTGAAGCCTCTGTACAGCCAAGTTCAGGACGCAACCAGCTATAAACCCAAAAGCACACTCCACAAAAAGATGGGAAACCACAGTTTGAGAACAAGATTTACTGCAGATCTACCCCTACCGAGAAGCAGTTTCAGCTATACATTCAATTTTGCAGGACCAACGGATCCAACCGAGATGCTGTTTTGTGATTGGGGAAGATCCGCTTCTCGGCTCCCTCTCAAATGTTTGGGGCTATCTAAGAAGCTTCCAATTTTTCCCTGGTGGCCTTGAGTTCCCTCAAACAGGTCCTGTTTAAGAGATTGGAGAGGTCCACACTGTTCATTGCCAGACATAGGTCCCAAGGGTTCTCCTGCCAGCATCTTTCCCAGAGGCTACATTCTTTCCAGGTTGGGAATCTTCTGTTTTGAACCTAGACCTGAAAAACAAGGATGGAGAGCAAGACCATCCTTCTTATTGGTCTCAGTTGTCTCTGCCCTCCTGGCCCTCTTGTCCCCACATTGATTATTCACCCATTGGTGAGATGTGTAGTACATGTCATCCCTTCTTACATGTAGTTGGGATTCTAGGATGCTGAACTAGCATACCAAGTGCTTGTGGGCCTCATAGCAGGGGTACTTCAAAGGCCTTGGTGAAGTGAGCCACATGCTCTCCTTGGTTCAAGTGGTCCACTGTTCCTCCTCATGTCTCATAACTCTGACCAGTCAATTTTCCCAAAGGAAGAAACAAGAGCTCAACATGAATCGCAATTTGAATATATAATTTGTATCAACTCCTTGTCTTTTACTATTGATTGAGTCAATGTCCATCTCCATCTCCTCTTTTTTCCTTTCCATTTAACTCTCATTGGCTTATGACCTGCCCAAGTGCTTGCTTCTATTTCTTGCACATTTGACTTCATCTCCAGTGACATCCATATCATATCTCTTCTTGACCAACATATACAGTACGTCTACTTGAATAAAAGGAGCATTGGTTTCTTCTACCATTCATCTCTCTCCCTACATCTTGAATACCTATTTCCTCTGCCATTTGAAAGTATTCAGAATGAGTTTTCCACTCCATGACCAGACAAAGGTCCCAAATGTTCTCCTTCCCAGCATCTTTCCCAGAGGCTAAATTGTTTCTAGGTTATGGATCTTCCTGGAACTGGACCTGAAAAAGGATGGAGAGCAAGACCAACCCTGATTTTTTTAAAAAAACTGGCTGATTTCCTTTATTTTAAAAAAATTGTTTATACAAATAGCATCTTTGCACCACGTACTTCTTTTACATATTCATTGTGTTTCCTTTATTTACATTTTCTTCCATTGGTATGTATTTATTTTTCCAATTCTGTGCAAATGAAATTCTCGCTGCCGTGATTATGTGTATAATTAAATATTCGATACTTTTCTCATAATTTCCCTTTATAATTCCTAGTAAGAATAATTCTGGTTTTAATTCTATTTGATATGCAGTGATCTCTTCCAGCCAGTCTTTAATTTTTATCCAATATTATTTGGCAGATGCGCACGTCCACCACATACGATAGTATGTTCCATGTTGTCAATTGCACTTCCAACATGAGCATTCCGGGAACATTCTCGCAATTCTCACTGGTGGGAGATGCCATCTGTAAAACATCTTCGATATGTTCTCTCTGTATGCCATTGCCATCATTAATTTAGAATTTATTTCCCAATTTTTTTCCTAAACCAAGTTCCATTCCCATCCTGCATAGATTTCCAAGCTTCCAGAACACATGAATTAGCCTCGATTAAGCCTAGGATACTGCACAATCCGCGCGAGTCACAGCCCCAGTCTGGCTCCCTCAAAGCTGCGCAAAGGGATAGATTCTTGGCCATAAGCAGCTTAGGAAATCTCTTTTTTTGGCTTGGCTAACTGACATCCTCCATGTGCTTTGCCCCATAAAGGGGAAAAATCAGGGAGAAACAGCCCCCCCCAAAAGGTGATTTGTTATCTAAATTGCCTAGGTTCATTTTGGATTGCAAAGTAAAATCTATTTGCAGGAGAACTGGCAGATGGTTGGACTCCAGGAGGTCAGATGCGGCTGTTAAATATTTTTCAGATGAAGCTTTTATACTCCTTGAGTCTGGAGTTCAAATGCTGACCCTCCCCACCACTGGGTGTCTTTATTGGTCAATCCTGACAGTGGAGGGAGGTCAGGATACTTGCCTTTTAAAATGACCCTTGCTGTTGGGCCCCTGTACTTATTTACACAAAGGAAAAAGAGGAAGAAAAAGAAGGAGAGAAAGAAGAGCAAGGAAGCAGGATCGGAACCCAAGATGGGGTTTGGGACCTTTAGAACATCCATTGGGCCTTCCATGGCCTCTGCTCTTAATTGGGTTGCAAAGGTCCTCTTTATTTGGTCTCTGGTGGGTGGGAGAAGTTGGAGCCTGAAGGCTTCAGAGGTGGAATCCTGAGTTCAGCAATTTTAAGAGCCCAAATTCTCCCCATTGAAGCTTCTGGATTTTGACTCTGTCTTCATGTGAGGCTAGACGTTGAAGATTCAAAGACTTTTATTGAAGGTTCCTTACCTGTAGGCTGGGGAAGATGGGTTCTGTAGTTAGCAGTGCCCTATTACGCCCCCCAGGAAATATGTAAACCGGTGCCTTGAATTGCAGTACGTTCTTTGAATATGCTCCCTGGGGTTAGGTAGTTTGCTAAACCGTGTTTAATTGAAGTATGGTTTCCTTTAAGCGTCCCAATTTTCTCACGTCCTCAAAGAAAAAGTGCGGAACATTAAGTTTTAGCAGAATGGTTCAACCAAACCAGGGAATCCTACACTTCTGTTAAGCCCAACTCAGTTTATGGAGGCAACCAGCCATAAAACCAGAACATGGTTAGGGCAACCAAATAAGGCACTCAAATGTCCTTCTCCCCCACCCCATATAGCCTACCTCCCAAGGGACGCTCAGAAATATCCACATGTTGGAAACCTTTCCGAAGACCAAGATCAGGGTTAGTCACAGATATCAGCAAGGGGATAGTTGCCTCTTTGGTCAAACTGTCTCCAAGTTTTCTCTGCCTTACGCCTGACATTAGGACCCCCTCGCCCTCCCTGCAAAATAACCCAGTTTTCTGACTCTGGTTTGATGCTGGTTCAGAGGTGTGTGTGTGTGTCTAATAATAAATTTTATTGCAATAAATAATAAACAATAAATTTTATTGTCCCTTTCTAAGCAGCATCTTCAGATATACATTCTTTAATATATATGCTCCCCTTTAAAATGAAGTGCTCCGACGAATAACCCCTCCCCTCACTTGTCAATATATTTCTTTTGCTTTGGAAAAAGCAAAGGGAAGGAAAATAGATACAGGACAGTTTTTCTCCTAAATTCCAGATATTCGTTCCTTTCCACCTTAGATACTCAACCTTTCCTCTTACGCAACCCCAAAAAGACAAGGCGTTTGTGAGTAGCCGTGACTTAACACCAGCAATCCAACTCCCTGACAAATTCCTTGAAAATAAAGGAAGGTTTTCAACTTGGTTTCGTTCTAGGAGTAAGAAAACACGGATGGTCAGAATTTGTGAGTAAAATGTATTGCAAATTGTCCCGTCCTGAGCACCATTTTCAGACATACGTTCTTTTAAAGTTCTTTTAAGCTATGCCTCCCCCTTCAAACGAAGTGCTCCGACGAATGAATAAGCTATAAATACGCGGCGCTGGGATGGGCGTCGAAAGGGCAAACTGAGAAATCCGGAGACCAGTTACCTCCAGTTTTCCCAGTTTACGGCTTCGTTCCCATAAAAACCAGGCTGGGGCATCTCGCCATCGGCAGTCGACCCCTGCGCAAAGCAGTCCAGACCTCCTTCCAGCTCCGAGGATCCGTGGAGACCCAAGGCTGGATCGGGAGATGAGTAGGGCTGGGAGGCATAAAACAAATCCCCCGCCAGCTGCTGAGCCTCCTGCGGGTGGGAGGGGTGATAGGAGAAGATCTCTGGGAGAGGTTGCAGGAGGGGGTGCTGTTGGGGAGGTTGGGGAGGTTGGGGGATGGCGGGAACCAGGCCTGATCCAGAGAAAGCACTGGCGTCCCAGGAGCTCTGTAGGAACTGGTGAACGGGCTCCACAGGTGCAGGGACATGCAAAGTGGAAGGAGCCGCTTCCTGGCTTCTTTCCACCGTTTGGAAAGTCGGGGGGTGTCCTAGGAAGGTCCAATTGTTCCCCTGTGGGTCACCCCAAACGGGTCCGGCCGCTATGGAGGAGTAGTTAAGGTTGTCAGGGGCCAATGGCGACTCCGAAGGGTCCTCCTGGTGGCTGCTTTCCCCGCTTTCTCCCGAGTTCAAAGGCTTGGGTTCCCTGGCCCTTTGAGAGTCAGAATGTATGCATACACCCGTTGTTATTTCAAAGCCGACATATCCCATTCCGGCTGCACAGAAAGTCCTTTGTGCTCCCTTCCTAGCAGAAGGCCAAGTTAATTCCCTTTTAACAGCTCTTAGTCTCTCCGCTGCCCCTTTGACCCTGGTCGGTGGGATACGTGCGCGAGGGGGAGGTCATCCTTAGTTATGTGGATCCGCGCCTCCGGGATGCCAATCTCACGCGCTAGGCGCTCGAGGGCTTCGTAGCCGGGATACGGGTGCACCTCGAAAGCTTCGGTGAGGCGGTCCACTTGCTCCCTTGTATAGATGGTCCTTTTTCTTCTTTCGTCCCTGGCAGATCCCGCTTTTGGCCATTTTCCTGAAGGGAAGGGAGAAGGAGGGGGGAATCAAGTGCACAATGTGAAGTGCAATTTGGAGAGGATCCGCGTTTTGTAGTTCGGCAGAAGGAGGACGCGGAAGCCAGGATTAACAAACAGTAGCAGGTTTATTTAACATTAAAAAGAGGTGACAACGATTCCTTTTTGGGGAAACACATGCCGAGATATTTATACAATTATACAACCAACCACTGGCCGAGAACTGGGCGGCACCGATCGTATCTCGGCCAATCAGTAGTAACTGGGGCCGGCAACAGCCTCAGCTGCGTCCTAGCCAATCAGGCCGCAGCAGAGCAGTTGCTGGCCCGTTTGCAAGTCTCCTAATACATAACACCGCGGATCTAGATGGGGCTTGTGTAAACGGGTGTAAATGGTCCTTTTTCGTCTTTCACCCCTGGCAGATCCCGCTTTTGGCCATTTTCCTGAAGGGAAGGAGAAGGAGGGGGGAATCAAGTGCACAATGTGAAGTGCAATTTGGAGAGGATCCGCGCATCTAGATGGGGCTTGTGTGAACGGGATCAAGACGCTCCGTTTTGGAATCAGCCCCGTTGTCTGAAGGCACTTCTCAGAACCTGTTTAAAAAAAAGCGCCCTCCACCTCCCTCTTCCCCATCGACCAACAGGCTTCCCAATGCAGACCAGTTAGAGGTTCTAATTGGTTAGCCGGGTTGGATTAACTTAAAACTGAGCGCGGGCGAAGCGAGACACCCCAAACCAAGAGAAATCCCCCTCCTCACGTTTCCTCCCCTGTAAACCTGGGTTTGGAATGAATTCGGTGGTTCTCTCCATCGGCCAGAGTCTGGCTTCCTCCAAGCTGTGTAAAGGAATGCGATCCCCGGCCACAAACGGGTTAGAACACTTTTTTGCGCGGGCTCGGCTAACCGACATCCCCCATCTGCATTTCCCCATAAAGGAGGGGAGGGAAAAAAGTAACAGGGAAAAATAGGGCGCCTCAAAAGTGATTTCTTACCTGAATTGCCGGAGTTCATTTTCGACGCAAGTAAAATCTGTTTGCAGGAGATTGGATCGGATTGGATCAGAAGTCAGATGCAGCTGCTAGATATAATTGGGATCGGACTTTTATACAGGCCCCTGAGATCAAATGCTGACCCTCCCCACCACTGGGTGTCTTTATTGGTCAATCCTGACAGTGGAGGGAGGTCAGGATACTTGCCTTTTAAAATGACCCTTGCTGTTGGGCCCCTGTACTTATTTACACAAAGGAAAAAGAGGAAGAAAAAGAAGGTGAGAAAGAAAAGCAAGGAAGCAGGATCGGAACCCAAGATGGGGTTTGGGACCTTCAGAACATCCATTGGGCCTTCCATGGCCTCTGCTCTTAATTGGGTTGCAAAGGTCCATTTTATCTGCTCCCTGATGGGTGGGAGAAGTTGGAGCCTGAAGGTTTCAGAGGTGGAATCCTGAGTTCAGCAATTTTAAGAGCCCAAATTCTCCCCATTGAGGCTTCTGGATTTTGAGTCTGTCTTCATGGGAGGCTAGACGTTGAAGATTCAAAGACTTTTATCAACAGGTAGCCAGCGCAGCTCACGGAGGATCGGTGTTATGTGGGCGAACCGTGGTGTGCCCACGATCACTCGCGCGGCCGCATTCTAGACTAGCTGAAGTCGCCGGATGCTCTTCAAGGGCAGCCCCATGTAGAGCACATTGCAGTATTCCAGCCTGGAGATCACAAGGGCTCGAGTGACTGTTGTGAGGGCCTCCCGATTCAGGTAGGGCCGCAACTGGCATACCAGGCGAACCTGGGCAAATGCCCCCCTGGTCACAGCTGACAAATGATGGTCAAAAGTCAGCTGTGGGTCCAGGAGGACTCCCAAGTTGCGGACCCTGTCTGAGGGGTATACGTTTTGACCCCCCAGCCTGAGTGATGGAACATTGGCCAAATTGTTGGGAGGAAAACACAACAGCCACTCGGTCTTGTCTGGGTTGAGTACCAGTTTGTTAGCTCTCATCCAGTCCTTAACGGCCTCAAGACCCCGGTTCATCACGTCCACCACTTCATTGAGTTGGCACGGGGCGGACAGATACAACTGTGTATCGTCCGCGTATTGATGGTATTTTATCCCGTGCCTCCGAATCATCTCACCCAGCAGTTTCATGTATATGTTGAATAGTAGGGGGGATAAGACCGAACCCTGCAGCACCCCATAAGTTAGGGGCCTCGGGGACGATCTCTGCCCCCCCACCAACACCGACTGCGACCTGTCCGAGAGGTAGGAGGAGAACCAGTGCAAAACAGTGCCTCCCACTCCCACCTCCCGCAGTCGTCGCAGAATGTTGTGTTTTATTGTTTTACTTTATTCACATATTATTTTCATGCGAAGGCAAATTGAAGTCCCCCAGAACCATGAGCCTAGGCAACTCAATTGCTAGCTCGGCTACCGACTCGATGAGCGAGGGGAGGGATGCTGCAATGCAGTTGGGAGGCAGGTACGTTAGTAGCAGACCCACTTGACCCTTGAGGTCCAACTTCACCAGCAGGGACTCACACCCGACAAGCTCCGGAGCAGGGATCCTACGACGTGCTAAAGACTCCCAGACAACAATAGCCACACCGCCACCCCTTCCCTGGGCTCTCGGCTGATGAAGCACCTGAAATCCGTCTGGGCACATCTCTACGAGGGGGACTCCTCCCTCCGTGCCCAGCCATGTCTCAGTAATACATGCCAGGTCTGCCCTCTCGTCTAAAATTAAGTCCCGGACGAGGGGAGCCTTGTGAACAACAGACCTGGCATTTAGCGACAGCAGCCTGAGACCAGGGTCCTGATTACTCACGCCATCTAACCTTGGAGTGGGACTCATAGGGCCGGAAGGAGGGATCTCTGTGATGTAGCGAGCCCTCCTTCCCCGGTAATGGCCAGCCCTAAAGTCCCCGCCATATCTGCCTCTCCCTGTTATGACCGCAATGCTCCGACCCTCTCCTGTGGCCGTAGTCCCCCCAACCACCCCGGTGACCCCCGCATACCCCGGCAGGTCCTCCGAATCAAACACACTCATTTATTCACACATACAGTCCCCACGTAATAGTTAAAAACACATAAAATACAATATAATGGAGTAATAAAAGTGGGCCATGCGTTCAATCACAAGCAAACCCATACACTCACCATACCAATTAAAATTGTGTAGTTGCGCGAGTTCGTAAAGGTTATATAAGAGATCTTGAATCTTGCCTTCTCCTCTATAATTCTAGTGGAGAGTCTAGCAACAGGAAAGTGTATGGTCCAGGTCCAGGGGGAGGTGTTACAAAGGCTGAAGTCTTTAAGATAGTAATAGGCGTTGAGAGCCCCGATAATAAATGCAGTCTGGGGGGAGGAATGCAGAGCTGAAAAGTCCGGTGAGCTAAGTCTATCGAGATGAAACATAAATAGGGGAGCCAATTCAGGTGGATAATAAAGATAATTGGGGGAGCCAATTCAGGTGGACAGTAAAGATGAATAATAAAGATGGTAATCATGGCTAAGTCAAAGACTCCCAAGCCACGCAGGGACGATGTCCTCCAAGAACTCAGCCACAGAGTTCTCCACAGCGTTCTCCCAATCGTAGCAACAAACAAGGTCCAACAGGCCGACAACAGCCCCACAACAGCCACAATCCCCATAAACTCCAGGCCCAATGATGGTCGCGAGGAGACACACACACAACACCCCCCCCCACAGCCAAGCCACGATGTCCTCCAAAGCTGGGCCGCAGCGTCTTCAGCGTCTTCAGCGTCTTCAAAAGGTCTCAGCAGCAAAGGCACCACGACAATCACGACAATAAATAGCAAAAAAGAGGGGGGGAGGTGAAGGTCTCCCAGCCAGTTACTGGATGGGGGGGTCGGGCTCTCTCCGACCAGCTAGGTCTCTAGTCCGCTGCCAGTCCGCTCTAATCGGCTGCCAGCGTCGGGCCCCCAAAAAGAATCGTTCGTACCCTGGTCTCCAGACACCTCCAGGCGCTCCAAACGCTCCGAACGTTCTAAAATGCCTTCCGAAGCCAGCTGAAAAGTGCCTTCTGAAGCTAGCTGAATCGCCAGCTGAGTCGCGGCATTTCCGAGCAGCTCCCGGGTGGCTCCTCCTCCGGGCAGCTGCGGCGTCTTCCTCACACAGCAGCCTTCGAGAGTATTATCACTCCAGGCTGTTGCCAGCATCAAGCCCCGGAGGAGTTTATTCATACCCTGGCCTCTCTCCAACTCAATCTCTGAAGCCAAATTCTCCCTTATTTGCTGTTTTTCCTATAGGAACGCCAGAGCGGCAGACTCGGCAGCCATGTTCCAGCCATGCATGCGCAGAACTTTTTCCCCAATGGAAAACGGCCCAACATTAAGGGTCACCAGGATGGGTGAATCAAGCCAGTGAATCCTGAAGCCTCTGTACAGCCAAGTTCAGGACGCAACCAGCTATAAACCCAAAAGCACACTCCACAAAAAGATGGGAAAGATGGGAAAGATGGGAAACCACAGTTTGAGAACAAGATTTACTGCAGATCTAGCCCTACCGAGAAGCAGTTTCAGCTATACATTCAATTTTGCAGGCCCAACGTATCCAACCGAGATACTGTTTTGTGATTGGGGAAGATCCGCTTCTTGGCTCCCTCTCAAATGTTTGGACCTATCTAAGAAGCTTCCAATTTTTCCCTGGTGGCCTTGAGTTCCTTGCTTCTATTTCTTGCACATTTGACTTCATCTCCAGTGACATCCATATCATATCTTTTCTTGACCAACATATACAGAAGGTCTACTTGAATAAAAGGAGCATTGGTTTCTTCTACCATTCATCTCTCTCCCTACATCTTGAATACCTATTTCCCCCGCCATTTGAAAGTATTTGGAATTATTTTTCTATTCCATGGCCAGACAAAGGTCCCAAATGTTCTCCTTCCCAGCATCTTTCCCAGAGGCTAAATTGTTTCTAGGTTATGGATCTTCCTGGAACTGGACCTGAAAAAGGATGGAGAGCAAGACCAACCCTGATTTTTTTTTTAAACTGCTGATTTCCTTTATTTAAAAAAAATTGTTTATACAAATAGCATCTTTGCACCACGTACTTCTTTTACATATTCATTGTGTTTCCTTTATTTACATTTTCTTCCATTGGTATGTATTTATTTTTCCAATTCTGTGCAAATGAAATTCTCGCTGCCGTGATTATGTGTATAATTAAATATTCGATACTTTTCTCGTAATTTCCCTTTATAATTCCTAGTAAGAATAATTCTGGTTTTAATTCTATTTGATATGCAGTGATCTCTTCCAGCCGGTCTTTAATTTTTATCCAATATTATTTTTCAGATGCGCACGTCCACCACATACGATAGTATGTTCCATGTTGTCGGTTGCACTTCCAACATGAGCATTCCGGGAACATTCTCGCAATTCTCACTGGTGGGAGATGCCATCTGTAAAACATCTTAGATATGTTCTCTCTGTATGCCATTGCCATCATTAATTTAGAATTTATTTCCCAATTTTTTTTCTAAACCAAGTTCCATTCCCATCCTGCGTAGATTTCCAAGCTTCCAGAACACATGAATTAGCCTTGATTAAGCCTAGGATATTGCACAATCCGCGCAAGTCACAGCCCCAGTCTGGCTCCCTCGAAGCTGCGCAAAGGGATAGATTCCTGGCCATAAGCAGCTTAGAAAATCTCTTTTTTTGGCTTGGCTAACTGACGCGCTTTGCCCCATAAAGGGGAAAAATTAGGGAGAAACAGCCCCCCCCCAAAAGGTGATTTGTTACCTAAATTGCCAAGGTTCATTTTGGATTGCAAAGTAAAATCTATTTGCAGGAGAACTGGCAGATGATTGGATCTCCAGGAGGTCAGATGCGGCTGTTAGATATTTTTCAGATGAAGCTTTTATACTCCTTACTTTCAAAGGTTTTATTTCTTTTAAAATACAAATATTTCATCATTCCTCAATCATTAAAACATCGAAGTACAATTTTTTTGTATGCCCCTCCCTCCCTCCACTCCCTCTACCCCCCTCCTCCTCCCCCCCCCGACTTCCCAGAACCCGTACACGGTATGGATTTTTAACAAACAGAGTCTAAAATCTATTGAGAAAAAAGAAATAAAGAAATTAATGACATTCTACATTGACCTTAGCTTCTTCTTGCTGAACTAACTTTAAACAATTTAAATCATTTCTGATCTTAAGCATAGGCTAACTGGAATTTCTTGGTCCCGTATTTATTTTGTATATAGTCAATCCATTTTTTCCAGTCCCGTTTATATCTCTCATTTGAGTGATCTTTAAGATATGCCGATATTTTAGCCATCTCGGCTAAGTTTGTGACTTTCAATGTCGATTCTTGAATTGTAGGCAAGTCTTCCTTCTTCCAGTATTGCGCCACCAACAGTCTTGCTGCTTTTATACTCCTTGAGTCTGGAGTTCAAATGCTGACCCTCCCCACCACTGGGTGTCTTTATTGGTCAATCCTGACAGTGGAGGGAGGTCAGGATACTTGCCTTTTAAAATGACCCTTGTTGTTGGGCCCCTGTACTCATTTACACAATGGAAAAAGAGGAAGGAGAAGAAGGAGAGAAAGAAAAGCAAGGAAGCAGGATCGGAACCCAAGATGGGGTTTGGGGCCTTCAGAACATCCATTGGGCCTTCCATGGCCTCTGCTCTTAATTGGGATGCAAAGGTCCTCTTTATCTGGTCTCTGGTGGGTGGGAGAAGTTGGAGCCTGAAGGCTTCAGAGGAGGAATCCTGAGTTCAGCAATTTTAAGAGCCCAAATTCTCCCCATTGAGGCTTCTGGATTTTGACTCTGTCTTCATGGGAGGCTAGATTCGTTGAAGATTCAAAGACTTTTATTGAAGGTTCTTTTGTAGTTCGGCAGAAGGAGGACGCGGAAGCCAGGATTAACAAACAGTAGCAGGTTTATTTAACATTAAAAAGAGGTGACAACGATTCCTGGCTGGGAAACACACGCCAAGATATTTATACAATTATACAACCAACCACTGGCCGAGAACTGGGCGGCACCGCTAAGATCGTATCTCGGCCAATCAGTAGTAACTGTGGCCGGCAACAGCCTCAGCTGCGTCCCAGCCAATCAGGGCGCAAGAGGCTGTTGCCGGCTAAAACGTAATGCATACACAATCCAACTAATGAATATTCAACACCCCTTCCCCCCAGTTCTGCGCATGCTCCCAGATGGAGCATGCGTAGTCACGAAGATAGGCGGGGTGGTGCCGGACCCGCCCAGATCTCCTTAGTTCAACAGCAGTCGTCAGCGGAGGTGGACCTGCTCGTTGTAGCTCCTCCCCAAAGGGAGTGCAGCTCCGAGGGACGCCATCTCGGCACGGCCCAGAAAGCGGGCTCAACAACACAGGCAGGCTGGGCCAGGGTGGCGCGTCCACAGATGTAGGGGAGAGCATTGGAGGAGTGTCTTGGGGAATAGGAGCATAGGCCGGTAACTCTTCGATGGCGGTTTGAGCCGACAGTTTCGCACTCGGACAGGCCGGGCCTGACTTGCGGAAGGCCTATTGTTGCGGTTCGTCGGATTGAGCAGTGTCTGGCTGTGGATAGACGAGGCCTGGATGTGTGAAGGCCTCACACGGCAACCCCGAGTGTGCAGCGTCATCTCGTCCACAGAAATCCGGGTTGCCCGTCTCCGCTGGGAGGCGCCTCCTTAACTGATCCAAGTGGCGCCTCCACTCGGATCCATCAGCCAATCCGACCCTGAAAGAACAGGGGCCTGTCAGGGCAGTTACTTTAGCTGGGACCCACCTGGGCTCCCCAGCAAAAGAGTGCGCCCACACCAGATCCCCCTGTCTAAAGGAATGGGAAGGGAGAACCCCCAGGTTGTATGGCTGGTCCCCTGAATAGAGCGGATGGAGTCTATCCAGGGAGGTCCGCAGGCGCCGGCCCATCAAGAGCTCCGCGGGGCTTTTGTTGGTTATCGGGCAGGGGGTGGAATGCTGGCTTAATAAGTAAGCCGCCACTCTTGTCTGCCAGTCGCCCCGATCCATACGGCTCAGTGCCTCCTTAGCTGAGCGGACCGCCCGCTCCGCCCGGCCATTACTGGCTGGGTGGTACGGGGCTATGGGTGCGTGCCGGATCCCCTGCTCGGCCAAGAACTCCTGAAATGTGGCGGCTGTGAATTGCGGGCCGTTATCCGAAACAAGTATGTCCGGCAACCCATGGGTTGCGAACAGTCTACGTAAGGCCAGAACCGTACTCTCGGCCGTGGTGGAGGCCATCAGGACCAGTTCCACCCACCGAGAGTAGGCGTCCACCACAATCAGGAAATTCTGGCCGTGGAAGGGACCGGCAAAATCTACGTGGAGGCATGACCACGGGCCTCTCGGAACCTCCCACTCCTGAGCAGGCCCGGCCGGAGGATTGGGCCTGGAGAGTTGACATGTAGCGCAGCGGCCCACATAAGCCGCTATCTCTGAGTCCAACAAAGGCCACCAGACATAGCTGCGGGCTAAAGCCTTCATCTGCGCTATGCCCGGGTGATCCTTGTGGAGCAGAGGCAGAACTTGTGGCCGTAGTGCAGCAGGGATCACTACCCGATCCCCCCAAATGAGACACCCCCCATGAATGGAAAGCTCCGCTTGCCGAGCTTTAAAGGGCCGGAAACCCTCCGCCACTTTATCTGTGGGCCATCCCCTCAAGACCCAGGAGGAGACCTGGGAAAGGATAGGATCGGCCTTCGTGTAGGCCGCAACCTCTGTGGCTGAAATGGGTAGGCCAGAGGCCGCGATGGATAGGACAGAGAGGGCTGGCACGGGGGCGGTATCAGTCTCCGGCAGTGGGCAGCGGCTAAGGGCATCCGCATGCCCAAGCTGCTTGCCCGGACGATATTGCAGCGTATAAGAATATGCCGCAAGGAATTCCGTCCAGCGTGTCATGCGTCGGGAGAGAATGGGGGGGGGTGTTGGCCTGTCACCTGCCAATAGCCCAAGGAGCGGCTTATGGTCAGTGACAAGACTAAAGTGCCGACTGTAGAGGTAGTCGTGGAACCTCTTAATCCCGGACACCGCAGCCAGAGCCTCCTTGTCGATCTGGCTGTAATTGCGCTCCGCCGAGGAAAGTGTCCGGGAATAAAAGGCCACCGGGGCCTCCGAGCCATTTGGAAGGACATGGCTCAGGACCGCCCCCAGACCATAGGGAGAGGCGTCACATGCTAGTGTCAGAGGCATCCTGTCATTATATTGAACCAGGACTGCCAATGACGTCAGCTCCTCTCTGACAGCCGTGAACGCATGCGTTTTGCGGCTCCCCCAGGGCCAGGCCGTGGATCGGTTGAGCAACCGATGCAGCGGCTCAACTAGTGACGCCTTATGCGGAATGAATGGCGCGTAGAAGTTAAGTAGCCCCAGGAACGCCTGTAGCTCCGCCTTGGAGGTGGGTGCAGGGGCGTTCCTGATAACTGCAACCTTAGAAAGCGTAGGGTGGATGCCTTGGGCGTCAATTAAGAAGCCCAAGAATTCCACCCTCGGGACAGCAAACGAACATTTGCTGTGCTTTAACTTGAGACCCGCGCCCCTAAAACGCAGGAGGACCTTCCTTAGTACTTCAACGAGTCCTGAGCGGCTGGAAGCAGCGATCAGAACATCATCGAAATACGGTACTACACCGGGAAGCCCGTGGAGCAACCGCTCCATGAGGCTCTGGAAGATCCCCGGGGCCACGGAAACGCCGAATTGAAGGATGGGGCAGTTCATGGAAGCCAGTTCATGGAAGCCATGAACTCCCGCGCCCCATCAGAGTGTTCACCGAGCGTAGGCAAATTGAAGTCCCTCAGGACCATAAGCCTGGGGAACTCAACTAGCCGGGTTGGATTAACTTAAAACTGAGCGCGGGCGAAGCGAGACGCCCCAAACCGAGAGAAATCCCCCTCCTCACGTTTCCTCCCCTGTAAACCTGGGTTTGGAACGAATTCGGTGTTTTCTCAATCGGCCAGAGTCTGGCTCCCTCCAAGCCGTGTAAAGGGATGCGACCCCCGGCCACAAACGGGTTAGAACACTTTTTTGCGCGGGCTCGGCTAACCGACATCCCCCATCTGCATTTCCCCATAAAGGAGGGGAGGGAAAAAAGAAACAGGGAAAAATAGGGCGTCTCAAAAGTGATTTCTTACCTGAATTGCTGGAGTTCATTTTCGACGCAAGTAAAATCTGTTTGCAGGAGATTGGATCGGATTGGATCAGAAGTCAGATGCAGCTGCTAGATATAATTGGGATCGGAATTTTATACCGGCCCCTGAGATCAAATGCTGACCCTCCCCACTGCTGGGTGTCTTTATTGGTCAATCAGCGCAGTGGAGGGAGGTCAGGATACTTGCCTTTTAAAATGACCCTTGCTGTTGGGCCCCTGTACTTATTTACACAAAGGAAAAAGAGGAAGAAAAAGAAGGAGAGAAAGAAGAGCAAGGAAGCAGGATCGGAACCCAAGATGGGGTTTGGGGCCTTCAGAACATCCAATGGGCCTTCCATGGCCTCTGCTCTTAATTGGGTTGCAAAGGTCCACTTTATCTGGTCTCTGGTGGGTGGGAGAAGTTGGAGCCTGAAGGCTTCAGAGGTGGAATCCTGAGTTCAGCAATTTTAAGAGCCCAAATTCTCCCCATTGAGGTTTCTGGATTTTGAGTCTCTCTTCATGGCAGGCTAGACGTTGAAGATTCAAAGACTTTTATTGAAGGTTCCTTAACTGTAATGGCCATGGTGGCTGGGGACGATGGGATCTGCAGTTAGCAGTTTCCTATCATCCCCTCCAGGAAATAGGTAAGCCGGTGTGTTGAATTGCAGTAGGTTCCTTGAATATACTCGCTGGGGTTATGTAGCACGCCTGTCTTAGCTCCGACTTTGGCCCATTCTCCTGAAGGGAGGAAGAAACAAGAGCCTCCTAGCCGGGGTGCAGGTGCACCTCAAAGGCCTCAGTGAAGTGAGCCACATTTCATTTTTTTTTCATTTTATTGTCATTTATAGGCCACCCTTTTCCCTGAGGGGACTCAGGGCGGCTTACAATTCGTGGGGAAGGAGTGCAAGACAAAACATGAAAATAATATGTGAATAAAGTAAAACAATAAAACACAACATTCATTCAGCATTCGGGTGGGGCGAATGAAAATCTTATCCCCAGGCCTGGCGGGATAGCCAGATCTTAAGGGCAAGCGCGGAAGGTCTGGACGGTGGTGAGGGTACGAATCTCTACGGGGGGATCGTTCCAAAGGGTCGGAGCTGCTACTGAGAAGGCTCTCCTCCGCATAGTCGCCAGTCGGCACTGACCTCAAAGGCCTCAGTGAAGTGAGCGGTGAGTAGTGGATGGTGAGTAGCACCTTGAAGCGCACCCGGAGATCAACAGGTAGCCAGCGCAGCTCGCGGAGGATAGGTGTTATGTGGGCGAACCGAGGTGCGCCCACTATCACTCGCGCGACCGCATTCTGGACTAGCTGAAGTCGCCGGATGCTCCTCAAGGGCAGCCCCATGTAGAGCACATTGCAGTATTCCATGTAGAGCACATTGCACATGCTCTCCTTGGTTCAAGTGGTCCACTTTTCCTCCTCGCCTCTCACAACTCTGACTTTGGCCCATTTTCCTCAAGGGAGAAAGAAAGGAAAACAACGTCAACCTCTGTAGGGTCCTCCTGCCCAGAATCTAGACCAGAGGCTACATTGTTTCCAGCTTCCAGGTCTCCTGCTCTGGAACTAGACCTGAAAAACAAGGATGGAAAGCCTGACCAGGCCTGTTACCACTTGGTTTTCTCTACCTTCTTGTCCCCAGATACCCCTCGCCCCGGTTGGTAGGATGCGCAGTACGATTCCTTCTTACATGTATTCGGGCCTCTGGGGTGCTGATCTGGCCTGCCAAGCGCTTGTGGGCCTCATAGCCTAGGTACAGGTGCTCCTCTAAGGCCTCAGTGAAGTGAGCCACATGCTCTCCTTAGTTCAAGTGGTCCACTTTTCCTCCTCACCTCTCTTAACTCTGACTTTAGTCCATTTTCCCAAAGGAAGGAAGAAACAAGAGCTCAACATGAATCCCAATTTGAATATATAATTTGTATACATTCCTTATCTTTTACTAAACCCAAAAACACACCCCACAAAAAGATGGGAAACCACAGTTTTAGAACAAGATTTATGGCAAATCTGCTCCTATTTGGAAACAGACTTTTTTAAAAAAATGTTTTTATTGAATATTTTCAAGTTTTAAAACTACAAGCAAGAAAAGAAAGAAAAAAACCCAGAAATACAAAAATCAATACAAAACAGATAAAAACACAATCAAACAACATAGCCGTATAATATACTTTTACAGTTTTCTGTATCAGCATGTATATTTGGCTTTTGTAATTTACTATTCAATTATTGCTTTCTCGTAGCTTTAAACAATTCTAATAGTAATGTAATAATTATCTTATGATATAATAATTTAGCTCTTATAATCAAATTTTACATCCATTTCTTTATAGTATGATCAATAGTTTTTGAAACTTTTATTTCTTGTTTTGGCTTCTATTCTCTAGCCACTTGTACAGTCTACTCCAAATCTTATAATAGTCCGACTCTTCCCTTTCTTTTAACTCCATGGTCATCCTGTCCATTTCAGCACATTCAAGTATCTTCCTAATTACCATATCATCTGGGGGGGGGGGATAGTTTTTTGTTTCCAATTTTGCGTGAAGGCGATCCTAGGAGCGGTTTAACCGCTGCGGTTAGTATGTGTAATATTATACTGTATATTGATATGTCTTCTCCATCTCTGGGTCTAGTGTACCTAATAAACATAGTTCTGGTTTCAGTGCTATCCTCTGTTCCGTGATTCCTTCCAGCCCATCCTTAATTTTAAACCAATATTTCCTGGCATGGGGACATGTCCACCATATATGATAAAACATTCCAGATTTATGTCTACATCTCTAACATTCTGAAGATAGGTTTGGGTATATCTTGGCCAATCTTGCTGGTGCTAAGTGCCATCAGTAGAACATTTTATGTAAATTCTCTGTATAGGCTACCACCATCATAAGCTTTCTTTCCCACAATTTGTCCCAATCCTCTAATTCCAAAATTTCTGGCCCAAGTTATCATGGTCTCTTTTACAGTCCCTTCTTCCATTTTATATCTTAAAAGAAAGTTATATATTTTGGTAATCATTTTTGCTCCCGTTCCTTGCAATAATTTGTCAAATTCCAATTATTTCTCATATATGCCATATTGTTCACAATCCTTTTTAAACCTTGTTTTAATTTGTCAATAAGGCCACCATTCCATCACAATTCCCTGTTTTTTCAAATCCTGGACCGATTTTTAATCCCCCTTTTTTTGTCTAATAGTTCTGGTAACGTACCATTTTCTTGAGATTGTAGATTGTAGATTGTAGATTGTAGATTGTAGAAGTTTATTTATATGCCGCCCTTTTCCCTGGGGGGACTCAGGGCGGCTCACAGCCCAAAATGGGGGGGGGAGACAAACTTTTAACATATAATACAATACATAATTAAAACACAACATTCATACCATTCGGGCGGGTTACAGTCTTAGCCCCAGGCCTGACGGAATAGCCAGATTCTGAGGGCTGTGCGGAAGGTCTGGAGGGTGGTGAGGGTACGAATCTCCACGGGGAGATCGTTCCATAGGGTCGGAGCTGCCACTGAGAAGTCTCTCCTCCGCGTAGTTGCCAGTCGGCATTGACCGGCAGATGGAACTCGGAGGAGGCCTAATCGATGAGATCTAATAGGTCGCGTGGAGGTAATTGGCAGTAGGCGGTCTCTCAAGTACCCAGATCCACTACCATGAAGGGCTTTATGGGTGACAAGTAGCACCTTGAAGCGTACCCAGAGATCGACAGGCAGCCAGTGCAGCTCGTGGAGGATAGGTGTTATGTGGGTGAAGCGAGGTGCACCCACAATCGCTCGCGCAGCTGCATTCTGGACTAGCTGAAGTCACCGAATACTCTTCAAGGGCAGCCCCATGTAGAGCACGTTGCAGTACTCCAGCCTAGAGGTCACAAGGGCACGAGTGACTGTTGTGAGAGCCTCCTGGTTCAGGTAGGGGTGCAACTGGTGCACCAGGCGAACCTGGGCAAATGCCCCCCTGGTCACAGCTGACAAATGGTGTTCGAAGGTCAGCTGTGGATCCAGGAGGACTCCCAAGTTGCGGACCCTGTCTGAGGGGTGTAGTGTTTGACCCCCCAGCCTGAGAGTTGGAATACTTGCCGAATTGGTGGGAGGGAAACACAACAGCCATTCGGTCTTATCTGGGTTGAGCACAAGTTTGTTAGCCCTCATCCAGTCCCTAACAGCTTCAAGTCCCTGGTTCATCACGTCCACCGCTTCATTGAGTTGGCACGGGGCGGACAGATACAACTGAGTATCGTCCGCATACTGGCGGTATTTTATCCCGTGCTGCCGAATGATCTCGCCCAGTGGTTTCATGTAGATGTTGAAAAGTAGGGGGGACAAGACCGAACCCTGCGGCACCCCGTATGTTAGGGGCCTAGGGGTCAATCTCTGCCCTCCAACTAACACCGACTGCGACCTGTCCGAGAGGTAAGAGGAGAACCACTGCAAAACAGTGCCTCCCACCCCCACCTCCCGCAGTCGTCGCAGAAGGATACCATGGTCGATGGTATCGAAAGCCGCTGAGAGGTCAAGGAGGACCAGGATGGAGGCAAAGCCTCCGTCCCTGGCTCTCCAGAGGTCATCGGTCAATGCGACCAAAGTGGTTTCTGTGCTGTAGCCAGGCCTGAAGCCGGACTGGAATGGGTCAAGATAGCTAGTTTCCTCCAAGGACCGCTGGAGCTGAAAGGCCACCACCTTCTCAACAACCTTCCCCACAAAGGGGAGGTTGGAGACTGGACGATAGTTGTTTAGAACGGCTGGATCCAAAGATGGCTTCTTCAGGAGGGGTCTCACCATTGCCGCCTTAAGGGCGGGGGGAAAGACCCCCTCCCGAAGGGAGGCGGTAACAACCGCCTGGATCCAGCCCCGTGTCACCTCCCTGCTGTTAGCGACCAGCCAGGAGGGGCACGGGTCCAGTACACATGTGAGGGCACTCACAGCTCTCATGGCCTTGTCCACGTCCTCAGGGGCAACATCCTGAAACTCAGCCCAGCGATGGTCTACCAGATTATCCCCTTGTGCCTCGGCTGGATCTGCAGAATCGGAGTCCAACTCCGACCGAAACCAAGCAACTTTGTCCACTAGAAACTGGACGTAGTTCTCAGCCCTACCCTGCAGGGGATCCCCCGTGTCCCTCCTATTTAGGAGGGAATGGGTTATCCTAAACAGGGCGGCTGGGCGCGACTCAGCGGAGGTGATCAAGGTGGCAATATAAGATCTTTTCGCCGTCCTAATTGCCCTGATGTATTCCTTGATGCACGATGTTAGAAGTGCTCGGCTCGATTCGGATTTGTTGGATCTCCATAAGTGCTCTAGGCGTCTCTTCCGGCGCTTCCTCTCCCACAGTTCCTCGGTGAACCAAGGAGGCCTCCTGGATCCACTGCCTCGGAGCGGCCGTAGTGGCGCAATCCGGTCAAGAGATTCTGTCGCTGCCGAGTTCCAGGCAGCAACCAGAGTCTCTACCGGACTGTGGGCGAGAGTATCAGGAATAACCCCAAGCTCCGTCTGGAACCTCAAGGGGTCCATAAGTCTCCTGGGGCAGAACCACCTGGTAGGTTCCTCCGCCCTACAGTGGAGGTTTGGTCTCCGAAAGTCAAGCCTCAGTAGGCAGTGGTCTGACCACGACAGGGGTATGATCTCACTACCCCTCAGACCAAGATCACAAGTCCACTGCTCCGAGAGAAATACGAGGTCGAGCGTGTGACCCGCTGAGTGGGTTGGGCCCCGAATTACCTGGGTCAAGCCCATGGCTGTCATGGAAGCCATGAACTGCTGCGCTCCATCAGAGTGTTCACCGAGCGAAGGCAAATTGAAATCCCCCAGAACCATAAGCCTGGGGAACTCAATTGCCAGCTCGGCTACCGACTTGAGGAGCGAGGGGAGGGCTGCTGCAATGCTGTTGGGAGGCAGGTACGTTAACAGCAAACCCACTTGACCCTTGAGGTCCAACTTCACTAGCAGGGACTCACACCCGACAAGCTCCGGAGCAGGGATCCTACGAGGTACTAGAGACTCTCGGATAACAATAGCCACACCTCCACCCCTTCCCTGGGCTCTTGGCTGATGGAGCACCTGAAAGCCTTCTGGGCACATCTCTACGAGGGGGACTCCTCCCTCCGGGCCCAGCCAGGTTTCAGTAATAAATGCCAGGTCTGCCCTCTCGTCTAAAATTAAGTCCCGGACAAGGGGAGCCTTGTGAACTACAGACCTGGCATTTAGCGACAACAGCCTGAGACCAGGGTCCTGATTGCTCGCGCCATCTGGCCTTGGAGTGGGACTCATAGGGCCGGAAGGAGGGATCTCTGTGACGTAGCAAGCCCTTCTTCCCCGGTAATGGCCAGCCCTAAAGTCCTCGCCATATCTGCCCCTCCCTGTTACGACCGTAATGCTCCGGCCCACTCCCGTGTCCGTGATCCCCTCAACCACCCCTATGGCTCCCGCGTTCCTCGACAGGCCCTCCGAATCAACCACACTCATTTCTTCACTCAGGCAGTCCCCACGTAATAATTGAAACACATAAAATACAATAATAATGGGATAATATAAGTGGGCTCATTCATTCAATCACAAGCAAGTCCCATACACTCACCATACCAGTTAAAAATTGCGCAATCGTGCGAGTTCGTAAAGGCTTATGTAGGAGGTGTTAAAGATCTTGGCCTTCTCCTCTATAAAGTCCAGTGAAGAGTCCAGTAAGAAAATATAGGTCCAAAGGTGGTCTGGAGGAGGAGTGGTCTGGAGGAGGAGTTCGCCAGGATGAAAAGTCCAGGCAAAAGTCCAGGCAAAAGTCCAGCCGAGCAAGATGTAACAAATGAATGAAGCCACGCTGAGGGAAAGGCCAAACCAAACGGAGAGGGGGGGGAGAAGGCATCTGGAAGCGGCATGGCGACTGTAACACAGCCAGCCGCACACTTCAAGCAGCCCCAGCAGTCACCCAGATCATCCCCCCTTCTCTGGGGCAGTGGGCCATCTACTAAAGTCCTCAGGGGCTCTCTCAAGGGCTCACCAGGTTGGTTGGATAGCGCCAGGAACACCCAGGCATCGGAAATGGTAGCAACCACCAGTGCGCCGCTGCCCTCAAGCCAGGATGCCTGCAAGAATGGAAGGAACCGCAAAAAACCCAGCGCTTCCGAACGAGGCAGCCGCTCGCTCTCTGCTGGGTTGCTTGGCTAGTTCTTGGGCTAGTTCTCGGGCGTCAGGTCTCTCCACCTCGCGGGTTGGACGTGCCAAGGATTAGTGGGCTTTGTCGCCTGTCGCCTATGCCCACCGGAGCCCCTCGCTCTGCCTCCGCCGTCGCTAAGCGCCCTCCTGCAGCCAGCGGTGCTTGGGTAGATCATGGTGTTTGGGTAGATCATTGCCTCCATTGTTGATAAGCAGATTGGGATCTTCATATAATGGTTCTTTTTAAATTTTTTCCCCATGTAACCAACAGGGCATCTCTTAAAATGTACTTCTGAAAATACGAGTGGGATTTATTTCTCCCTCCCAGAGGAAGGTATGCCGGCCAAGTTGGAGGTTGTGGCCTTCTATCATTAGTATCCTTTTATTTTTCAATTGAATGTTGAATGTTGAATGTTGATTTTATTTATATGCTGCCCTTTTCCCCCGAAGGGGACTCAGGGTGGCTCACAACTCAACCAGGGAAGGGGGATACAAACAAAAATTAAAACAACACAAAACAATGCATAATTAAAAACACACAAGTCATACCAATTCGAGACAGGGGCAACAGTTCTTTAGCCCCAGGCCTGTCGGAACAGCCAGGTTTTAAGGGCTTTGCGGAAGGCAAATCCAGTCCTTAAGCCACGTCATGGCTGCAGCTTAATAATAGAGTTCACAGTTTGGGAGAGTCAATCCTCCCTTACTTCTGCTGTCCTATAAGAGTTTGAGTTTTATACATAGTTTTTTTTCCTCTGTCCAAATAAATGTAGATACTATTTTATTTAATTGTTCGGAAAAATTTTTGCCTAGTTTTATTGGTATTGTTTGAAAGAGATATAGCAATTTAGGTAATATATTCATTTTAATTGTTGAAATTCTGTCAATTAATGATATCTGTAGTTGGCTCAGTAATCCAAATCCTTTTATATTTGTGATTGTAGTCTATTGTAGTTGTCTTCTTTTATTGTTGTACATTTTGCTATTAGCCATATTCCCAAATACCTTTTTTTGGTCCTCAAAATCCCTAGTTTCTCCTCTAATTCTTCAATTTGTCTGTTAGTAAGATTCTTGATTAACATTTTGGTTTTCTCCCGCAATCCACCTCCCCAACAAATTCCTTTAAAATACAGGAAGGTTTTCAACTTGGCCTCGTTCTAGGAATAAGAAAACATGGATCGTCAGAATTTGAAAGTAAAATTTATTGCAAATTTTCCCGTCCTGAGCACCATTTTCAGACACACGTTCTTCCTTTTTCAGAAAGAGTATTTTACCACTTCATTTCCGTAAAAGCCAGGCTGGGGAATCTCACCTTCGTAAGCCGACCCCTGTGCCAAGCAGCTCAAAGCTCCTTCCTGGTTTGAGGCTCCGTGGAGACCCAAGGCTGGATCGGGAGATGAGTAGGGCTGGGAGGCATAAAACGGATCCCCCGCCAGCTGCTGAGTCTCCTGCAGGTGGTAGGGATGATAAGAGTAGGTCTCTGGGGGAGGTGGAAGGAGGGGGTGCTGTTGGGGAGGTTGGGGGATGGTGGGAACCAGGCCTGATCAAGAGGGAGCGCTGTCATCCCAGGAGCTCTGCAGGACCGGGAGAGCGGGCCCCATAGGTGCAGGGACATGCAACATGGAAGAAGCCACTTCCTGGCTCTCTTCCAGCGGTTGGAAGGTCTGGGGGTGTCCTAGGAAGGTCCAATTGTTCCCCTGTGGGTCACCCCAAATGGGTCCAGCCGCTAGGGAGGAGTAGTTAAGGTTGTCAGGTGCCAGTGGCGACTCCGAAGGGTCCTCCTGGTGGCTGCTTTCCCCGCTTTCTCCCGAGTTCAAAGGCTTGGGTTGCCTGGCCCTTTGAGAGTCAGAATGTGTGCATACACCTGTTATTATTTCAAAGCCAACATATCCCATCACGGCTGTAGAGAATGTCCCTTGTGCTCCCTTCCTAGCAGAAGGCCAAGTTAATTCCCTTTTAACAGCTCCTAGTGTCCCCGCCGCCTCTTTTCCCCTGGTTGGTGGGATATGCACACGAGGGGGAGGTCATCCTTACGTGGATCTGTGCCTCTGGGATGCCAATCTAGGGCGCCAGGTGCTCACGGGCTTCGTAGCCAGGATACGGGTGCGCCTCGAAAGCTGTGAGGTGGGCACTTGCTCCCTCACAAGGTGGCGCAGTGGTTAAATGCAGCACTGCAGGCTACTGCAGGCTACTGCTAGATCAGCAGTTCAGCGGTTCAAATCTCACCGGCTCAGGGTTGACTCAGCCTTCCATCCTTCCGAGGTGGGTAAAATGAGGACCCAGATTGTTGGGGGCAATATGCTGACTCTCTGTAAACCGCTTAGAGAGGGCTGAAAGCCCTATGAAGCGGTATATAAGTCTACTGCTATTGCTATTGTATAAATGGTCCTTTTTCTTCTTTCGCCCCTGGCAAATCTCGCTTTTGGCCATTTCCCTGAAGGTAGGAACCAAGTGGGTAGCGTGAAGTGCAATTTGGAGAGGATCCGCGCATCTAGACGGGGCTTGTGTGTGAACGGGATCAAGAAGCTCCGTTTTGGAATCAGCCCCATTGTCTGAAGGCCACTTCTCAGAACCTGTAAAAAAAAAAGTGCCTCTTCAAATGTTCTGTAGAATTCCACCGGTAGTCCATCTGGTCCTGGAGCTTTCCCGTTGTTTTGTTTTTTAAGTGCCTCTGTTAGCTCCATCATTGTTATTTTACTTTCTAACATTGTTCTAGTTTCATTTGGTACCTGGGGGAGATTGGCATCTTGTAAGTACTTTTTAACTCGTCCCTCCTCCACCTTCTCTTGTTCATAGAGTTTAGCATAATAGTCTTGTATAATATTTTTTTTCTCAATATTTCCATACTGAATTTCTCCTTGTTTATCTCTTAGTTGAACTATTTTCTTTGTTTCTCTCTCTTTTTTCATCTTATATGCCAACCACCTGCCTGGCTTATTCGCATTTTCAAAATAATTCTGTTTGGCACCTCTAATTTTTTGTGCCAGTTCTTCCTTTTCTAATAGGTCCATTTTGTGTTTAATTATGTCCATTTTTATTTTGACATCTTTTTTTGTGGTGCTCTCTGTAGTTCTCTTTCAAGTATTTTATAGTCGTTATCTAGAGCTTTATGCATTTGTCTTTTCTTTAAGTTTCTCTTCCTTGTGTAGTCTATTGTCAAACCTCTGATAACAGCCTTCATTGTATCCCAGAGATTCTGCAACGATGTATCTTCTTTCCTATTTTCTTTAAGGAAGAGGACTAGCTCTTTTTCCATTTTTTGTACAAACTCTTTTTCTTTCAATATAGTGTTATTTAGTGTCCATCTAGGTCTTGCCCTTTGGCCTTTCCATTTAATTAAAATTGGATTGTGGTCCGCCCAGGTACTTTCTCCAATCTCAATTTCTTTTATGTTGGAGCTCAACTCCGCTGAGACCCATATCATATCTATTCTAGAAAATGAAGAATGTCTGTTTGAGTAGAAGGTGTATTGTTCTTTTTTAGCATTTCTTTCTCTCCATATATCTTTTAGATTTACTTCATCTGTCATCCTAAAAAAGGATTTTGGCAGAGGCTTCCTATTTAATTTTTTTGTTTTATGTATTTTATAGTCCATATTTTGATTCACAATGCCATTAAAGTCTCCCATGATACAAATATCAGCATAGTCTAGTTCCAAAACTTTTTTGTGTAGTTTTTTGTAAAATTCATCTTGTTTTTCGTTGGGGGCGTAGATTCCAATTAGGAGCATTTTTTTGGTATCCATAATTTTCACCATCAAAATTCTTCCCTCTTCCTCTGCATAGACTAGTTTTGCTGGGATGTTGCCTTTAATATAAAAGACCACTCCTCTTTTCTTGCAATTCGCCAATGATGAAAACATTTTCCCAAGCTTTGGTTGAGTTAATAAGTAATCATATTTCTTTTGGATATGTACTTCTTGTAAGCAAATTATGTCAAGTTGTAATTTCTCTAGTATATAAAATATTTTCTTTCTTTTAATTACCGAATTAAGTCCATTAATGTTAATTGTAATCATTTTTCTTTCTTCCATGTTTATACTTTATATACAGGATTTATCGTTCTAGTAGATCTGGGTTCTCGTTTTTCTTTACGGCTTCCATTCCCCGTTGCCCCTTCTTTCTCACTTCCACCTACTGCTCCTTCTATTTTTTCGGTCGCGGTTGCAGGTGGTTCCAATATTTGTACCGCTGAGTCGTCTTTCCCAGCTTTCTCAGCCATTTCTCTAAAGTATTCTTCGTAGAAAGCTTCTGCCTTCTCAATTGTATCTATCATGTGTCTTTGTCCTTGCCATGTACATAGTAAACCTTCCGGTATGAGCCATCTGTAATTAACACCTTTTTAATCAATACTTTAGTCAGAAATTGGTATTCTCTTCTCCTCTCTCTCACCTCTCTCAGAATTTGTTTGAGAACTACAATCTCCTTACCTTTATATTCTAATTTTCTATCTCTCAATTTCTGTAAGATTTGTGATTTAATTGTTTTCTTAGTAAATCTTACATGCACTTCCCTTGGGAGAAGCACTAGGTTCAAAGTTAAAAATGACGACAGCAAAAAGGAGGAACACAAGAGGCCGATTTAAATTACAAGAAAGTCCAGCCTGGCTTCCAAAGATAAAAAAAAGGAACAGAAAAATAATCTTTCAATCGGCAACATTTGTCCCCGCCGCTTTTCTCACTAGTCAGCCTTATTTTAAACTAAGTTTCCAAATTTAGAGTGTTCTCTTTCCAAGAAGAAAAAAAGATTTAAAATTCACACCAAACGACATGTTCATATCCACACTCTCTCTCTGGGCTTTTGCAGTTACAGTCAGCATCGGCTGATCTGGAAATCACTGGCAAGGAGGGCTTTCCTTAGGTTCCCAGAGATTTTGCGAACATCTCTGGGACCACTGGAGTTCCCTCTATCTTTCACTGTCTCTCCGGGACAGCTTAGATCCAAAACAAATTGTCCAAATGACCCAGTTAGATGGTCTCTCAGGAACTCTCCTGAAAGTCCGTCTTCTCACTGCTAAGCCTCCCTCTTCCCCAACGACCAACAGGCTTCACAATGCAGACCAGTTAGAGGTTTTAATTGGTTATCTGGGTTGGATTAACTTAAAACTGAGCGCGGGCGAAGCGAGACGCCCCAAACCAAGAGAAATCCGCCTCCTCACGTTTCCTCCCCTGTAAACCCGGGTTTGGAACGAATTCGATGGTTCTCTCCATCAGCCAAAGTCTGGCTCCCTCCAAGCCGCGCAAAGGGATGCGATCCCTGGCCACAAACAGGTTAGAGCACTTTTTTGCGGGGGCTCGGCTAACCGACATCCCCCATCTGCATTGCCCCGCAAAGGAGGGGAGGGAAAAAAGAAACAGGGAAAAATAGGGCGCCTCAAAGGTGATTTCTTACCTGAATTGCTGGAGTTCATTTTCGACCCAAATAACTGTAATGGCCATGGTGGCTGGGGACGATGGGATCTGCAGTTAGCAGTGCTCTATCATCCCCTCCAGGAAATAGGTAAGCCGGTGTGTTGAATTGCAGTAGGTTCCTTGAATATACTCGCTGGGGTTATGTAGCTCGCTTGTCGTAGCTCCAACTTTGGCCCATTTTCCTGAAAGGAGGAAGAAACAAGAGCCTCCTAGCTGGGGTACAGGTGCACCTCAAAGGCCTCAGTGAAGTGAGCCACATGCTCTCCTTGGTTCAAGTGGTCCACTTTTCCTCCTCGCCTCTCACAACTCTGACTTTGGCCCACTTTCCTGAAGGGAGGAAGAAAGGAAAACATCAACCTCTGTAGGGTCCTCCTGCCCAGAATCTAGACCAGAGGCTAAATTGTTTCCAGGTTGTGGATCTCCTACTCTGGAACTAGACCTGAAAAATAAGGTTGCAGAGCCTGACCAGGCATTTTATCCATCTTAGTTTTCTCTACTTTCTTCTCCCCAGATACCCCTCTCCGACTTTGGCCCATTTTCCTGAAGGGAGGAAGAAAGGAAACCAACGTCAACCTCTGTAGGGTCTTCCTGCCCAGAATCTAGGCCAGAGGCGATATTGAAGGCCTTGATGAAGTGGGCCACATCCTCCATGGTGTAAATTGTTTGCTTCTCCCACTCGTCTCTCTCAGTTCCGACTTTGGTCTTTTTCCTGAAGGGAGAAGGAAAGCAAACATTGGCTCTGTTAGGTTCGAGGCCCCATGGAGATCTATAACTGGACCAGGACACAGGCAATGTGGTGGTGCAGTACAAAGGGGGTGGCCTTTTTGATACAGGTCATGGGGTGGAGTTGGGGAGTCTGCAGAAGGTGGGAATGCTGGGTTAGTTGGGAAAAAGTGGGGACCACTCCAGATCCTGAGATCCAGAGCTCCAAAGAGCCGTGAAGGACTGGAACAATGGATTCAACCTAGAGGCTGTTTTGTGATGGGAAAGGATCCTCTTCTTGGCTCCAACTCAAAGGCTGAAATGTTTGGGGCTATCTAAGGAATCCCCAATTTCTCTTTGGTAACACTGAACCATCCAGGCCTCTGGGTTTCAGTCTCTTGATGGGAGGGCATCTCTTGAACAGAAGCTGAAGATTCAAACTCTGGTCCAGAAAGTAGATCCTGTTGTAGGCCATTGCCATGAATTACAACACATCCTTATCAATACAGTGATTGGAGGGTTAGGTAGCTTGCTAAACCATGTCTCTTTTAACCATGGTTTCTTTTACCAACCCTAATGTTCTCACAGCACCAACTGCCCAACTTTAAGGGCTAGCAAGCCAGTGAATCCCTAGATCTCTATAGAGCCAACCTCAGGACACAACCAGGTATAAACCCAAAAACACACCCCACAAAAAGATGGGAAACCACAGTTTGAGAACAAAATTTATTGCGGATCCACTCCAGAAGCAGGTTCAGCTGCACATTCAATTCCACAGGACTGGACCAATGGATCCACCCGAGATGCTGTTTTGTGATGTGGGAAGATCTGCTTCTTAGCACCCTCTCAAATGTTTGGGCCTATTTAAGAAGCTTCCAATTTTTCCCTGTTGGCTTTATATCCCCTCAAACAGGTCCTGTTGAAGAGATTGGAGTGGTCCACACTGTTCATTGCCAGACATAGGTCCCAAGGGCTCTCCTGCCCATCATTTTTCCCAGAGGCTAAATTGTTTCCAGCTTGTGGCTCTTCTGTTTTGGAACTAGGCCTGAAAAAGGATGAAGAGCAAGACCAGCCCTGTTATTGATCTTGGTTGTCTCTGAATTCTCACCTTCTTGTTTCCAGATAACCTGTTGCCCCTGTTGGTGGGATGTGCAGTACATGCCATCCCTTCTTACATGTATTTGGGCCTCTGGGGTGCTGACCTGGCCTGCCAAGTGCTTGTGGGTCTCATAGCCTAGGTACAGGTGCTCCTCTAATTCCTCAGTGAAGTGAGCTGCATGTTCTCCTTGGTTCAAGTGGTCCACTTTTCCTCCTCACCTCTCATAACTCTGATTTTAGTCCATTTTCCCAAAGGAAGGAAGAAACAAGAGCTCAACATGAATCGCAATTTGAATATATAATTTATATAAATTCCTTATCTTTTACTATTGATTGAGTCAATGTCCATCTCCATCTCCTTCTCCTCTTTTTTCCTTTCCATTTAACTCTCATTGGCTTATGATCTACCCAAGTGTTTGCTTCTATTTCTATTTCTTGCACATTTGACTTCATCTCCAGTGACATCCATATCATATCTATTCTTGACCAACATATACAGTACGTCTACTTGAATAAAATGAGCATTGATTTCTTTTTGGATTCATCTCTCTCCATACATCCTGAATACTTATTTCTTCTGCCATTTTAAAGGAAGTTTTTGGAAGTGTTTTTCTAGCTCTCTGTCAGTTGCCAGACATAGGTCCCAAATGTCATTCTGCCCAGCACCTTTCCCAGAGGCTAAATTGTTTTTCAGCTTGTGGATCTCCTGTTTTGGAACTAAACCTGAAAAAGGATGGAGCACAAGATCATCCCTGTTATTGGTCTTGGTTGTCTCTGCCCTCCTCGTGTTCTCATCCTGAGATAACCCCAGGCCTCCATTGGTTTGATGCACAGTGCATGTCATCCCTTCTTACATGTATTTGAGCCTCTAGGATGCCAGTCTGGCATGCCAAGCACTCACTAAGGTTCTGGGCACTCGTGGGCCTCATATCTGGAGTACAGCTGTGTCTCCAAGCCCTCGGTGCATCGGACCACATGTTCCTTGGTATAAATCATCCACTTCTTCCACTCGCATCTGGAAACTCCCAGTTTGGCCCATTTTCCTGCCACCCCTTTGCCCGTGTTGTTGGGACAATCTGCCCTTCTTTGCTTTCCTGTTCCTCCTCATTTATGACACATTTTAAGTGTGTCCTCTTGATTCTGCTGATCTCTCCAGGATCAAGCGTGCTCTTAACGAGCACTCATCAAGGAAATTTCGGGTTTCAGGTATGGAGCTCCATTTCCCAGGAAAGTCATTCACAGTGATGCCACCATGGACGTCCTTCTCCCAGTCTTGCTTCTGTTGTGGCAAAAGTGGCACGTCCCAGTCTTTGGTGCTTTGGGATAGCATGCACAGAAAAAGCCTCCCTTGGATCATTACAGGTGGAGCAAACACTAGAGGGTCAAACAGGCTGTTCATTGTTGACAGAAATCCTCCCCTTGGTAAGACTATCTTCTGGGCTGGAGTTCTAAAGGTGAAGCAGTCCCAACACAGACCAAGGTTGTGTTGGATATGAGGGGTATCATTGTCAAAATTGAGGTCCTGTAGTCCCTTGGCATGATCTTCAGGATTGAAGGCTTCTAGCACTTCTTCACTATTGGATGCGATTTTGTGCAGCCTGGGGTTGGCTACTGCTAGCATCTGGCATGTTCTTTTTAATAGTCTATGGCTTCTGCTGCGGTGGGAACAGATTTTAGGCCATCATCAATGTAGACGTCCTGTTCCATAAAGCGTCTGGCATCTGCACCATGTTTGGCTTCACCCACACACAGGCCATAGATGGTGATTGCAGGGGAAGAACCATTCCCAAAGATGTGCGCTCATTCTGTATCCTGTTATCTGTTGGTTGTGCTGTTTGTCAATGAACCACAGGAAACATAAGTAGTTGCAATAATCTTCCCTGATGAGGAATGAGTAAAACATCTGCTGGATGTCAGCTCCAGAAAGAAGATCTCACTATAAGCCAGTGCCTTGAATTGCAGCACCTCCTTATCAATATAGTGAAAAGGAGTTAGGTAGCTTGCTAAACCTGGTTCTTTTTTAACTATGCCTTCTTTTACCAACTCCAATGTTCTCCCAGCACCAAAGGAAAACTGCCCAACATTAAGTGTGAGCAGGATGGGTGAACCAAGCCAATGAATCTCTAAGCCACCATAAAGCTAAGCTCAGGACGCAACCAGCTATAAACCCAAAAACACACTCCACAAAAAGATGGGAAACCACAGTTTGGGAACACGATTTATTGCAAATCCTCCCCTACCGAGAAGTAGGTTCAGCTATATATTTAATTCTGCAGGACTGGACCAGTGGATCCAATCGTGATGCTGTTTTGTGATGTGGGAAGATCCACTTCTTGCTCCCTCTCAAATGTTTAGGAATATCTAAGGAGCTTCCAATTTTTTTCTGGTGTCCTTGAGTCCCCCCAAACAGATCCTGCTTGTGAGAGTGGAGAAGTCCATGCCGTCTGTTGCCAGATATAGGTCCTAAATGTCCTCCTGCCCAGCATCTTTTTTTTTAAGTCATTTTATTAAGATTTATAGGCCGCCCTTTCCCTGAGGGGACTCAGGGCGGCTTACAATCAAAGGGAAGGGGGTGCAATATCAAAGACAAACAATATGTGAACAAAAGAAAGAAAATGATAAAAACACAACTTGCATTCAACAGTCAACACTCGGGCGGGTAAATTGGGAACCTATCCCCAGACCTGATGGGAGAGCCAGGTCTTGAGGGCTGTGCGGAAGGTCTGGATGGTGGTGAGGGTACGGATCTCGACGGGGAGGTCGTTCCACAGGGTCGGAGCTGCAACAGAAAAGGCTCTCCTCCGTGTAGTCACCAGTCAACATTGACTGGCAGATGGAGTGCGGAGGAGGCCCAGTCTGTGTGATCTAATCGGTCGGAGGGAGGTGATCGGCAGAAGGCAGTCTCTCAAGTACCCAGATCCACTACCATGGAGTGCTTTAAAGGTGGTCATCAATACCCTGAAGCGCACCCGGAGATCGACAGGTAGCCAGTGCAGCTCGCGGAGGATGGGTGTAACGTGGGCAAACCGCGGTGCGCCCACTATCACTCGCGCGGCTGCATTCTGGACTAACTGCAGTCGCCGGATGCACTTTAAGGGCAACCCCATGTAGAGCCCATTGCAGTATTCCAGCCTAGAGATCACAAGGGCTCGAGTGACTGTTGCGAGGGCCTCCCGGTTTAGGTAGGGCCGCAACTGACGGACCAGGCGAACCTGGGCAAATGCCCCCCTGGTCACAGCCGACAACTGGTGGTCAAAAGTCAGCTGTGGATCCAGGAGGACTCCTAAGTTGCGGACCCTATCTGAGGGGTATAAAATTTGACCCCCCAGTCTAAGTGTTGGAACATTGGCCAAATTTTTGGGAGGGAAACACAACAGCCACTCGGTCTTGTCCGGGTTGAGTACCAGTTTGTTAGCACTCATCCAGTTCTTAACGGCCTCAAGACCCTGGTTCATCACGTCCACCGCTTCATTGAGTTGGCACGGGGCGGACAGATACAGTTGCGTATCGTCCGCATATTGGTGGTATTTTATCCCGTGCCTCTGAATGATCTCGCCCAGCGGTTTCATGTATATGTTAAATAGTAGGGGGGATAAGACCGAACCCTGCGGCACCCCGCATGTTAGGGGGCTCAGGGACGATCTCTGCCCCCCGACCAACACCGACTGCGACCTGTCCGAGAGGTAGGAGGAGAACCACTACAAAACAGTGCCTCCCACCCCCACCTCCCGCAGTCGTCGCAGAAGGATACCATGGTCGATGGTATCGAAAGCCGCTGAGAGGTCAAGGAGAACCAGGATGGACGCATGGCCTCCATCTCTGGCCCTCCAGAGATCATCGGTCAATGCGACCAAAGCAGTTTCTGTGCTGAAACCAGGTCTGAAGCCGGACTGGAAGGGGTCAAGATAACTAGCTTCCTCCAAGGCCCGTTGGAGCTGGAAGGCCACCACCTTCTCCACAACCTTCCCAATAAAGGGGAGGTTGGAGACAGGACGATAGTTGTTTAAAATGGCTGGATCCAAGGATGGTTTCTTCAGGAGGGGTCTCACCACCGCCGTTTTGAGTGCGGCGGGGAAGTGCCCCTCCCAAAGGGAGGCGGTCACGACCGCCTGGATCCAGCCATGTGTCACCTCACTGCTGTTGGCAACCAGCCAGGAGGGACACGGGTCCAGAATGCAGGTGGAGGCACTTACAGCTCGAATGGCCTTTTCCACATCCCCAGAGGCAACATCCTGGAACTCAACCCAGTGATGGTTTGCCAAGTAATCCTCCTGTGTCTCGGCTGGATCTACTGCGGTGGAGTCCAAGTCCGAGCGAAACCGAGCCACTTTGTCCGCCAAGAACTGAGCATAGTCCTCAGCCCTACCCTGCAAGGGGTCTCCCGCATCCCTCCTATTGAGGAGGGAGCGGGTGATCCTAAACAGGGCGGCTGGGCGTGACTCGGTGGACGCTACCAAGGCGGAGATGTGTGTTCTTTTGGCAGCTCTTAGTGCCCGGACGTAATCCTTGGTGCAGGTAGTCAAAAGTGCTCGGTTCGCCTCGGACTTATCGGACCTCCACAGGTGCTCTAGGCGTCTCCTCCGGCGCTTCTTCTCCCGGAGCTCCTCGGTGAACCAAGGAGGTTTCCGGGATCCGCTGACCCGGAGGGGCCGTAGTGGCGCAATCTGATCAAGAGACTCCGACGCCACCGAATACCAGGCGGCAACCAGAGCCTCCGCCGAACTGTGGGCGAGATTATCAGGAATAACCCCAAGCTCCGTCTGGAACCTCAAAGGGTCCATAAGTCGCCTGGGGTGGAACCACCTGGTCGGTTCCTCCTCCCTACGGTGGGGGTTTGGCCTCCGGAAGTCAAGCCTCAGTAGGTAGTGGTCTGACCACGACAGGGGTATGATCTCATTACCCCTCAGACCAAGATCACACATCCACTGCTCCGAGAGGAATACGAGGTCGAGCATGTGACCCGCTGCATGAGTTGGGCCCCGAATTATCTGGGTCAAGCCCATGGCTGTCATGGAAGCCATGAACTCCTGCGCCCCGTCAGAGTGTTCACCGAGGGATGGCAAATTAAAGTCCCCCAGAACTATAAGCCTGGGGAACTCAACTGCCAGCTCGGCTACCGACTTGAGGAGCGAGGGGAGGGATGCTGCAACGCAGTTGGGAGGCAGGTACGTTAGCAGCAAACCCACTTGACCCTTGAGGTCCAACTTTATCAGCAGGGACTCACACCCGACAAGCTCCGGAGCAGGGACCCTACAAGGTAACAGAGACTCCCGGATAACAATAGCCACACCACCACCCCTTCCCTGGGCTCTCAGCTGATGAAGCACCTGAAATCCCTCTGGGCACATCTCTACAAGGGGGACTCCTCCTTCTGTGCCCAGCCAGGTTTCAGTAATACATGCCAGGTCTGCCCTCTCGTCAACAATTAAGTCCCGGACGAGGGGAGCTTTGTGAACAACAGACCTGGCATTTAGCGACAACAGCCTGAGACCAGGGTCCTGACTACTCACGCCATCTGGTCTTGGAGTGGGACTCATAGGGCCGGAAGGAGGGATCTCTGTGATGTAGCGAGCCCTCCTTCCCCGGTAATGGCCAGTCCTAAAGCCCCCGCCGTATCTGCCCCTCCCTGTTATGACCGCAATGCTCTGACCCTCTCCCGTAGCTGTAGTTCCCCCAGCCACCCCGGTGACTCCCGCATCCCCCGGCAGGTCCTCCGAGTCTAAACATACTCAGGCACTCACACAAACAATCCCCACACTATAGTTAAAACACAAAAATACAACTATAATAATAATAAAAGTGGGTCATTCACACTATCCATACACTCCCATACACTCAACATACCAATTAAAAATTTGCGTGGGCGTACAAAGTCTGTACTTGGCTTATGTTGACTGTCAGAGCCAACAGAGAGTCCGGTATAATGCCAGATGGAAAAATATAAGTCTGGAGGTGTCTTCCGCCCCCCCCCCCAAAGGGGGGGGGGCGCACCCTGAGGAAAACTGAATTAGATGGAACAAAGAGTTCAGTACAGTCCAAGCGAGGGGTGGCTGAAGAATAGAATAGTTCCAGATGTCCGTTACCACAGCAGGGGCCGGGAGATTAACCATGATGAGTAAAGTCTAAGGGTCTAATATGTGGTCAGATGGAAAAAAAGGAGAAGAAAAGGGGAGGGTGTTCCATCCACTGGTCAGGCCTAACGATCCCAAAGGGCCCCAATGGCCCAGGAGTCCAACAAGCCGCAGCAAGCCCGAGGTGGGGAAGTTCAAACCCCTGGAGGTAGCCCACAGATCCAAAAGGACAACTACCAGCCCCAAGAGTCGAATAAAACTGGGCGTCCCTTGGCTGAGGGTTTCTTGGTCGGTGGTAACAAGCCAGCGCCCAGAGACCGCGGGCGACGGCAGGCACAAAAGGAGGTCAGATTGTGATGTTAAGATGGTTACTTTTTCAGTCTTTTCCGATCCTTTGGGAGGTCATGTCTGAGGGAGGTCATGTCCCTCTATAGCCAATAGGCGCCTTCTACTCAACATCACCCAATCTTTCACCCATGTCATGATTGCTGCGTTATAGTATGCTTCCCAGTTGGGTACTCCAAAGCCTCCCAGTTCTCTACGTTTTTGCAATATTTGGGCTTTGATTCGTGCTTTCTTGCCTTGCCATATAAATTGAGTCACTATTGTCTCCAAAGATTTTTAAAAAAAATTGTCCAATTTAGTTGGTGCCGTTTGAAACAGAAACAAAAATTTTGGTAATACATATGTCTTGACTGTCGCAATCCTGCCCATCAGAGACAGTTGTTTGCCACTCCAATTAGTCATATCTTTAGATACCTGCTGTAGCAATTTCATATAGTTATCTACCTTGATAGAGGAACATCTCTCCGTGAGCCAAATTCCCAAGTATTGTACTTTGTGGGCCATGTTGATCCCTAACAGGCTTTGTACTTCCCTTTTCTGGTTCAGAGTCATATTCTTAATTAACAGTTTTGTCTTCTCTTTGTTTATACGTAGCCCCGCTATCCTACCGTACTCCTCTATTTTACGTAAAAGTTGTATCCCAGAAGCCATAGGATCCTCCAGGATAAAAACAAGGTCATCGGCAAAAGCCTGGACCTTAAATTCCTGAGCTTTAGCTCGTAACCCTTTAATTTGTGTGTCACTTCTCACTATTCTAAGAAGGGGTTCTAATGTGAGGATGAACAGTAGGGGGGATAATGGGCATCCTTGTCTTGTCCTTTACCAATCTCAATATCACCCGCCTCTTCTCTGTTTACCAATAATGTCGCGGTTTGTCGTACATAAATTGCCCAAATTGCATTTAAGAAGCTTTCTCCAAACTTCATATTTTCTAGTTGTGACAACATAAAGTTCCAATTTACCCGATCAAAAGCCTTTTGTGCGTCAAGAAACATAAAGGCCACTTGTTTATCCGGCCGAGTGTCATAATATTCTAAGGCATCCAAAATAATTCTAACATTATCTTTCAAATATCTTGACGGCAGGAAGCCGTTCTGATCAGGGTATATAAATTTGTTAAGGAAGAATTTAAGTCTATCTGCCATTAAAGTTCTTTTAATTTCCATCCAAATCTCTAATAAGGCCTCTGTCACCTGGTGTCTCTGGAAATATTTATCTGCTTTGCTCTTTCCCTCCCAAGATAAAGATGTGCCAGCCCAGCTGTAAATCTTGGCCTTCTATTGTCAATATTCTTTTATTTTTGAATATTATCCATTCTTTGAACTATGGTACAGCTGCTGCCTGGTGGTAAAGTTCCCAATCTGGGAGACCAAATCCTCCTTTGATTCTAGAGTCCTGTAGTTGTTTTAGTCCCCAACCCCATGTTTTATTTTTAATAAACATTCATATCATCTTTGCAACATTTCTACATCTTTAAATATCCATTATACTCCTTTTATCCATACATATATAACTTTATATATCTGTGTTTGTGTGTGTGTGTGTGTGTGTGTGTGTCCCAGTCCTCATCGTACTCAGCGACTTCTGTGGATCGGTCAGGTTCCCCATATGCGTGGTGCACCCCGCTGGTCTTCCTTACATTCGCTGCTGAGTTGTCCGACAATTCCCCAGACCTAGCTTCCTCGACCACATCCTTAAATGAGACCCCTCTCCTGATCCACAGTTTCTTTTGTAGTGAGAGGTCTCTCATGCCCAGGATGAGCCGGTCTTTCATCATCTCCTCTGGGTTTATGAATTCGCACCTGGTGGCGATTTCTGTGAGACTGGCAACAAAATCTTTTACTGTATCTCCCTCCAGTTGGCACTGGTGGTAGAATTCGTTTTGGCTAACCATGGGGGCGGTGGACGCGGGTCCTCTAGAGCTCGTTGTAGGGTTGTCCATGCGACGGATTCCATATCTGCTGGGGCAATCAATATCTGTGCCATCTTGTAGATCTTGGTGCCACAGTATGTCAGGAACAACATTCACTTTCTGTTGTCCGGCCGGTCCTGGTAGTCGTTGGCTTCCAGGAACATTCTGAATTGCCCCATATATGTGTGCCCATCCTCCATTTGTGGGTCGAAGATCGCTGGTGCTGAGCTATATTCTTAAAACTTAATTTTAAGTGGCTAATGGATGTAATTTCCAATTACAAACTGCAGCCCTCAATTCAGTCTCTTTAAAGACCCATCAGATATTCAGAGACTGATCCCCAGTTCCCTCCAATTTGCCCAGCTTCCATTCCCCTACAGACCAGCCTGGAACTTTGGGGCATTGCTAACTGCCCCCAATGTCAGGTGCAAAGGTCCTGTTAGGTCCAAGGCTCCATGGAACCCATAGCTGGACCAGGACATAGGCAATGAGGTGGTACAGTGGAAACTCCAGATGTGCCCTTGCTGATACAGGTCATGGGGTGGAATTGGAGAGTCTGCAGGAGGTGGGGCTGTTGGGTTGGTTGGGGAAATGTGAGGAGCATTTCAGATCCTGATAGTGTGTTGGAGATCCAGAGCTCCCAAGAGCCCCGAAGGACTGGAACAATGGATCAAACAGATAGGCTATTTTATGATGGGAAAGGATCCTCTTCTCAGCTCCCACTCAAAGGCTGAAATGTTTGGGGCTATCTAAGAAGCTTCCAGTTTCTCCCTGGTGGTCTTGAGTTCCCCCAAAGAGGTCCTGCTTGAGAGAGCTGAGAGGTCCATGCTGTCCATTGCCAGACAAAGGTCCCAAGGTTCCCCCTGCCGCATAGGGCCACATGCTCCTTCATATAAATCATCCTCTTCCTCCACTCGCATCTGACAATTCCATCTTTGGCTCATTTCCCTGAAGGGAGGAAGAAAGAGGAGCTCAACGTGAAGTGTATAATCCCCCCAAAGGCATAATCAGAAGCTCCACCGTGTATTCATTCATAATCAAAAGCTCCACCATGTTCTCTGAGCCCTCTGCTCCTTCTCATCCCCTGCCACCGCTTTGCCCTAGACATTTGGACAATCTGCCCCTATATGGATTTGGGTCTCAGAATGCTCAGTGCTTGTGACCCTCGTAGCTGGGCTAGGGTTGCCCCTCAAAAGCCTTGGTGAAACTGGCCACATGCTCCTTCATATAAATCGCCCACTTCTACTCGGCTCTTGCAGCTCTGACTTTGGCCCATTTATCTGAAGGGAGAAAGAAACAAGTGGACAACATGAAGCACACTTTACCTCCTCATGGAGATGGACAGGATTCACACCTCCAGGCCATGTTTATGGGGCACCATCATATTGTGTTCAGAATCAACCTGTTAGGAATATATATTATATATTTTATGAATACCATTTAAAATGTCCATTGCTGTTGAGCTGTCCACTGATTTCCACAATGGGGTCCAATCCCATTTCCTTAAACTTCCTCTTTTTACAAAGTGGTTTGGCCCCTTCAGAACATCTAATGGACCTTCAGTTCTCTCTGCTCTTAATTTGGTTGCAAAAGTCCACTCCATTTGACCTCTCCTGGATGGGAGAATTTGGGGCCTGAAAGCTTCAGAGAGTTCAACAACCTTAAGAACTACCTGAGTTAGGAAGCTTGCTGAACCATGTTTCTTTTAATCATGGTTTCTTTTATGAACCCCAATTTTCACAGGACACCAAAGGAAAACCACCCAACATTAAGGGTTAGCAGGATAGGTTGAAGCCAGTGAATCCTAAGTCTGTGTTGATCCAAACTCAGGGGGCATCCAGCCATTAACCCAGAACATTACCCCATAAAAACAAGGGGTACCCCTCAAAAGCCTCAGTGAATTCAGCCACATGTTCCTTGGTATAAATTGTCTGCTTTTTCCGATCACTCTCTCAGCTTCACCTTTGGCCATTTTCCTGAAAGGAGAGAAATGTGAAGGACAACAGTTCAAGAACATTTATTGCAAATCATGCCTACGGAGAAGTACTTTCAAATACACATTCAGTTCTAGACCTGAAAGAGAAGAGAGGGCAAGACCATCCCTCTTATTGGTCTTGTTTGTCTCTGCCCTTCTTGCTTCCTTGTCCTCAGATAACCCATTGCCCCTGTTGATGGGATGCACAGTACATGTCATTCCTTCTTACATGCATTTGGTTTCCAAGGATGCTGATCTGGCATGCCAAGTGCTTGCAGGCTTCATAGCTGAGGTACAGGTGCACTTCAAAAGCCTCGGTGAAGTGGAGTTGGGGTGTCTGTAGAAGGTGGGGCTGTTGGGTTGGTTGGGGAAATGTGGGGAGCACTTCAGATCCTGATGGAGATCCAGAGCTCCCAAGAGCCCTGAAAGACTGGAACAATGGATCCAACCAAGAGGCTGTTTTGTGATGGGAAAGGATCCTCTTCTCGGCTCCCACTCATAGTCTGAAATGTTTGGGGCCATCTAAGGAGCCTCTAATTTCTCTTTGGTAGCTTTCACCCACCCAGGCCTCTGGGTTCAAATCTCTCTTGATAGGAGGCGGGGCATCTCTTGAACAGAAGCTGAAGATTCATACTCTGGTCTCGGATATTTATTGAAGGACTCTTTTGGTCCTTAACTGTAATAAGCCAGGCTGCCTGGGGAAAATGGGATTTGCAGTTAGCACTGTCTCATCATCATATTTCCCCTATCATTTTTATAAATTTCTCTCCAAATTTCATCATCTCTAATTGTAATATTATAAATTTCCAGTTTACATTGTCAAAAGCTTTCTGGGCAGCAAGGAAAACCAGTGCTAATTGTTTGTCAGGGTGTGCTTCATAATAATCTAGGACGTCCAATATAATTCTTGTATTGTTTTTAATCTGTCTATGTGATAGAAATCCATTCTGGTCTGGGTGGATTTTTTCTATTAATACCTGTTTGATCCTTTCTGACATGATTGCCATAAATAAATTATAGTCTGAGTTCAATAATGAGATTGCCCTGTAGTTCTTGATTTCCTGGAGGTCAGATTCACCTTTTGGAATGAGAGAAAATGCTGCTTCTGTCCAAGAGTCAAGTTTAAATGATCTGCTTTTCCCCCTCACCTCTCGTAAATCCAACCTTGGTCCATTTTCCTGAAGGGAGGAAGAAAGAAACATAGTTTCTTGGCTCCCTCTGAAATGATTGGGGTTATCTAAGAAACTTTTAATTTCCTCTTTGAGTCACCCAAAACATGTTCCACTGAGAGACTGGCAACATCCACACTGCCAGTTGACTTAGGAGGCCTCTTGGCCAACACTTTCCCAGAGGCTGAATGGATGCCAGGTTATGGATCTCCTGGTCTGTAAAAAGATATGAAAAACAGGGATGAAAAGCTTGACCAGCCCTATTATCAGTCTTGGTTTTCTCTACCTTCTTCGCCTTTTTGTCCCCAGCTAACCCATTGCCCCTTTGGTAGGATGTGCAGTGTGATTTCTTTTGATATGTATTCTGGCTGATGCCAATCTGCCCTGCTAAGCTACTTGAAGGCTTCGATGAAGTGGGCCACATCCTCCATGGCAAGATATTTTCCTTTGGCCTCTGATTGTGCATTGTTACATACCCCCAACAATAAGAGTTCTAGCGGTTCTTGTATTGTTTTGTACAGTTCTGCGGGAAGTCCATCTGGACCAGGAATTTTATTGTCTTTTTGTTTCTTAACTGCCTCAGTTGTTGTTCTTTCATCTTGCATCATTCTCATTGCATCAAATAATTTGCTTAGATCAATTTTGTCTAAATATTGTTTAGCAATATCTTTTGGTATATTTTCTTGGCTATATAGGTTCCTAAAGAATTCCTGAGATATTCTTAAAACTTCCCAGCTTCCATTCCCCTACAGACCAGCCTGGAGCTTTGGGGCATTGCTAACTGCCCCCAATGTCAGGTGCAAAGGTCCTGTTAGGTCCAAGGCTCCATGGAACCCATAGCTATTTTTAAGCCTGTGACCTTCCCAAATCCCTCTATTACCTGAATTAATATTTCCGCTGTTTCAAGTGGGTCTTCTATTATAAAAACCATGTTATCCGCGAATGCCTGTGTTTTATACTCTTCCCTTTTGATTGTTAATCCTCCTATCTCCTTTTTCCCCCTAATCTGTGTTAATAAAACTTCCAACGAGAGAATAACTAGGGGAGGAGATAGTGGGCATCCTTGCCTGAACCTTTTATTTATAGTAACTGTCTCTATTAGTTCTCCATTCACCATTATTTTAGCTGTCTGGTTTGAATATATTGTCTTGGTCATTCTAATAAGTTTTTCTCCAAATTTCATAATAGTTATTTATGTGATAAGGAACTGCCAAGCTCAGGACACAACCAGCTATAAACCCCAAAACACACCCCACAAAAAGATGGGAAAACACAGTTTGAGAACAAGATTTATTGCAAATCACCCCTACTGAGAAGCGGTTTCAGCTATATATTTAATTCCGTAGGACTGGACCAGTGGATCCAACTGAGATGCTGTTTTTCTATGGATGTGGGAAGAGCCGCTTCTCGGCTCCCACTCAAATGTTTGGGGCTATCTAAGGAGCTTCCAAATTATCCCTGGTGGCCTTGAGTCCCCCCCAAACAGGCCCTGCTTGAGAGAGAGAAGTCCACGCTGTCCATTGCCAGACATAGGTCCCAAGGCTCCTCCTGCCCAGCAGCTTTCCCAGAGGCTGAATTGTTTAGTTTGTGGGTCTTCTTTTTTGGAGGTAGACCTGAAAAATAAGGATGGAGAGCAAGACCAGCCCTGTTATTGGTCTTGGTTGTCTCTGCCCTCCTCGTCTTCTTGTTCCCAGATAACCCATTGCCCCTGTTGGTGGGATATGCAGTCCATGTCATCCCTTCTTACATTACTTGGGTCTCTAGGATGCTGATATGGTATGCTAAGCGCTTGTGGGCCTCATAGCCGGGGTACAGGTGCACCTTGAAGGCCTCAGTGAAGTGAGTCACATGCTCTCCTTGGTTCAAGTGGTCCACTTTTCTTCCTCACCTCTCGGAACTCCGACTTTGGTCATTTTCCTGAAGGGAGAAAGAAAGGAGAACAATGTGAAAGGGCAATTTGTCTCTGGAAGGAGACTGGCAGGATTAACACCTCTAGGCCGTGTTCACATGGCACCATCTGCTCCTTTCTGGAATCAGGCCATTGTAAATATGTATTTTAAGAATAGTGTTTAAAATGGTCATTGCAGTTGAGCCATCACATAGTGGAGAAAGAGGAGGCAGAGAAAATTTAAGGAACTAGGATTGGACCCCAAAGCAGTTTGGCCCCTTGAGAACATCCAATGGATCTTCAGTTCTCTCTGCTCTTAATTTGGTTGCAAAGGTCTACTCCATCTGACCTCTCCTGGATGGGAGAAGTTGGGCCCTGAAGGCTTCAGAGAGTTCAACAATCTTAAGAACTGAAAATGTTCTCCTTTAGATTTCTGAGGTTTGAGTCTCTCTTGATGGGAGGCAGAATTTTATGATTGAAGATGGACCTCAATTATTTAGAATATATAATAAAATATATGCTCCCCTTTAAAATGAAGTGCTCCTAGGAATAACCCCTCCCCTCACTTGCCAATATATTTCTTTTGCTTTGCAAAAAGCAAAGGGAAGGAAAATAGACACAGGGCAATTTTTACCTAAATTCCAGATATTCGTTCCTTTCAACCTCTCCTATTACGCAAACCCAAAAAGACAAGGCGTTTGTGAGTAGCTGTGACTTAACTAACACCCGCAATCCACCTCCCCGACAAATTCCTTTAAAATAAAGGAAGGTTTTCAACTTGGTTTCGTTCTAGGAGTAAGAAAACACGGATGGTCAGAATTTGTGAGTAAAATTTATTGCAAATTGTCTCGTCCTGAGCACCATTTTCAGACATACGTTCTTTTAAAGTTCTTTTAAGCTACCGGTATGCCTCCCCCTTCAAACGAAGTGCTCCGACGAATGAATAAGCTATAAATAAGCGGCGCTGGGATGGGCGTCGAAAGGGCAAACTGAGAAATCCGGAGACCAGTTACCTCCAGTTTTCCCAGTTTACGGCTTCATTCCCATAAAAATCAGGCTGGGGCATCTCGCCATCGGGAGTCGACCCCTGCGCCAAGCAGTCCAAAGCTCCTTCCAGCTCCGAGGCTCCGTGGAGACCCAAGGCTGGATCGGGAGATGAGTAGGGCTGGGAGGCATAAAACGGATCCCCCGCCAGCTGCTGAGTCTCCTGCGGGTGGTAGGGGTGATAGGAGAAGGTCTCTGGGGAAGGGTGCAGGAGGGGGTGCTGTTGGGGAGATTGGGGAGGTAGGGAGACTGCGGGAACCAGGTCGGATCCAGAGTGAGCGCTGGCGTCCCAGGAGCGCTGGCGTCCTTACGTGGATCCGTGCCTCCGGGATGCCAATCTGGCGCGCAAGGCGCTCGCGGGCTTCGTAGCCGGGATACGGGTGAGCCTCGAAAGCTTCGGTGAGGCGGTCCACTTCCTCCCTTGTATAGATGGTCCTTTTTCTTCTTTCGCCCCTGGCAGATCTCGCTTTTGGCCATTTTCCTGAAGGGAAGGGAGAAGGGGCGGGGAACCAAGTGCAGAACGCGAAGAGCAATTTGGAGAATTGCTCCAAATCTAAACGGGGGTTGTGTGAGCGAGATCAAGACGCTCCGTTTTGGAATCAGCCCAATTGTCTGAATATCACTTCTCAGAACCTGCAAAAAAAAAGAAAAAAGCGCCCCCCCCCTCACCTCCCTCTTCCCCATCGACCAACAGGCTTCCCAATGCACGCCAGTTGGAGGTTTTAACTGGGTAGCCGGGGTGGATTAACTTATTGGTTGGAGCAAGCAGGCGTCAGCTCTGTTCAAACGAGTTTGTTTTTCGCACGTCCAGGACGCACGTAAGCCTCCCCTTCGCATCGCCTCCGCAATTGACATAAGATTAAGCCTAGGATACCGCGCAATTCGTTGGCCTCGGCGGTCGCGTTGCCATGGGCCAGCGCGAATCGCAACCTTCCGGTGGCCCGGGAGAGTCGCCCCAAACCGAGGAAAACCCCCCTCTTCACCTTGCCTCCTCTGTAAACCCGGGTTTGGAACGAATTCGGTGGTTTTCTCCAACGGCAAGAGTCTGGCTCCCTCCAAGCTGCGTAAAGGAATGCGGTCCCCGGCTACAAAGGGGTTAGAAAACCTTATTGGGGGGGCTCGGCTAACCGACATCCCCCATCTGCATTACCCGGTAAAGGAGGGGAGGAAAAAAAAACCGAGAGAAATAGGGCGCCTCAGTGGTTTCTTACCTGAATTGCCGGAGTTCATTTTGGACGCATGTAAAATCTCTTTGCAGGAAAAACGCCTTGGATTGGGTCACCCAGACTCAGTTGCGGCTGCTGGATATCATTGGGATGGGGATTTCATACACCTGGCCTCTGAATTCAAATGCTGACTCCCCCCCCACCTCTGGGTGTCCTTATTGGCCAATGGGTAGAGTGGGGGGAGATCAGGATACTTACCTTTTAAAATGACCCTTGTTGTTGGGCCCCTGTACTTATTTACACAAGGGCAAAAGAAGAAGGAGAAAGGACAGGGAATGGGGAAGGAGAGGAGGAGGAGGAGGAGGAGGAGGAGGAGGAGGAGGAGGAGGAGGAGGAGGAGGAGGAGGAGGAGGAAAAGGAAAAGGAAAAGGAAAAGGAAAAGGAAAGCAGGATCGGAACTCAAGATGGAGTTTGGGACCTTCACAACATCCAATGGACCTTCCAGGACTCTTAATTGGGTTGCAAAGGTCCGTTTTATCTGCTCCCTGATGCGTGGGAGAAGTTGGAGCCTGAAGACTCCAGAGGTGGAATCCTGAATTCATCAATTTTAAGAGCCCAAATTCTCCCCATTGAGGCTTCTGGATTTTGAGTCTGTCTTCATGGGAAGCTTAGATGTTGAAGATTCAAAGACTTTTATTGAAGGTTCCTTAACTGTAATGGCCATGCTGGCTGGGGAAGATGGATTCTGCAGTTAGCAGTGCCCTATCATGCCCTCCAGGAAATATGTAAACCGGTGCCTTGAATTGCAGTACGTTCCTTGAATATGCTCCCTGGGGTGAGGTAGCTTGCTAAACCGTGTTTATTTGAAGTATGGTTTCCTTTAAGAGTCCCAAATTTTCTCATGTCCTCAAAGGAAAAGTGCGGAACATTAAGTTTTAGCAGAATGGTTCAACCAAACCAGGGAATCCTACACTTCTGTTAAGCCCAACTCAGTTTATGAAGGCAACCAGCCATAAAACCAGAACATGGTTAGGGCAACCAAATAAGGCACTCAAATGTCCTTCTCCCCCACCCCATATAGCCTACCTCCCAAGGGACGCTCAGAAATATCCACATGTTGGAAACCTTTCCGAAGACCAAGATCAGGGTTAGTCACAGATATTAGCAAGGGGATAGTTGCCTCTTTGGTCAAGCTGTCTCCAAGTTTTCTCTGCCTTACGCCTGACATTAGGACCCCCTCGCCCTCCCTGCAAAATAACCCAGTTTTCTGACTCTGGTTTGATGCTGGCTCAAAAGAGAAAGAAGGACTAGGGGAGACATGATAGCAGTGTTCCAATATCTCAGGGGTTGCCAGAAAGAAGAGGGAGTCAAGCTATTCTCCAAAGCACCTGAGGGTAGGACAAGAAGCAATGGGTGGAAACTAATCAAGGAGAGAAGCAATTTAAGAACTGAGGAGAAATTTCCTGGCAGTTAGAACAATGAATCAGTCGAACAGTTTGTCTGTATTTGTGTTGGTGTGTGTGTCTGTGTCTGTATCTAATAATGTTTATTGCAAATTGTCCCTTCCTGAGCAGCATTTTCAGATATACATTCTTTAATTTTTAAAAAATATATATGTATCCCCTTTAAAATGAAGTCCTCCGAGTAATAACCCCTTCTCAATTGTCGATATATTTATTTATTTTCCGTTGCAAATAGCAAAGGGAAGGAAAATAGACACACGGCAGTTTTTCTCCTAAGTTCTAGATATTCGTTCTTGGGAGTAATTTGAGAATAAAATTTATTGCAAATTCTTCCGTCCTGTGTAAAATTTTCAGACACACGTTCTTTTAAAGTCCTTTTAAGCTATGCCTCCCCCTCCACACTAAGTGATCCGACGAATAAATAAGCGGCGCTGGGATGGGCGTTGAAAGGGCAAACTGAGAAATCCGGAGACCAGTTACCTCCAGTTTCCCCAGTTTACGGCTCCATTACCATAAAAGCCAGGCTGGGGCATCTCGCCACCGGGAGCCGACTCCTGCGCCAAGGAGCCCAAAGCTCCTTCCAGCTCCGAGGCTCCGTGGAGACCCAGGGCTGGATCGGGAGATGAGTAGGGCTGGGAGGCATAAAACGGATCCCCCGCCAGCTGCTGAGTCTCCTGCGGGTGGGAGGGGTGATAGGAGAAGGTCGCTGGGGGAGGTTGCAGGAGAGGGTGCTGTTGGGGAACGGCGGGAACCAGGCCGGATCCAGAGGGAGCGCTGGTGTCCCAAGAGCTCTGCAGGATCGGGAAAGTGGGCTCCACAGGCTCAGGGACATGCGACGTGGAAGGAGCCGCTTCCAGGCTCCTTTCCACCGTTTGGAAGGTCTGGGGGTGTCGTGGGAAGGTCCAATTGTTCCCCTCTGGGTCACCCCAAACTGGTCCAGCCGCGAGAGAGGAGTAGTCCAGGCTGTTGGGTGCCAGTGGCGACACTGAAGGCTCCTCCTGCCGGCTGCTTTCCCCGCTTTCTCCCGCGTCCAACGGCCTGGGTTGCCTGGCCTCCCTGTTTTGGAACCAGATCTAGGGGGAAAAAGCAAGGATTTTGAGAGTCAGAATGTCACACACACTTTATTATTTCAAAGCCCACATGTCCCATCCCGGCTGCATCCTTTGTGCTCCCCTCCTAGCAGGCCAAGTTCTTTCCATGTCATCAGCGCCTAGTCTCCCCTTTGCCCCCGGTCTGTGGGAAACGCTCGCGGGGGGGGGGATAGCCCTTCTTACGTGGATCCGTGCCTCCGGGATGCCAATCTGGCGCGCAAGGCGCTCGCGGGCCTCGTAGCCGGGATAGGGGTGAGCCCCGAAAGCTTCGGTGAGACGGGCCACTTGTTCCTTCGTATAAATGGTTCTTTTTCTTCTTTCGCCCCTGGTAGCTTTCGCTTTTGCCCATTTTCCTGAAGGGAAGGGAGAAGGAGGGAGGAACCAAGTGAGTAACGCGCAATTGGAGAGGATCCGCGCACCTAGACGGGGCTCGTTTGAACGTGATCAAGGCTTCGTTTTGGAATCAGCCCCGTTGTCTGAAGGTCACTTCTCAGAACCTGCAAAAAAAAACACACACCCCACCTCCCTCTTCCCCCATCGCGCAACAGGCTTCCCAATGCAGGCCAGTTTGAGGTTTAAACTGGCTAACCGGGTTGGATTAACCTATTGGTTGGAGCAAGCAGGCGTCAGCTGCGTTCACACGAATTTGAGTTTTTCGCGTGTCCAGGACGCACGTAAGCCTCACCTTCGCATCGCATCCGCAACTGACCCAGGATTAAGCCTAGGATACCGCGCAATTCGTTGGCCTCGGCGGTCGCGTTACAATGGGCGAGCGCTGATCGCAGCCTTCTCGTGGCCCAGGCGAAGCGAGACGCCCCAACCCAAGAGAAATCGCCCTCCTCACGTTTTCTCCCCTGTAAACCCGGGTTTGGAACGAATTCGGTGGTTTTCCTCATCCGCCAGAGTTTGGCTCCCTCCAAGCGGCGTAAGGCGGTGCGAACCCCTGCCAGAAACGGGTTAGAAAACTTATTTTGGGGTTCGGCTAACCGACCTCCTCCACCCGCATTACCACGTAAAAGAAGGGAGAAAAAAAGAAATAAGGAGAAATAGAGCACCCCAAAGGTGATTTCCTACCTGAATTGCCGGCGTTCAATTTGGAGGCAAGTAAAAACTGTTTGCAGGAGAAACGTCTCGAATTGGATCACCCAGTCGTCAGAAGCGGCTGCTGGATATCATTGGGATGGGGTTTTTTATAGTTCTGGCCCCTGAGTTCAAATGCTGACCCTCCGCACGGCTGGGTGTCCTTATTGGCCAATGGGAGGAGTGTGGGAAGGTCAGGATACTTGCCTTTTAAAATGACCCTTGTTGTTGGGCCCCTGTACTAATTTACCCAAGGGGAAAAGGAGAAGGAGGAGGAAGAAAGCAGGATCGGAACTCAAGATGCGGTTTGGGGCCTTCAGAACATCCATTGGGCCTTCCATGGCCTCTGGTCTTAATTGGGTTGCAAAGGTCCTCTTTATCTGGTCTCTGGTGGGTGGGAGAAGTTGGAGCCTGAAGGCTTCAGAGGAGGAATCCCGAGTTCAGCAATTTTAAGAGCCTAAATTCTCCACATTGAGGCTTCTAGATTTTGAGTCCCTCCTTCATGGGAAGCTTAGACGTTGACGATTCAAAGACTTTTATTGAAGGTTCCTTAACTGTAATGGCCATTCTGGCTGGGGAAGATGGGTTCTGCAGTTAGCAGTGCCCTATCATGCCCCCCAGGAAATATGTAAACCGGTGCCTTGAATTGCAGTACGTTCCTTGAATATGCTCCCTGGGGTAAGGTAGCTTGTTAAACCGTGTTTAATTGAAGTATGGTTTCCTTTAAGAGTCCCAATTTTCTCATGTCCTCAAAGGAAAAGTGCCGAACATTAAGTTTTAGCAGAATGGTTCAACCAAACCAGGGAATCCTGCACTTCTGTTAAGCCCAACTCAGTTTATGAAGGCAACCAGCCATAAAACCAGAACATGGTTAGGGCAACCAAATAAGGCACTCAAATGTCCTTCTCCCCCACCCCATATAGCCTACCTCCCAAGGGACGCTCAGAAACATCCACATGTTGGAAACCTTTCCGAAGACCAAGATCGGGGTTAGTCACAGATATCAGCAAGGGGATAGTTGCCTCTTTGGTCAAGCTGTCTCCAAGTTTTCTCTGCCTTACGCCTGACATTAGGACCCCCTCGCCCTCCCTGCAAAATAACCCAGTTTTCTGACTCTGGTTTGATGCTGGCTCAAAAGAGAAAGAAGGACTAGGGGAGACATGATAGCAGTGTTCCAATATCTCAGGGGTTGCCAGAAAGAAGAGGGAGTCAAGCTATTCTCCAAAGCACCTGAGGGTAGGACAAGAAGCAATGGGTGGAAACTAATCAAGGAGAGAAGCAATTTAAGAACTGAGGAGAAATTTCCTGGCAGTTAGAACAATGAATCAGTCGAACAGTTTGTCTGTATTTGTGTTGGTGTGTGTGTCTGTGTCTGTATCTAATAATGTTTATTGCAAATTGTCCCTTCCTGAGCAGCATTTTCAGATATACATTCTTTAATTTTTAAAAAATATATATGTATCCCCTTTAAAATGAAGTCCTCCGAGTAATAACCCCTTCTCAATTGTCGATATATTTATTTATTTTCCGTTGCAAATAGCAAAGGGAAGGAAAATAGACACACGGCAGTTTTTCTCCTAAGTTCTAGATATTCGTTCTTGGGAGTAATTTGAGAATAAAATTTATTGCAAATTCTTCCGTCCTGTGTAAAATTTTCAGACACACGTTCTTTTAAAGTCCTTTTAAGCTATGCCTCCCCCTCCACACTAAGTGATCCGACGAATAAATAAGCGGCGCTGGGATGGGCGTTGAAAGGGCAAACTGAGAAATCCGGAGACCAGTTACCTCCAGTTTCCCCAGTTTACGGCTCCATTACCATAAAAGCCAGGCTGGGGCATCTCGCCACCGGGAGCCGACTCCTGCGCCAAGGAGCCCAAAGCTCCTTCCAGCTCCGAGGCTCCGTGGAGACCCAGGGCTGGATCGGGAGATGAGTAGGGCTGGGAGGCATAAAACGGATCCCCCGCCAGCTGCTGAGTCTCCTGCGGGTGGGAGGGGTGATAGGAGAAGGTCGCTGGGGGAGGTTGCAGGAGAGGGTGCTGTTGGGGAACGGCGGGAACCAGGCCGGATCCAGAGGGAGCGCTGGTGTCCCAAGAGCTCTGCAGGATCGGGAAAGTGGGCTCCACAGGCTCAGGGACATGCGACGTGGAAGGAGCCGCTTCCAGGCTCCTTTCCACCGTTTGGAAGGTCTGGGGGTGTCGTGGGAAGGTCCAATTGTTCCCCTCTGGGTCACCCCAAACTGGTCCAGCCGCGAGAGAGGAGTAGTCCAGGCTGTTGGGTGCCAGTGGCGACACTGAAGGCTCCTCCTGCCGGCTGCTTTCCCCGCTTTCTCCCGCGTCCAACGGCCTGGGTTGCCTGGCCTCCCTGTTTTGGAACCAGATCTAGGGGGAAAAAGCAAGGATTTTGAGAGTCAGAATGTCACACACACTTTATTATTTCAAAGCCCACATGTCCCATCCCGGCTGCATCCTTTGTGCTCCCCTCCTAGCAGGCCAAGTTCTTTCCATGTCATCAGCGCCTAGTCTCCCCTTTGCCCCCGGTCTGTGGGAAACGCTCGCGGGGGGGGGGATAGCCCTTCTTACGTGGATCCGTGCCTCCGGGATGCCAATCTGGCGCGCAAGGCGCTCGCGGGCCTCGTAGCCGGGATAGGGGTGAGCCCCGAAAGCTTCGGTGAGACGGGCCACTTGTTCCTTCGTATAAATGGTTCTTTTTCTTCTTTCGCCCCTGGTAGCTTTCGCTTTTGCCCATTTTCCTGAAGGGAAGGGAGAAGGAGGGAGGAACCAAGTGAGTAACGCGCAATTGGAGAGGATCCGCGCACCTAGACGGGGCTCGTTTGAACGTGATCAAGGCTTCGTTTTGGAATCAGCCCCGTTGTCTGAAGGTCACTTCTCAGAACCTGCAAAAAAAAACACACACCCCACCTCCCTCTTCCCCCATCGCGCAACAGGCTTCCCAATGCAGGCCAGTTTGAGGTTTAAACTGGCTAACCGGGTTGGATTAACCTATTGGTTGGAGCAAGCAGGCGTCAGCTGCGTTCACACGAATTTGAGTTTTTCGCGTGTCCAGGACGCACGTAAGCCTCACCTTCGCATCGCATCCGCAACTGACCCAGGATTAAGCCTAGGATACCGCGCAATTCGTTGGCCTCGGCGGTCGCGTTACAATGGGCGAGCGCTGATCGCAGCCTTCTCGTGGCCCAGGCGAAGCGAGACGCCCCAACCCAAGAGAAATCGCCCTCCTCACGTTTTCTCCCCTGTAAACCCGGGTTTGGAACGAATTCGGTGGTTTTCCTCATCCGCCAGAGTTTGGCTCCCTCCAAGCGGCGTAAGGCGGTGCGAACCCCTGCCAGAAACGGGTTAGAAAACTTATTTTGGGGTTCGGCTAACCGACCTCCTCCACCCGCGTTACCACGTAAAAGAGGGGAGAAAAAAGAAATAGGGAGAAATAGAGCGCCCCAAAGGTGATTTCCTACCTGAATTGCCGGCGTTGATTTTGGAGGCAAGTAAAAACTGTTTGCAGGAGAAACGTCTCGAATTGGATCACCCAGTCGTCAGATGCGGCTGCTGGATATCATTGGGATGGCGTTATTTTTATGCTCCTGGCCCCCGAATTCAAATGCTGACCCTCCCCACCGCTGGGTGTCCTTATTGGCCAATGGGAGGAGTGGGGGAAGGTCAGGATACTTGCATTTTAAAATGACCCTTGTTGTTGGGCCCCTGTTCTTATTTACACATGGGGAAAAGGAGGAGGAGAAGGAGGAAGAAAGCAGGATCGGAACCCAAGATGCGGTTTGGGGCCTTCAGAACATCCATTGGGCTTTCCATGGCCTCTGCTCTTAATTGGGTTGCAAAGGTCCACGTTATCTGGTGTCTGGTGGGTGGGAGAAGTTGGAGCCTGAAGGCTCCAGGGGTGGAATCCTGAGTTCAGCAATTTTAAGAGCCCAAATTCTCCCCATTGAGGCTTCTGGATTTTGAGTCTGTCTTCATGGGAGGCTAGACGTTGAAGATTCAAAGACATTTATGGAAGGTTCCTTAACTGTAATGACAATGCTGGCTGGGGAAGATGGGTTCTGCAGTTAGCAGTGCCCTATCATGCCCTCCAGGAAATATGTAAACCGGTGCCTTGAATTGCAGTACGTTCCTTGAATATGCTCCCTGGGGTAAGGTAGCTTGCTAAACCGTGTTTAATTGAAGTATGGTTTCCTTTAAGAGTCCCAATTTTCTCATGTCCTCAAAGGAAAAGTGCGGAACATTAAGTTTTAGCAGAATGGTTCAACCAAACCAGGGAATCCGACATTTCTGTTAAGCCCAACTCAGTTTATAGAAGCAACCAGCCATAAACCCAGAACATGGTTGGGGCAAACAAATAAAGCACTCAAATGTCCTTCTCCCCCAACCCATATAGCCTACCTCCCAAGTTGCCTCTTTGGTCAAGCTGTCTCCCAAGTTTTCTCTGCCTTCCGCCTGATATTAGGACCCCCTCGCTGCGAAATAACCCAGTTTTCTGACTCTGGTTTGATGCTGGCTCAAAAGAGAAAGAGGGATTAGGGGAGGCATGATAGCAGTGTTCCAATATCTCAGGGCAGGGGTTGCCACAAAGAAGAGGGAGTCAAACTATTCTCCAAATTACTTGAGGGTAGAACAAGAAGGAATGGGTGGAGAAGCAACTTAGAACTGAGGAGAAATTTCCTGGCAGTTAGAACAATGAATCAGTGGAACAGTTTCTGTGTATTTGTGTCTGTCTGTCTGTTTGTCTGTTTGTCTGTGTGTGTGTGTGTAACAATGTTTATTGCAAATTGTCCCTTCCTGCGCAGCATTTTGAGATATACATTCTTTAATTTCTTAAATATATATATGCATCCCCTTTAAAATGAAGTCCTCCGAGGAATAACCCCACCTTAATAACCCCACCTTACATTTATTTATTTTGCTTTGCAAAAAGCAAAGGGAAGGAAAATAAGACACACGGCAGTTTTTCTCCTAAGTTCCAGATATTTCCTTTCCACCTTACTCAACCTCTCCTCTTACGCGACCCCCAAAAGACAAGGGATTTGTTTGTGAGTAATCCACACCCGTAATCCACCTCCCCGACAAATTCCTTTAAAATAAAGGAAGGTTTTCAACTTGGCCTCGTTTTAGAAATAAGAAAACACGGATGGTCAGAATTTGAGAGAAAATTTTATTGCAAATTGTCCCGTCCTGAGCAGCATTTTCAGACACACGTTTTTTTAAAGTCCTTTTAAGCTATGCCTCCCCCTCCAAACTAAGTGCTCCGACGAATAAATAAGCGGCGCTAGGATGGGCGTCGAAAGGGCAAACTGAGAAATCCGGAGACCATTTACCTCCAGTTTCCCCAGTTTACGGCTTCATCCCCATAAAAACCAGGCTGGGGCATCTCGCCATCGGGAGTCGACCCCTGCGCCAAGGAGCCCAAAACTCCTTCCAGGTCCGAGGCTCCGTGGAGACCCAGGGCTGGATCGGGAGATGAGTAGGGCTGGGAGGCATAAAACGGATCCCCCGCCAGCTGCTGAGTCTCCTGCGGGTGGTAGGGGTGATAGGAGTAGGTCTCTGGGGGAGATTGCAGGAGGGGGTGCTGTTGGGGAGGTTGGGGGACGCCGGGAACCAGTCCTGATCCAGAGGGAGCGCTGGCGTCCCAGGAGCTCTGCAGGATCGGGAGAGCGGGCCCCACAGGCGCAGAGACATGCGACGTGGAAGGACCCGCTTCCTGGCTCCCTTCCAACGGTTGTAAGGTCTGGGGGTGCCCTGGGAAGGTCCAAATGTTCCCCTGTGAGTCACCCCAAACGGGTCCAGTCGCTAGGGAGGAGTAATCTAGGCTGTTATGTCCCAGTGGCGACACTGAAAGCTCCTCCTGGCGGCTGCTTTCCCCGCTTTCTCCCGAGTCCAACGGCCTGGGTTGCCTGGCCCTCCTGTTCTGGAACCAGACCTACGGGAAAAAGCAAGGATTTTGAGAGTCAGATGTGTACATACGCCCATTATTATTTCAAAGCCGACATGTCCCACCCACGGCTGCAGAGAGTGTCCCTTGTGTTCCCTTCCTAGCAGAAGGCCAAGTTAATTCCCTTTTAACAGCTCCTAGTCTCCCCGCCGCCCCTTTGCCCCTGGTCGGTGGGATACGCGCGCGAGGGGGAGGTCATCCTTCCTTACGTGGATCCGCGCCTCCGGGATGCCAATCTCGCGCGCCAGGCGCTCGCGGGCTTCGTAGCCGGGATACGGGTGCGCCTCGAACGCTTCGGTGAGGCGGGCCACTTGCTCCCTTGTGTAAATGGTCCTTTTTCGCCTTTCCCCCCTGGCAGATCTCGCTTTTGGCCATTTTCCTGAAGAGAGGAACCAAGTGCGTAACGTGAAGCGCAATTTGGGGAGGATCCGCGCATCTAGACGGGGCTTGTGTGTGAACGCGATCAAGACGCTCCGTTTTGGAATCAGCCCCGTTGTCTGAAGGCCACTTCTCAGAATCTGAAAAAAAGCGCCCCCCACCTCCCTCTTCCCCATCGACCAACAGGCTTCCCAATGCAGACCAGTTAGAGGTTTTAATTGGTTAGCCGGGTTGGATTCACTTAAAACTGAGCGCGGGCGAAGCGAGACGCCCCAAACAGAGAGAAATCCCCCTCTTCACGTTTCCTCCCCTGCAAACCCGGGTTTGGAACGAATTCGGTGGTTTTCTCCATCGGCCAGAGTCTGGCTCCCTCCAAACCGCGCAAAGGGATGCGATCCCCGGCCACAAACGGGTTAGAACACTTTTTTGCGGGGGCTCGGCTAACCGACATCCCCCATCGGCATTGCTCTGGAAAGGAGGGGAAAAAGAAACAGGGAAAAACAGGGCGCCTCAAAGGTGATTTCTTACCTGAATTGCCGGAGTTCATTTTCGACGCAAGTAAAATCTGTTTTCAGGAGATTGGATCAGAAGTCAGATGTTGCTAGATATAATTGGGATCGGACTTTTATACTGGCCGCTGAGATCAAATGCTGACCCTCCCCACCGCTGGGTGTCCTTATTGGCCAATGGGAGGAGTGGGGGGAAGTCAGGATACTTACCTTTTAAAATGACCCTTGCTATTGGGCCCCTGTACTTATTTACACAATGGAAAAAGAGGAAGGAGGCGGGAGGGAGGAGGAGCAAGAGCAAGGAAGCAGGATTGGACCCCAAGGTGAGGTTTGGGGCCTTCAGAAAATGCAATGGACCTTCCATGGCCTCTGCTCTTAAATGGGTTGCAAAGGTCCACTTTATCTGGTCTCTGGTGGGTGGGAGAAGTTGGAGCCTGAAGGCTCCAGAGGTGAAATCCCGAGTTCCACCATTTTAAGAGCCCAAATTCTCCCCATTGAGGCTTCTGGATTTTGAGTCTCTCTTCATGGGAAGCTTAGACGTTGAAGATTCAAAGATTCTATTGAAGCTTCCTTAACTGTAATGGCCATACTGGCTGGGGAAGATGGGTTCTGCAGTTAGCAGTGCTCTATCATCTGCTCCAGGAAATATGGAAGCCGGTGCCTTGAATTGCAGTATGCTCCTTGAATATGCTCCCTGGGGTTAATAGCTTGAAACATGTTTAATTGAAGTATGGTTTCCTTTAAGAGTCCCAATTTTCTCATGTCCTTAAAGGAAAAGTGCGGAACATTAAGTTGTAGCAGAATGGTTCAACCAAACCAGGGAATCCTGCACTTCTGTTAAGCCCAACTCAGTTTATGGAGGCCACCAGCCATAAACCCAGAACATGGTTAGGGCAACTGAATAAGGCACATAAAATGTCCCTCACCCACCCCATATAGCCTACCTCCCATGATAGGCTTAGAAACACTCAAGTCTTGAAAACCTTCCTGAAGACCAAGGTTAGGGTTAGTCAAATAATTCAACCTAGAGAGAGTCAAGCTAGAAATATGCTGAAATCAACCCGTGGAACAGAAGTTGCCTTCAGAAGTTGTGGGTGCTTCATCACTGGAGGCTTTCAAGAAGAGATTGGACAGCCTCTTGTCAGGAATAGTATATTTCATGTTTGAGCGGTGGGTTGGACTAGATGATCTACAAGGTGCCTTCCACCCCTGTTATTCTAAGTCTTAAAGAGAAAAGTTTTCTAAAGTTTCTTGAATGCCCGATACTGCTGGGAGAAAAATAGCTAATTGGTGGATAAGAAATTTCAAGTTTTGGGCAACACATTTCTATTTCGAGAGCAGTGCCTCTTGATCTAGCTTAAAGGTAAAGGTTTTCCTCGCACATATGTGCTAGTCATTCCCGCCTCTAGGGGGCGGTTCTCATCTCTGTTTCAAAGCCGAAGAACCAGCGCTGTCGGAAGACATCTCCACGGTCATGTGGTCAGCATGACTAAACGCCGAAGGTGCAGTGAACGCTGTTACCTTCCAACCAAAGGTGGTCCCTATTTTTTCTACTTGCATTTTTACATGCTTTCCAACTGCTAGGTTGGCAGAAGCTGGGACAAGTAACTGGGAGCTCACTCCATTACACGGTGCTAGGGAATTGAACCACCAAACTCAAGCCCAGCATCTTAGCCCCTGATCTAGGTTAGTGGTTCCTAAATGGTTTGAGCTTGGCTTGCCTTCAGAAGTGGTTCCAATCCCTGGAGGTTTTCAAGAGAAACCATGTGTTCATAAAGGTATATAGAGTCTCCTGCTTGAATAAGGGAGTTGGTCCAGAAGACCTCCAAGGTCCCTTCCCACTCTTATTCTGTCATCTCAGCAAGTGGCCATTTCCTCTTCGGCTCAGCTTTGACCCCAAATTCTCCCTGCCTTAAGACTGATTTTATGGCACGCCTTTCAAAAAAAGAAAGAAAGAAAAAGGAACATCCACTTAGTTTTCTGACTTTATTCTGCATTCTAGGTTCAGAGTTTTCATGTATTTATTTTTGCTCTGTAAAAATAAAAGGAAAGGACTAGCTTGATAGGTATCAATAAATAAAACTGACGTGTGCCAAACCCCTGCTTGTATTACAGCTTGGATGCTGGGGCTTTGAAACTGGTAAACTCTTAAGCAACCAGTTTGCCTGGCATTGCAATCAACCTGAAATAAATGGCATTTGTTTGTTAGTAAACATGACTAACACCCCATAACTCCCCTTCCTGGCAACTTCTTGTTTTGTTTTGTTTTTTTACAGTAAAATGAAGTTTATCTAAGCACAGCCTTGCCTTCTCAGAGGACTCTTCACTTGCTAAAAACCTTATGCAAACAAATTGAAAACAGGGCACTTCAAACCTGTAATTGAATACTCTGCACTCAGTAAAGTTTGCCCCTTGATTGTGCTTTCCTAATGGGACACAAAGCTTGGGGTTTAAGGAGCTGTAAAAAGGGTTTAGCTCCCACTAAGAAAACAGTACAGCAGATTAACAATATATGCATATTATCAACAACATGCAGATTAACCAGGTGCCCACAGTTTAAACTGCAAATTTGTCATATTTTTCAATGAGGCTTTATTTTTCAGGGCTTAAAGGCTGATGCTTGCAAAATGTTAAATAAAGAAATGTAACATTACTTCTGCGGGATTCTCTATTTACAGATTAGGAGATAGGAAAGGGTGGGAAATCCCACCTCCCATTCTGTATTAGGAGGCCACCAAAATCTGAATTGGATGCGCCAGAACCATTCTAAGTGGGAATACAGGTAGTCCTTGTCTTACAACAGTTCATTTAGTGAAGTTAGAACAGCACTGAAAAAAGGGATCCCCGTGGACACATGATGCAAGAGCAAAGAGAGATTCTTTTTAAGGATTTTAAAGCTAAACCTTTCCCAGCTAACATGGCTGGAAGAGTGTGATCTGTAGCTCACTTCATCGGACAACTGGAGTCTTCCAGCTGATGATGGTGAATTTGATGTTGGCTACAGGGTAAGAGGACTTGACTTGAAATTGACTTCAAGTTGACCTCTTGATCTAGTTTCTCTTCAAACAGCCTTTCTCTTTCCAGCTGGTTTTTATGATGGCTCTTTCAGGCACCTATAATGCTTTGTTGACATCCTGCTTATCTGCTTTTGTTTTAAAAGTTAAGACGACACTGGGGAAAAAATGAATTGTGACCATTTTTCACATTTACAACTGTTGCAGCATCCCCATGGTCACATGATCGAATTCAGGCACTTGGCAACTGACTCACAACGGTTGCAGTGTCCCGTAGTTACAAGATCCCATTTTGCAACCTTCTGACAAGCAGAGTCAACGGGGAAAGCCCAATTCGTTAAACAACCGTGTTACTAACGTAACATTGCAGTGGTTCACTTTAACAAGTGCAGCAAGAAAAGTAATACAATGGGGGAAAATTCACTTAACAGATGTCTCACTTAGCAACATAAATGTTGGGCTCAATTGTGTTCATAAGTTGAGGCTACCTGTAATCCTTTTTTTAAAACAATCAGATTTCAAACTAACAGGAGATATTTGAGGCATTACACAGGGGTAAAATATTGAATCATCCTTTCAACCTCATTTACTGAACTGGGTAAACACGCGAGTCACCAATCTTCCTCTTCCAAGCTCCTTTCTGGCTATCTCATGTTCCAGGCCCAGCTATCTCATATTCTAAGAATGAGCTGACCTTGCAGCTGTAATATTTGTTTCTTTATCAAAACCATTTCCCGGAGAAACATGAAGGTAAAACCGATTAAAATTCTGAAGCCAGGAAGATTTAAAGCGATTTAAATCATGGAGCCCTGAGCATCCTTCCTCAGCTGCTGTCTGGAAAAAACATTTCTGAATCCCTTAGAATATTGCATGCACACATATATATATATATGTTATATTTGTGCTGATAAATAAATAAAGGGAGACTAGTATATATCTATTTCAAGCTATTTAGCTCTAATCAGCTAGCCATACCCTTACTGGGAATCGAGCCTGTGCTGTATTGCCTCGATTCCCAGTAAGGATATGGCTAGCTGATGAGAGCTAAATAGCTTGAAATAGATCTATACTAGTCTCCCTTTATTTATTTATCAGCACAAATACAACACAAATGTAACAAAGGCAACAGTAATATTTCTGAGGGACCTAGAATAACAGAGGAAATCCTATACCACTTCCGGCAAATGGTTACCCAATCTCTTCTTAAAAACCTATATATATTTCTGAGGGACCTAGAATAACAGAGGAAATCCTATACCACTTCCGGCAAATGGTTACCCAATCTCTTCTTAAAAACCTATATATATTTCTGAGGGACCTAGAAGAGCCAAGGTGGTGCAGTGGTTAAAAGCAGCACTGCAGGCTACTGCTAGATCAGCAGGTCAGCGGTTCAAATCTCACCGGCTCAGGGTTGACTCAGCCTTCCATCCTTCCGAGGTGGGTAAAATGAGGACCCAGATTGTTGGGGGCAATATGCTGACTCTCTGTAAACCGCTTAGAGAGGCCTGAAAGGCCTATGAAGCGGTATATAAGTCTACTGCTATTGCTATTGCTATTGCTAGAATAACAGAGGAAATCCTATACCACTTCCGGCAAATGGTTACCCAATCTCTTCTTAAAAACCTTCAGGGTTGGGGCATTCACAACTTCTGAAGGTCACCTGATTTGACTCAGTGGAGACTCTCAAAATTTGTCCAACAGCTTTCATACAGAAAAGGGCTAGAACATCCCTTAGAGGTCTTCTAGTCCAACCCCCTGGTCAAACAGGAGAGCCTATATCATCCCAGACAAGTGGCTCTCTAATTTCTTTTTTTTAAAGCCTCCAGTGATGGAGCATCTACAAGATCTGAAGACAAGTTATTGTATTGATTAACGGTTCTCACTGTTAGGAAGTTTCTCCTTAATTCCAGGTTGCTTCTCTCCTTTGATTAGTTTCCATTCATTGTTTCTTGTCTTGCATTCAGGTGTTTTGGAAAATAAGTTGACTCCCTCTTATTTGGGGCAGCCCCTCAAATACTGGAAGACTGCCATCATGCCCCCCCCTCCTACTCTTTCTTTTCTGTAGACTGGCCAAACCCAAATCCTGCAACTGTTCTTCGTATATTTTAGTCCCCAAGACTTTAATCACCTTAGTTGTTTCTCCTCTGCCCTTATTCCAAAGTCTCAACATCTTTTTTTTTTGAGACCAAAGCTGGATGCAGGATTCCAGGTGTGGCCTTGCTAAGCTTTTATTTAGCGGTACTAATACCTTACGTGATTCAAAAGAGATTTGCACCTCAGCTGAAAAGCCAGGGTGATGGCAACGCAAAAGTTATTATTCCATTATGGAATAAAGTTTTCTTTTTTTCCCATTTCTTCAGTGTACCAGGACACCAGATTGCATTGCTGAGATGAAGAAGCAGTAAGTCCATGGAAGGGAACAACAAATAAAATAAATTCATCACCTGAAGTGTTAATACCACTTTATAATGCCTTGGTAAGGCCACACTTGGGATTCTGCATCCAGTTTTGGTCCCCACGATGTAAAAAAGATGTGGAGACTCTAGAAAGAGTGCGGAGAAGAGCAACAAAGATGATTAGGGGACTGGAGGTTCAAACATATGAAGAACGTTTGCAGGAAACGGGTATGGCTAGTTTAATGAAAAGAAAGGCCAGAGAAGACATAACAACGTTCTGATATCTCAGGGATTGCCACAAAGAAGGAGTCAAACTATTCTCCAAATTACCCGAGGGTAGAACAAGAAACAATGGGTGGAAACTAATCAAGGAGAGAAGCAACTTAGAACTGAGGAGAAATGTCCTGACAGAACAATTAATCAGTGGAACAGCTTGCCTCCAGAAGTTGTGAATGCTCCAACACTGGAAGTTTTTAAAAAGAGATTGGATAACCATTTGTCTGAAATGATACAGGGTTCCCTGCCTAAGAAGGGGGTTGGACTAGAAGACCTCCAAAGGTCCTTTCCAACCCTGTTATTCTGTTCTATTCTATTCCTAGATCTTCTCCCAAACTCCAGGGAGAAATGTTATTAAAGTAATACATTATCAGCTGGATATTGTTACCTTTCAAGGTTATCCTGTGCTTTTGAGGGATATGGTTTGAATGAATGTTTAACCCACACCATATCCCAATTTTGCATTAATCCCCAGCAGGATTGCTACAAATACACCATTTCAAGATAAAAAAGGCAGCAATTTGGAGAAAATTTTCCTTGCTGATTGAAAAGGAGAGAGGATTCCAATTCTTTTTTCCAATGTTTTTTTCCAACCTGTGCCTGAATATATCAATCAATCAAACAGAGGCATTTCCAATCTACTTATCTGCAAGGAAGATGGCAAAACCAGCAGCTGGAGTGTTGCCTAAATCAGTGTTTTTCAACCTTTTTTGTGGAAAGGCACACTTTTTTCATGAAAAAAATCATGAGGCACACCACCATTAGAAAATGTTAAAAAAATTTAACTCTGTGCCTATATTGACTATATATAAAGTAATTTTCCCACGGCACACCTTACACTATGTCACGGCACACTAGTGTGCCATGGCACAGTGGTTGAAAAACACTGGCCTAAATGGATGGGAGATCAAAAGCTGTCTCCTTAACTCTCAAGGCTGTTGTGTTGTTAATATGGGCTTTACAAAGAACAACGTGATTCTGCCAGGATTCACAACTGACTAACAAGTAGTCCTTAATGGGTTTATGTCTACATGGAGGGAAGTAAGCCTTACCACAAGGTTCCTCTTAGGCCCAGTACTCTTCATTTCTTAATAAAGGACTTACATGAGGGAATAGAAGGGGAACTTACCAAATTTGCGGATGATACTAAGCCGGCAGGAATAGCCAACACCCTAGAAGATAGGTTCAAGATCCAGATGGATCGTGACAGACTTGAACACTGGGCCCTATCTAACGAAATGAAATTCAATATAGAGAAAAATAAAGTCCTACACTTAGGTAAGAAAAACCAAAAGTAAACATATAAACTGGGTGAAACCAGGTTTAATAGCAGTGACTGTGAGAGGGATCTTGGCATCTTAGTGGACAACCAAGCTAAATATGAGCCTGCAGCGGCAGTCAAAAGAGCCAATGCAATCCTAAATTGCATTAACAGACGGATACAATCAAGATCAAGCAAGGTACTAATACCGGTCTATAAAGCTTTAGTAAGACCACACCAAGAATAGTGCATCCAGTTTTGGTCACCACACTATTAAAAAGGTGTAGAGACTCTGGAAAAAGCGCAGAAGAGAGCAACCAAGATGATTAAGGGATTGGAGGCTAAAACATGTGAAGAATGGTTGCATGGCTAGTCTAGTGAAGAGAAGGACCAGGGTAGGCATGATAGCAGTCTTCCAATATTTGAGGGGCTGCCACAGAGAGGAGGGGGAATCAAGCAATTTTCCAAGGCACCTGAAGGCCAGACAAGGAATATTGGATGGAAACTGACCAAGGAGAGATTCAACCTAGAAATAAGGACAAATTTTCTGACAGTGAGAACAATCAACCAATGGAACAGAAGTTGCTTCGGAAGTTGTGGGAGCTTCATCACTGTAGGCTTTGAAGAAATTGGACTGCCACCTGTCAGAAATGGTGTAGGGTCTCCTTCTTGAGGTAAGGGTTGGACTAGATGACCTATAAGGTCCCTTCCGACTCTGTTAATCTGTCTGTCTGCCTTTTCTCCCAACTCTGCAACTTGGATTCAAAGTTAGCAATTTGAACTGAGGGCATCCTGCAATATAGAGTGTCTCCTTCAGTTTTTAAATGCGGCTGGACTTTTGTCAAGCTTACCTGCAAGTCTCTCTAAGCTACTTCTCAACCAACTATGGCGATAAAATCTGTGCTTGAAAATATCAGGTGCTGAGAAAACAGGATCAGTGCCAGTTTGAAGCAGAGAGAAAGAGAGAGAAAAATCAACTCCTTAGTTTTCAAAAAATCCAGAGAAGAGATCCAGCTGGAATTGGAGAGATTTTAGCTCCTGAATTTAAAACAGACACTAGAAGGGATCACACAGAAATTCATTAGAAAGTAATTGAAACGATTGTTGGTTTGCAGAGTAACAAAAAATAAAATAAAATGGAAGTTTGTTGAAAATTTGAAATTGATTTATTTGGTCAATGACGAAGCAATAAAAAGAGAAAAACTAAGAAATACAATCAGGATCAACAAGGAGAAGGGAGAGCAGTTATATATTGGCAACTGTAAGATAAATCAAATACGTATATTCTATACTTTATTACAATAATGCCATGTTTATTTATCTAACATGAATAAAACTAATATAATAAAACTATTGATTAAAATACATGCCCTCTAAAATCTATTAGAAAAGAACTAAGCAAAATATTGATTAAAAATAAGGACCTTTGGTTCTTCAACCAGTTTTTCCTGATTATCATCGCTGCAAAATAACAGCAACAAAATATATTGATTTGGCTTCATATTTTTATGTTTAGTGATAATTACTCCACAAATTCATCTCGGCACATAGAAATAATTTCAACTACGGTGCTATTTTAGCCTAATTTTTTCTCGCTCAACCTCAGCTAACCTCACCGATGATTGAAGCTAACTTTTAACTCTCAGTTATTGAATTCAAACTGCAATCTATCTGAATTCCTAATAAAAACAGAAGTGTCTCCTCTGGAAACAGATGCATAGAAATCAAAAAGAGCAAGGACTTAAAAAAAATCTTGCTTTTTCCAAGTGTAGAAATAGGAATGTGTGTATCAGAACTCCAGACGACTAGAAACTGCCAGAATATTCACAACAGTTGGTGGCCAGGTGTTGTTTGCTTGCTTTTCTTCTTCTTTTTTGTAATGATAATTTCCATTAAATAGAAGCCCTTAGTATATATAATTGAGCAATCCTTTCATTCCTTAATTTGCAAAGAAGGGAAGGGAGGTATTGGCAAGAAAAGATAAGGGGCTTAGAGCAGATTCTTACTTCCCTATGCAGATAAAAGAGGGGGGGTATGTCTTAACACATCAAGGGGGGGGGCAAAGGTGCCTTTTCCAAAACTCAACCGAACTTTTCTTGCTGGGTTTTTCTTTGAAAACATTTTGCTTCTCATCTAAAAAGCTTCATCAGTTTTGACAATAAAAAATCACCACCACCAAAAAGTTCAGTTGCCTTTTAGAAAAGCTCTTTTGGAACAACCATGACTTGGATGATGGAGAATCTCCATAGATCTATCAATCTTTCTTTCTTTCTTTCTTTCTTTCTTTCTTTCTTTCTTTCTTTCTTTCTTTCTTTCTTTCTTTTTCTTTCTTTCTTTCTTTCCCTCTTCCCCTTTTTTCTTTTCCTTTTCTCTTTTCCTTTCCTTTCCTTTCCTTCTTTTTTCCTTTTTCCTTTTCCTTCCTTTTCCTTTCTTCTTTTCCTTCCTTCTTTTTCCTTCCCTTTCCTTCCTTTCCTTTTCCTTTCCTTTCCTTTTCCCTTTCCCCTTTTCTTTTCCTTTCCTTTCCCTTTCTTCTTTTCCTTTCCTTTTCCTTTCCCCTTCCCCCTTTTTTCTTTTCCTTCTTTTCTTTTTACTTTTTCTTTCCCCCTTTCCCCTTTCCCCTTTTCCTTTCCTTTTCCTTTTCCCCTTCCTTCCTTCTTTCTTTCTTCCTTTCTTTCTTTCTCCCTCCTTCTCTCTCCCTTTCTCTTCCTACATCTCTCCCTTTCGGTCTCTGTCTCTGTCTCTCTCTCTCTCTGTGTCTCTTTCTTCTCTGTCTCTGTCTCCCTTGTTGCTCTTCTCTGCACATGAATTCATACAATCTGGTGGCCATACCAGTTTTATGTGGGTGGATTTTCTAAATTTGGATTCCATGGGGTTTTTTTCTGAATGAATGGTAATCAGCAATTTAACTTTCCTTCTATAGTAATTTAAGTGAAATAGGGATTATTTCCATAAGGTCCCTTATTGGTTCTCAGTTTAAGAAAGTGTAGACTTAAAAAGTTACAATAAGAAATATTCCATGAATTATGGTTAGGACCATTGAATATTACTTGACTGATAGGTAAAGTGAATTACCTGGATGCTGAAAAATGAATTTTATATTTCCAAATAGAGAGTAGAGTAAAATAGAAAGTAGAGTAGAATAGAGAGTAGAGTAGAGTAGAATAGAATAGAATAGAATGCGGCAGAATAGAATAGAATGCAGAATAGAATGCAGAATAGAATGCAGAATAGAGTAGAGTAGAGTAGAGTAGGGTAGGGTAGGGCAGGGCAGGGCAGGGCAGGGCAGGACATGGTACAATAGAATAGAATAGTATAGAAAATACAGTGGGGTAGACTAGAAAATTGAGAATAGAATAGAAAATAGAATAGAAAATAGAATAGAAAATAGAATAGAAAATGGAATGGAATGGGAATGGGAATAGAGTAGGAATAGAATAGAATAACAGAGTTGGAAGGGACCTTGGAGGTCTTCTAGTCCAACCCCCTGCTCGGGCAGGAAATCCTACACCATTTCAGACATATATCTGAAAATAAATGTCATGGAATTTAATTGATTTATTCTGTGTCTACAGTTGCTGATTTATTGTAGTGCTTAAGGCATCAGGGTAGAAACCAGGTCCCATCTTAACCTCAAAGCTAACTGAGTGATCTCTTTCTTTTATTCTTGCTCAGCCTTAGGAAGGAGGCAATGGCAAACTACTTCTGTAGAAACCTTGCCAATAAAATTGCAAGGATTTGCTTTGCAGTCACCATAAATAATTGACAATGGACCACAAGAATATTGACATTCTCTAGCTAACCATCTGCATGGAGAACTAATCAATTATAGTCACTAATTATTCTTTTTTTACCAAGGAAAAGTAGCAAAGGAGAGGTGCAATTTTTACAAGAGAGGAAAAACAGCTAAGATTCTATTTGCAAAGACTGGTGTTTTTAAAAATAAAAACCAGCATTTAAAACTTCTAACAGAGTTGGCTGTACATGGCACTTGCTGGCTATATTTTTACTGTTTGGGAAATATTTATCTATTTGGATTTTAATGTTTTAATGCCGTAAGCCACCCAGAATCACTATAAAATGAGTGGCAAATACATTTAATAAATAATTGGTTCCAAACCTCAAGCAAAGTTATTTCAAAAAAAATATTGCACTAGTATCTTTACTTCTTCCATGGGTTCAATATTAAGCTAACCTTCCTTAACACCTACAAGGTAAGAACCTTGATTTTAAATAATAGTATTCTATTTACAAGTGGTATAACTTGTGACCTGCTGAAAAGTAAACGTTCCAGAAAGGCTGGTTTTAGAGAACTAAATAGCAGCAATTTAAAGCATCTTTTTATCTTTTCAAAACAACTTAATGGCACTTTAGGATTTCATTGTTGGTCATTTAGTGGTAAAGTACTTTTGGGAACTTGTTATTTTAAAGTTAGAAGGAAGAGCTGTCAACTTTCAAGTGTGAAGGCTTGTGGTTTCTAAACCAACTGAACATTTTTAAAACTGTTACATGTCTGCCTTTCACGTATGAGAAATATTTTATAAGTCCTGGCAAATAGTTAACAATTAATTTATGAACTTACAGTAGGACTGGCAGAAAACAAAACAGAATCTCTGGCGTTTTTGAGAACGATTGGCAAGTATTTCGAATTTTTACATTTAGCCGGGGATTCCAATGGGTGTTCATTTCATAGTGTTTTCAGTGTAAATAGTATCAAATTAATCTTATCTACCCTTAGGCAAGACAGCTGGTATCAAAAATGTAAAAATAAAAAAAGCTGGAAGTGATAACATCAACTTTCTTGATAACATTCACCCATCTTTATAGATGAGAGGATTTAATATTCTTTTTATTTAATGAAGATACGATAGATCTTGAAAATAATTGTCATGCTGCTCCACCATCTGCATATTTGAAGATGGTGATTTTCAGTTCAGGAAAATTGATCCTAAATTAGTGCATGTGTATTTAGAGACCTTTTTATTTTATTTTATTTTATTTTATTTTATTTATTTTATTTATTTTATTTATTTTATTTATTTTATTTATTTTATTTATTTTATTTATTTTATTTATTTTATTTATTTTATTTATTTTATTTATTTTATTTATTTTATTTATTTTATTATTATTTTATTTTATTTTATTTTATTTTATTTTATTATTTTATTTTATTTTATTTTATTTTATTTTATTTTATTTTATTTATTTTATTTTATTTTATTTTATTTTATTTTATTTTATTTATTTTATTTTATTTTATTTTATTTTATTTTATTTTATTATTATTTTATTTTATTTTATTTTATTATTTTATTTTATTTTATTTTATTTTATTTTATTTTATTTTATTTTATTTTATTTTATTTTATTTTATTTTATTATTTTATTTTATTTTATTTTATTTTATTTTATTTTATTTTATTTTATTTTATTTTATTTTATTTTATTTTATTTTATTTTATTTTATTTTATTTTATTTTATTTTATTTTATTATTTTATTTTATTTTATTTTATTTTATTTTATTTTATTTTATTTTATTTTATTTTATTTTATTTTATTTTATTTTATTTTATTATTTTATTTTATTTTATTTTATTTTATTATTTTATTTTATTTTATTTTATTTTATTTTATTTTATTTTATTTTATTTTATTTATTTTATTTTATTTTTTTATTTTATTTTTTATTTTTATTGATATATCAAACTTCTTCATCACCTTCCCACAGATTTAGAGGTTTCTAAGTTTAGTTTGGTTTTTTGCCAACTGGTAAATAAGTAGTTGGGGGGGAGGGGGAAGAATTTTTTTTAAAAAAACTCTGAAATGCAAAAGCTTTATGTGCTCCACAGACAAGCGGCTGAATTAAGGGTTTTCCATCATCCAATATCCTGTTTTTCTTCCCTAAGCATTTTTGGAAATCTCTTTCAAAGTCTGGAAGTTGTTTTGTTGCTGATTTTACCTGGATTTTCTGTCAAAGAGCCCCATGTTTGATGTTAAAAGTCTTCATTTTTGGTTAAGCAAGGAGGTAAGGAAGAATTAAAGTTGTCTGGTCTAATTTAATATGTCGGGAAAACATGCTATCAAACCCCTGATTTTTTTTTAAAAAATCCCCACAGACGAACACAATTCTGCCCCAATATTTTCTCTCAGTGATGATGATGATGATGATTAATTTGATTCAATGAATTTATATAGCTGCCCAACCCACACAGAGGCAGCTTAAAAAACGACGGCGAATCTATTTACATGGTATTACGGTATCTTTTTGACGGATTGGCCCCACAGTTCAGGTACCGTAGTGCGGGATGGTGAAGAAATGTTTTAAAAATAAATTGAGCACTTTTCTGGAAGGATGTCTCAACTGGCTACTCTCAGAGAAGTTTTTAATCTTCTTCCAAGGACGGGAAAAGAATGGTATCAGCAGCTTCCAGAAGGCCCAGCTCCAAGGGGGGGATGTGATGTCATAATCTGTCAATGCTGAATTCCTCAAGGTCAGTGAGCAAGCTAACCTGTGTTCTCGCCTATTGCTTGAGATTAACAGATTAACAGAGTTAGGTGGTAGCTCAACACCACCACCCTGTCCAAGCAGGAGACCCTACACCATTTCTGACAAATGGCAGTCCAACCTCTTCCTGAAAGCCTCCAGTGATGAAGCCCCCACAACCTCCGAAGGCAACTTCTGTTCCATGGGTTGATGTTCTCACTGTCAGAAAAAATCTCCTTATTTCTAGGTTGAATCTCTCCTTGGTCAGTTTCCATCCATTATTCCTTGTCTGGCCTTCATGTTCTTTGAAAAATAGGTTCTCTTTGGCAGCCCCTCAAATATTGAAAGACTGCTATCATGTCTCCCCTGGTCCTTCTCTTCACCAGATTAGCCATGCCCAGTTCCTGCACCATTCTTCATATGTTTTAGCCTCCAGTCCCCTAATCATCCTGATTTCCAGTGTCAGTGTCTTCTTTATAGTGTGGTGACCAAAACTGGATGCATTATTCTTGGTGTGGTCTTACTAAGGCTTTATAGAGTGGTATTAATACCTCCCTTGATTGAATCCCTGTGTTGATGCAATTTAGGATTGCGCTGGCTTTTTTGGCTGCCAGCCGTACACTGTTGGTTCATATTTAATTGGTTGTCTACTAAAACTCCAAGATCCCTCTCACAATTACTGCTATTAAGCCTGGTTTCACCCAGTCTGTATGTGTATGGTTTTTCTTGCCTAAGACTTTACTTTTCTCTATATTGAATTTCATTTTGTTAGATAGTGTTCAAGTCTGTCAAGATCCATCTGGATCTTGAACCTATCTTCTAGGGTGTTGGCTATTCCTGCCAGCTTAGTATCATCCATAAATTGCATAAGTTCCCCTTTTGTTCCTTCATCTAAGTAGTGAAATGGTGGACTTCTCCAGGTCAAGGAATGGAACCCACAAAGGCTGACATTCTATCTAAAATATTCTAGAAGGAAAGCTCCTGTTTTTATGAACAGGGATGAAGGTGGAAAGTGTTGGCTTGACTTTCATGACCAACTCATCCTCCAGCCACCCCTGACGCCCTACTGTAGTTGAATTTCCACCAGTCTGGCATATTTCTACAAAAACAGGAATTTCCTTTTGGAACCCAGATTTAGGGATGAGCTCGGTGTGAGAATGAAGCTAGGATATCATCAACTCTCTGGGGCAAATGGAAGTTAGTGGGATGGAGCTGTTTTCAGTCTTTTGAGCCTCAGAGCAAGCTCCAAAGTCCAAGAAGCTATTGATAGCTCCATGATATTTTCTTAACTGTGGAAAAAGTTTGCACTAGCTTTCCTCCTGGCTACTTTTAACTTCTCAGTCCTGCCTGAAGTCTCCTAGTGATCTTCCTCCCAGATCCTCTTCAGATCCATCCCTTTTTCCCATTTGAGAATAATTAAGCCATTACTCTGGGTTTACATACCACTAGCCTTGATCTTCAGCTTGGTTACAAGGCTTCCTAACACAGTAGCTATGTCATGCAGAGTACAGGTGGGTTGCCAATTTCTTTACTACTGGTTTGGGCGGGCTCCCACATGCACAATGCTTCTGCACATGCACAGAGGTTTTGAGTAGGTGGGCAGAGCCTCCCGCCACTGTTACTACCAGTTCAGCCGATCCAGGCCAAACCGGCAGCTACCCACCACATGTGATGTGTAGTCTTTATATAGCACAGTGATGGCTAACCTTTTTGACACTGAGTGCTGAAAGGGCGTGTGCACACCCATAATGCAAAGCGTGTGCAACTCCACCGCATACCACACCCCGTGCATGTGCATGTGATCCCCGTGCATGTGCCCCCCCCATTTCTGTTGCAGTAAAATAAGGCATTGACATAAGAAACTGTGAATGCTCCACCACTGGAAGTTTTTAAGAAGATGTTGGATATCCATTTGTCTGAAGTGGTGTAGGTTTCCTGCCTAAGCAGAGGGTTGGACTAGAAGACCTCCAAGGTTCCTTCCAACTCTGTTGTTCTATTCTATTTCTATTTCTATTTCTATTTCTATTTCTATTTCTATTTCTATTTCTATTTCTATTTCTATTTCTATCTCTATCTCTATCTCTATCTCTATCTCTATCTCTCTCTCTCTCTCTCTCTCTCTCTCTATCTCTATTTCTATCTCTATCTCTATCTCTATCATCTCTATCTCTAACTCTTATCCCCCCTACTATTTAACATCTACATGAAACCGCTGGGCGAGATCATTCAGAGGCACGGGATAAGATACCACCAATACACAGACGATACCAGTTGTATCTGTCCGCCCCGTGCCAACTCAATGAAGCGGTGGACGTGATGAACCGGGGTCTTGAAGCCGTTAGGGACTGGATGAGGGCTAACAAGCTTGTACTCAACCCGGAGAAGACCGAGTGACTGTTGTGTTTCCCTCCCAATAATTTGGCTAGTGCTCCATCACTCAGGCTGGGGGGCCAAACTTTATACCCCTCAGACAGGGTTCGCAACTTGGGAGTCCTCCTGGACCCACAGCTGACCTTCGACCACCATCTGATGGCTGTGACCAGGGGGGCATTTGCCCAGGTTCGCCTGGTGCGCCAGTTGCAACCCTACCTGAACCGGGAGGCTCTCACAACAGTCACTCGGGCCCTTGTGACCTCTAGGCTGGAATACTGCAACATGCTCTACATGGGGCTGCCCTTGAAGAGCACCCGGCGACTTCAGCTAGTCCAGAATGCGGCCGCGCGAGTGATCGTGGGTGCACCTCGGTTCGCCCACATAACACCTATCCTCCGCGAGCTGCGCTGGCTACCTGTTGATCTCCGGGTGCGCTTCAAGGTGCTACTTATCACCCATAAAGCCCTTCATGGTAGTGGATCTGCGTACTTGAGAGACCGCCTCCTACCAATTACCTCCTTGCGACCTATTAGATCGCACAGATTAGGCCTCCTCCGAGTTCCATCCGCCAATCAGTGTTGACTGGCAACTACACGGAGGAGAGCCTTTTCAGTAGTAGCTCCGACCCTTTGGAACGATCTCCCCACAGAGATTTGTACCCTCACCACCGTCCAGACCTTCCGCACAGCCCTCAAGACCTGGCTATCCCGTCAGGCCTGGGGATAAAGATCGTAAACCGTCCCCACCCGAATGATGAATGTTGTGTACTATTTTTACTTATGTATTGTTTTATGTCTTACTGTCTTGTACTCCCTTCCCTATATATTGTAAGCCACCCTGAGTCCCCTCAGGGAAAAGGGCGGCCTATAAATAATAAAACCATAAAACCATAAACCATCTCTATCTATCTCTATCTATCTCTATCTCTATCTCTATCTCTATCTCTATCTCTATCTCTATCTCTATCTCTATCTCTATCTCTATCATCTCTATCTCTATCTCTATCTCTATCTCTATCTCTATCTCTATCTCTATCTCTATCTCTATCTCTATCTCTATCTCTATCTCTATCTCTATCTCTATCTCTATCTCTATCTCTATCTCTATCTCTATCTCTATCTCTCTCTCTCTCTCTCTATCTCTATCTCTATCTCTATCTCTATCTATCTCTATCTCTATCTCTATCTCTATCTCTATCTCTATCTCTATCTATCATCTCTATCTCTATCATCTCTATCCCTATCTCTATCCCTATCCCTATCCCTATCCCTATCCCTATCCCTATCCCTATCCCTATCCCTATCCCTATCCCTATCCCTATCCCTATCCCTATCCCTATCCCTATCCCTATCCCTATCCCTATCCCTATCCCTATCCCTATCCCTATCCCTATCCCTATCCCTATCCCTATCTCTATCCCTATCTCTATCTCTATTTCTATTCTATTTCCATTCAATTCTAAATCACAGTGTTTTGTTCTTTCATAATAATGTACACAAGTTATTTCTGTAAAAGATCCATCAATCCAATTGGTAAAACCCAAAAGCAAAGTTTGATTCTTTTCCATTTCAAGCACAAAGTTCACAAGCTGACTCCATGTGGAAATAAAAATACTTATATTCTTCTTAAAAAGTAGTTCTATTCTTCCTGGCTTACTAAAGCAGCCAGGAACAACTTCCCCTGATGAATTTCTGCCTAGAGGGAAGGAGCCTGATTTCTTTCCTGCTTGTTAGAAAAAATAAATAAATAAGAAGTTAAAGGTTGCTCCCCATGAGCGCCTGTTAATTTCCATTTGGCAGAATGGAAACATTCAGTTGCTAGAACTGAAATCATATCCATTCATTCGTGAAGGAAGTATTTTGTCAGCAAATGGCAAATTTGGGGGTATTGCCCTCCTAAAATATCCTCCAGTGAGTCGATAGCCATGCAGTTTTGGTGTGCCAAATGGAGAAGTTTTTTTAAAAAAACAAAAAATATTGAAAAGAGCAGAGAAAACCACTTTTTAAATCCTGCTTCACCATTCACGGCCTGAGGGACAAAGTGGATCCATTTTGGTTCCACTTAAAATTGGATTTAGGTGTCTGTGGCTTGCCAAGGACTTTAATAGCATTTTTCATCTTTTAGGCACAGAAATCCCCTCCAGAGCAGGCATGTCATCTGTTCACACCCTGATGACGAAAGCCCAGACATGTTCAAGGATGCCAGACCACCACATCCTTAAACAGCTCCTCTACGGTGAGCTGTCTCAAAGAAAGCGATTGCACAGAGGACAAAGGAAGTGATACAGTGGTGGATTCCTACCATTTCAGACTGGTTTGGTAGAACCGGTAGTTCTGATTTGGCAGTCTGGGTCACTGGAACCATCAGTGACCCAGGCCTGCCACACCCCTGAACTGGTTCTCCCGGTGGTGCCATAGACACCGCCATCTTGTTTTTCCCCTTCTGCATGTGCATGTGGTGGATGCCTTGCCCCGTTGCACCATACTGGTTACACTGGGATCCAGAACCCACAACTGCTGCGGACTCACTGTGGACAGCTCACAACCTGTTATTTCTCAATGTCCTTGTCAAACACGATGGACGGACACATTCGTCTTTTAGAATGCTGCATTTTAGAGTTTCTCTTGTGCAGTTATTTTATTCTCATTTTTTTCATACCACCCCAGGATGGTGCCATAACAACTTATATTCCTTATATTTTGTTCTTTTGAATGCCAGAAAGTACTTTTCTTTTACAAGGAAAGGGGTGGGAGGAACATTTGCAAAGAGCAAAGGCGGTTAATTAAAATTTCTCCCTTAATCTCAAACCTATTTAGAGTTTCTACATCAAGCTGGAAGTAAACTCTCTCTCTTTTCCATGCAAACCTTTGTGTGCCTATTCAGAAGTAAATCTCACCTGACTTCCAGGTAAAGCTGCATTCAATCCCATAAGCCAAAGGCAGATAGAATAAAAGAAACTCAATATAACCTTGGTATAAAACTCCATTGAACATTATTTTTCAGGCTCATTTTGCAAAGCATTGAGACCTAATTTTTTTTTTTGTAACATAGTTTTTATTAAACATTTTCAACTTTAAAAAACCACAAACAGGAAGGAAAAAAAGAAAAAAAAAGAAAAAATACAGAAACAAGATGAAACCCACACAAAAAAACATGACAATATGATATAATTTTACGGCTTCCTGTATCAACATGTATATTCTGCTTTTGTAGTTTACTCTTTGATTGTTGCCTTATTGTAAATTTTAACAATTCTAAAACTAATGTAGTAATTGTATTGTGATAGTATATTTATAGTACATATACTCAGAAGTTAAATACATACATTTTTCTATATATTTATAGTCAATGTCTTATTATAGTCAATAATAGACTTAATTCTTAAGTCAATAATTTTATTTCTCTTTTTGACTTCTATTCTCTAGCCATATACATCATTTTAAAACATACAGCTGAATATAAAGTAAAAATCAACCAGAAACTTTAAAAAAATTATTCAAAAGACATCAGCTTCTGAACTGTATTTTCCTCAGATTTGTTAGGGTTTCTACATTTTAAGTTAGTTTTAACTAATCAGAACAAAACTTTTTAGCATATTTTTCTAGGTATCGTTCCTCCTTTATTTATTTTGGATGTTTTCTGGATATTTGAAAACTATTTTCTTTTCTTCTTTCTGTCCACTGGTTATTGACCACAGTAGAGTTATTTCTTTTTGTATTACATTCAGAATGGACAACATGAGAGAATATTACATTTAGGTCTTAGGTACATGACATGTGTGTGTATCTCAGTCAGGAGAATTTTTTTTTTCTGTTCAGCCGATTAGTCTAGAGCTAATTAGAATTACTGAAAACAGTTCACATTCAAGTCCACAAGTCACAGAGACTTGTTTAATTTCCCCCCAATATTCAATATGCTACATGGTATTTGATGTACCTTCAAACATATTAATAGCATTTTATGTACATTCATATTAATATCAATTTTTAAATAGTGTAGAACATTAAACTCCTGGGCCACGGAGGAGAACTACGATGCTGATCTGGCCCTTGAAGAAATCCAGTTTGAACCCTTGCCGTAAATGATTCCTACCAACATGGCATGTTCTACAAAGGCGGCAATTGCATTTTTGAACCCAGATTTGAGGTTTCGTTTGTTGTGTGAATTAAGTTAGCATATCAGCAATTTTCTGAGTGAATGTAAGTTACCACGATTCTACCGTGTAACATTTTCTAGTCTTTGGAGCCACAAACTCCAGAGTGGAGGGAAACTATCCGTGCAAGCTTTCTGTTCACAAAAGTCTCCACCTTTTGATCCTTGAAGGAAAGAAGGACAGGGAAAGATTGCACATATGTCTGCCTGCTATGGGTGTTTTTTTTTTTAAAAAAAAAAATCTGTCTTTTTTACGATGGACGATTTTAATGTTTGCAATGTTTCTATGATGAATGCTGCCCAGAGTTGTCGGATACGAGATGAGTGATAAATTATTGCTTCCCCCTGGGTGCTGTTGAGTCCCATCAGCTACCATATCAGTTAGAATTTGAAAGTTCTTTGTTAATAAGGTTTTCTCCTAAGATACCCCACTTAGGAGGTATAATCAAAACAGCAGGAAGTTTAAAAAAAAGAAATGTGACGGTGAGGTCAAATTGGTGGACCTGGTGTGAAATCATATCTTGTTTTTCAAGGTGACCCTTATCTCAAGATGAAAAGCAAACTGGAGTCAGACAGATGACTCTCTCTCACACACAAACACACATTTACAATTAAAAGAAAGCTTTAACTTGGATAAGAAAACTTACAGCTTTGAATCAGCAAAAAAGTGAATTTGAAATTATCTTGTGTGCCAGCAACAAACAGGTTACAGGCAGTCCTTGACTTCATTTAGTGACTGTTCCAAGTTACAACAGCATTGAAAAAAGTGACATGCGACCAGGGGTGAAATCAACTTACCTTCACTATCGGTTCACAAATGTGGGCTCTGCATGTGCAGAGCGTCAAAAATGGGACGCAATGACATCTGGGGAAGGGGGGGCGGAGCCTCCTTCTGCCATCGTTACCAGTTCACCCGAACCGGATAGAACTGACTGAATCACACCACTGCTTGCGACTGTTTTTCACACTTCGCTTGCAGCATCCCCATGGTTGTGTGATCAAAATTCAGATGTTTGGCAACTGACTCCTATTTATGACGGTCACAAGTTCCGGGGTCCTGTGAACCCCTTTTGTGATGAGATGAGTCAATGGGGAAGCCAATTTCACTTAGCAAGCAGTTTACTCATTTAATAACTGCAGTGATTCACTTAATAGCTATGGCAAGAAAGGTCATAAAACAGGGCAGAATTCACTGAACAAATATTTCACTTATCAACAGAAATGTTGGGCTCAGTTGTGGTCGTAGGTTGAGGACTACCTGTATTGCTAAGGTTTTAAATATTTTAATGTGAACCTGGAAAATGAATATCTTAATGACTCTATGATTCGATGGGCCAAAGAAATTGGTTATTATATAATAGTGGAACAAGGGATTGAAATCCATATTAAATTATGATCTGAAAGGATTTTTTAAAAAGAAATTCTCTTATTCTCTTTGTTTTTATTTATATTTTTTATTATAATAAACTTATAATATTTTTTCTTAAAGTGGTTGGTAAGCAGATAATTGATCCTGTAGTTGATTGGTGGTATCCCTTTTGCTGGATCTTTCATTATCAATGCTAGATAATAACCAATTTTCATTTTTTTTCCTTTTTCAAAATGTGATTAAAACTGCTTGGCAATGAATGCATTTATAAGAGCAAGAGAGGTTTCAATAAAAATCCATGCAATTCACATGGTGTCAACTAATTGTAGACCTTCCTTGCTTTTTGCTCTTATTACAAGTTCTCTCGTTTCAGCTTCTTCGTTTTTGAATTCTTATTCACCTCTTTAATCCAAATTGCATTCTTAGATGCTACTTTAATCCTTCCTAGGTCCAAGGTTAGGCATTGAATTGTAAGTTTCCACCAGTCTTAGGCTGACTTTAGAGCTCAAAGGCAAGGGTGGGACAGAATTCCACGAAATCTGGGACAAATGGTACCGATGGTTAGAAACGAGGGGAAAAGATTGGGACGGAGAAACACGGATAACTTAAGAATGGGAAAACATGATATTAATATTGTGCAAAAGGTAGAAATTGGATATATATGTACTGATAGTAACTATATCATGTAAGGGACTACATATGTAGGAATTTGACTGACCATACAGACCTATGTAATAGATACAAAATGTTATTGTTGTAAGATCAAAAACTCCATGGAAATGATTATGCCAGAAACGTTGCACTATCTCCAATGTATGTGGAGATACATTGGATCACACACACACAGGAGTGTGTGCAGAGGGAGACAGACACAAAAGCACACAACCCTACCCAGATTAGCCACCACAGATGACTCACCTTCACTGATAAGAGTTTGTATAAGGGATCAGCTGAGACAATAGTTATTCAATTTTTCTCCACCCTAACTGAAGTGGCTCTTAAGGGTGAAGGGGGTGAAGCATCGTTTTCACACCTTTTAATTTGATTGTTCTGCGTGTCTTCCAGACTTCACTAGTCATCTGAGTTGTTATCAGCTTTTCAAAGGGTCTCTCTGAGCAGTTCTGAAGGGGGAAAATTTTTCGGGCGCCCGATCCAGTAGTAATGCCAGCAGGAACCCACCATTGGGTGTGGGGCAACAAATTCCTTGGAAAAAAATCACCTTTTTTTAAGAATAGAATTCTTTATTGGCCAAGTGTGATTGGAAAACACAAGGAATTTGTCTTTGGTGCCTAGGCTCTCAGCGTACATAAAGAAAAATAAAATAGAATACATTTGAATACATTCATCATAAGACACAACACTTAGTGATAGTCATAGGTTACTAATAAGCAATCAAATTATACTAGGAAACAAATAAAACTATATAAATTTTAAAGATACAAGCAGCATGATTATAGTCATAAGTGGGAAGACATAGCTATTAGGAAGGAAGAGAAGAAGAATTGTAATGCAGTCTTAGTAAATAATTTGACAATGTTGTGGGAATTAGTTGTTTAGCAGAGTGATGGCATTTAGGGAAAAACTGTTCTTGTGTCTAGTTGTCCTGGTGTGCAGTGCCCTATAGCATCATTTGTGGGTAGGAGGTGAAACAATTTATGTCCAGGATGTGAGGGGTCTGTAGATATTTTCACAGCCCTCTTTTTGACTCGTGCAGTGTGCAGATCCTCAATGGAAGGCAGATTGGTAGCAATGGTTTTTTCTGCAGTTCTAATTATCCTCTGAAGTCCTTGTCTGCCTTGTTGGGTTGCAGAGCAAAACCAGACAGTTATAGAGGTGCAGATGACAGACTCAATAATAACAGGAATGGTAAAGATCTCCAACTCCAGCAAGTTCTCCCCATCCTTCTCGGTTAAAAGCTGTTCATTGAAAAAACAACACAACACCCCTTTTCATTTAGAAATGCATACACCCTTGAGAAGGCTACTGGTAGTCTTTGATTTATGACCGGAATAGAGCCTAAAATTGATGTTGCTAAGCGAGAAGGTGGTCAAGTGAATTTTTGCCCCATCTTATGATCTTTCTTGGCACGGTTGTTAAGTGAATCGCTGCAGCTGTCCAGCTAGTGGTTAAGCTAATCACATGGTTTTTAAGTGAATCGAGCTTTCCCCCATTGACTTTACTTGTCAGAAGGTCGTAAAAGGGGATCACGTGACCTCAGAACACTGCAATTGTCATAAATATGAGTCAGTTGCCAAGGGTCTCAATTTTGATCATGTCAAAAATGGTCATAAGTCACTTTTTCCACTCTCATTGTAACTTTGAATGGTCACTAAATGAAAAGTTGTAAGTCGAGAACTACCTATATTCTATTTTGCATGAGAAGGGAACCAAACAATGAATTAAAAGCAGAGAGTCCTGAAAGTGGGGAGAGCTTTTTCAAGCACAACACTTCTGAGTATCTTCTTTCAGTGGATTGGACTAGAAGACCTCCAAGGTCCCTTGGAATTCTATGATTGGATTCCAATCCTTAGTATTCTATGATACTGATTGTATTTTAGAGCAACATGGGCTCACTCACATTTCCTGTTCCCTAATTTGTTTCCATCAAACTTTTTTTTTTGCAATTTTTTTTTATTTTTTTATTTTTAAACATAAAAAAACATTAAAAAAATTCTCATCCATTACATACAGCATGTCGTTTGGTTACAAGTGTTTTTGCATCCATATTCTCAATTACATATACAATCACAGATTTTCCATCTAATATGGTTTAGGTTTAGGTTTATTGGATTTATATGCCGCTCTTCTCCAAGGACTCAGGGTGGCGTACAATATTAAAAAAAACATGTATTACAAAAGTTAGAAAAAAATTAAATAGAATATCCAAAAAACAAGCCCAATTTAGATTAACAATAACATTTTAAAAAGAATATAACTAAATACCTCACTTTCATTATACAACGTATATTCAATTACGATTAATATTCTTTTTAATAAACCTAATTCCCTTACATTCTTGATTGTCTATTTAATAACAATATACCTTTATATAATCACATATCCCAATATAAAAAAGATTTAGCAACCATTTATATTTGTATATCACTGTTTTCAATTATGTATAATCCCTATTTTACAGCATAATTGTATTATCACTTAACTCCTTCAGTTAAAACATAAGTAAAACATTTTTCATTTCCAGGTTTTTTTCCCCAGCCACTGATAAAACAAGTCCCATATCTTATAAAATTGCTCGTCTTCTTGTTCTCTAATTTCAAATGTCAATTTACTCATTTCAGCGCACTCCATTATTTTTCGAATGACTTCTTCCTGTTTTGGTATTGTTTCATTTTTTCCAGTTTTTTGCAAATACAATTCTGGCTGCTGTTATTTGATTTACAATCAAATATTTTAAGTTTTTGTTATAGATTTCTGGTATAATTCCCAATAAAAAAAAATCTCTGGTTTAAGATCTAGGTGTTTATGTATCATTTTCTCCAACCACATGTGAATTTTAGTCCAGTATCTTTTTCTTCAATGCAAGTCCACCACATGTGGTAATATGAGCCCGATATCTGATGACATTTCCAGCACTTTTCTGATTTATTCTTGGACATTCTTGCAATTCTCGTTGGGGGCAGATGCCACCTGTAAAACATCGTATACAAATTTTCTCTATATGCAGTAGGCATTGTCATTTTATAATTTTGAGACCACAATTTCTGTCATTTCTCTAAATCAATCCCATGCCCAAAGTTTCCCCCCCAAACTATCATGGTTTCTTTAACTTGTTCCTCTTGTAATTTAACCTCTAATAAATATCCATATAATTTTTAATTACTTTTTCATCAGTACCTGTTAGAATTTTAACAAACTTTTAATGGACTAACTCAATGGGTGGTATTGCGTTGGTTCACTTTGACTGGGATACGATTCTAGAGTTTATTCATTTATTATTATTTTTAAAACAATTATGGGAGTTCCTAGAAGCAGGATGTGGGGTCAAGTACAGGGTGATTCGGGGCCCCCATTCCCTTAAATAGTCTCTTCTAAGTCAAGCTGAACCAATGACTTCATGGACTCCATGAAGTTCTCCCAGAGACAAGATGGTTGAACACTGTTTTCATCTCACCATCAGTATAAATTTATGTCTTGAGTGCTTAATTGCTTTTCACGCATGTTTTGCCTCATTAAAGATATACATACATACATACATACATACATACACACACACACACACACACACACAGACACACACAGACAGTGTTTTAAGTCCTTTGATTTTTTTTAAAAAAAAACCAAGATGCTGATGATAGGAACTTAATAATCTGCAAAATTTTAAGCACAAATATTCCTGTCTAAATGAGTACTTACTCTTATGCCACATACACATATACGGGTGAGCTGCAGAAGGTTTGCAGGGGTTCAGGGGGAAAACTCTAGCTAAGATTTTGTGCAGTTCAGAGAACCCCCAAATCTCATTCTTGGCTGGCCCTGCTGCTGTGCATACACCACTCTTGCTACAGTCAAGATGTGCAATATTAGGCATATTGTCCAGAGGTGGGTTCCTACCAGTTCACACCTATTCGGTAGAACCGGTTCATCAAATCTACCGAACCGGTTAGAAGAGGTTCCACCAGTGGACCCGGAAAGCAGGCCACACCTGCAGAAGAGCTTCCAAAATTTTTTGAAACCCACCACTGGTCCTTGGATATGATTATTCTACACTGTCATGCTCATATTTATAAAACTCAGAGCCTCTGTGAAAGGTAAGGATGACTACTGCGTTTGTGGTGCAATCAGAACATTGTGTGTTTTGAAATTGTTTTAACGCAAACCAAAGATGCCTTTTAAAAAACAAGTTTACATCATATTCTTATGCGTGCCAGTGCTGTGTGTGAAGTAATTTAAGGTGGTTCTGACAAGTATCATTAGCATCTTCATATCCAGTCACATGGGCGGCAAGCCACTCCCACAAAGGAGGCCACACCCACAGAGTAGGTTTGAACAATTTTTGAAACCCACCACTGATATTGTCCCTTTACCATAGTCTTCTGATATAATGCCTAATAAAACTAATTCTGCCTTAAACTCTATACATTGTCTAACTGGTGTGATCTTCATCCTTGGCTTCTTTTTAGCCTCCCCTCCCCTTCATTATTACCTCATTATACTTTTCAACTTGTCCATTTGCTAATTATTGTGAACCACTCACACTCTTTCTAGCGGGGCAACATATAAGCAAGGGAAGCGTCCCATCTTTTTCATAAAGAATCTATCCTTAGAGGTGTATCTCACTCTCTCTCATCTACTTCAGCTTTGTTGGCTGGGAATTCCGAAAGATGGAGAATTCAACCCACCCAAGATTCCTGGCCTAGAAGGTTAATCATTGGATGGAGGAGATGATAGGCATGTTCTTAAACCTATCAGCATATTGAAGGAGATGTTCCATATCTACGCTTACACCAGGCGTCCTTTGCAACACATTTTGCTGAGAATTAGGAGTTCCCATTGATACTGGACCTCAGTTTTCAACTAGCATAGTCACCTGTGACAACATCTAGTATACCCTTCATATACTAGTCATATATTTTCCTTTTCCTTGTTTATTTTATTGTTCTGTTATTTTACTTTTGTTGTGTTCAAACGTCCTTTCTATATGTCTGTAGAGATTCTCAGTCATTCAGGTTGTGGTTACCCCAAAGGTGCTTTTTCAGGAGACAACTGGATTTTCTTGTTTTTCTTTTCGAAGATGTTTCGTTTCTCATCCAAGAAGCTTCTTCAGCTTTGATTGGATGGTGGGGAATGGAAGGATTTGTATTCCTTGCAGACAGAGCTGGTCATTTGCATCCTTTTAGAGGGCCATTGAGACCACCTGGAGGCTTATTTGTGTCCTCAGGCTCACCTGAGTGGTACTCCTGGTTCCTGTAGTCTGCAATTTTCCTCTGGAAATCCATTCCTACTCTCACACCATTCAAAAGGTCTTCATTCTAAATTAGATCCTTCCATTCCCCACTATCCTGTCAGAGCTGAAGAAGCTTCTTGGAGGAGAAGTGAAACATCTTCCAAAGAAAAAGAAAACACAAAGTCCAGTTGCCTCTTGAAAAAGCACTTTTGGGGTAACCATGATCTGGATGGGTGCAGTCATGGATATCTGAAAGAAAAGAAAAATGTGGCTATATAATATTCCATGTTCTATAACAATATATGTTTTAAAGAGCTGGTCAGAATAATGATAGTTATTGTGTCTGTTTCAATTTTCCTGCTATCACTAGTGCAGTGATTTTACTTTGAAAATAAGCTTCTCCTAGACCTTTAGGCATGTTGCTTTTCCAACCAACCAACCAACCAAACACACACACACACAAACACACACACAAATTAACCCTACTAAAGGGGCCAAGTTCCCATTGTAATCCTGTTCAGTTAATATGTAAACTCTGAAATGCATTGTTGGCTCTGCTCTTGGGATCACTGCCAAAGCTGAGTGAGGAAAAATAAGCATTTGATAGCATTGTAGGCTAACACTACTAAATATTATTATTATTTCTTCTTCTTCTTCTTCTTCTTCTTCTTCTTCTTCTTCTTCTTCTTCTTCTTCTTCTTCTTCTTCTTCTTCTTCTTCTTCTTCTTCTTCCTCCTCCTCCTCCTCCTCCTCCTCCTCCTCCTCCTCCTCCTCCTCTTTCTCCTCCTTTTTCTTCTTCTTCTTCTCCTCCTGCTCCTCCTTGTTTTTCCCCTTGACTTTCCTTGTCAGAAGGTCACAAAAGGTGATCATATCATCCCAGTAAATAGTCACTAAATGAACTGTTGTAAGTCCTGGATTACCTGTATTTCTTCATTCTACTGGTTGCACCCTTTCAGTATTATTATTATATACTCTATTCATTAAACATGAAACTCAGTCAACTGAACATGCAAAAACACATCAAAAATACCATTAACGCAAAAACACATCAAAAATACCATTAACTGGTACTGATGGTTGATATGGGTTGCTGCCAGCTTCCTAAGTATCAATCAAGTATCTTCTTAAAATATATGATGTTCTGAGAAGCAGAGTTTTTTGCAGTTCCACTGGTGTTATTGCCGGAATATTGCAATGTCTTGATGTGTTTTGTAAAATTCTTGGACATGGTACCAAGTGCCCTGATGACAATGGGTATCACAGTTACATGTTTCATCCATAATCGCATAGTTTCGATGGCCAGATTGTGACATTTCATGATTTTTTTCCTAGTTCTTTTTTTGGACTTGAGCATCTCCTGATACCATGATATCAATATATTATTCATTTCGGTTTTCGACAACTGTGATATCTGGCGTGTTGTGTTCCAAATGACATTCCATCTGTATTTGTAAGTCCCACAAGATCTTCACCTTCTCATTTTCAATAACGTTTCCCACTTTGTGCTCCCATGACTTTCTGGATACAGGTAAGTCGCATTTTTTACATAATGACCAATGGATTAATTTAGCAACTTGGTCGTGTCTAGCTTTGTAATCAGTTTGTGCAATTTTGCTGCATTCACTTATTAAATATGAAACAGTTTCGGTTTTGTCATTGCAAAGTCAGAAGTTTAGCTTGTCGGTGGATTTTTGTATCTTTACTTTCATGGCATTAGTTTGTAGTGCTTGTTCCTGAGCAGCAAGTATTAAACCCGTTTCTTTCTTGATTGTTCCCATCTTAAGCCACACCATGTTAAGTTGTAGTAAGTATTAGTATTAGTATTAGTATTAGTATTAGTAGTAGTAGTAGTAGTAGTAGTAGTAGTAGTAGTACCGTGTTTTCCCCAAAATAAGACAGGGTCTTATTTTCTTTTGACCCCTGAGATAAGCGCTTGGCCTTATTTTTGGGGAGGTCTTATTATTTTTGAGGTGCAGGAGGCGGCAAGCGTGGTCACCTCATGGCTGCTGCCGTGTTGCAATATTTTTGGCAAGGGCTTATTTTCAGGGGAGGGCTTATTTTAGCGCATGCGCTCAAAATCCCAATTGGGCTTATTTCCTGGGGAGGTCTTATTTTGGGGGGAAATCTGGTAGTAGTTATCATAATCATCATCATCTCTATTGTTTTGCAAGTACACTGAACACTTCTGTACCACTGATAAATTCCTTGCGTGTCTAAACCCACTTGGCCAAATAAGTATTGAGGGAGATACAATAATCCTGATGAATGATTCGAGGTACATTAGGAGGAAATATTGAAAAAAAATTAGGAGAGTTGCAGATGGGAATCAACATTGCCTTGACTGGTCTTTAAGACAACACAGATGCCACACTTGCTCTGGAAATACCTTGGACCGCCTTCTGGGTTTTACAGGGGTAGGTTGCTGCCAGCATTACTGCCGGTTCAGTGCGCAAAAAAATGTGTGTGCATGCCAAAAGCATGCTCCATGCATATGTGCATTTTGCACCTAAAAAGGTCTGTGCATGCACACAATGTTAGAAATGGGAAAAAAAAAACATTTTTGCAATGAAGATTGTTCTGTGAATGTGCAGAACCGAAAATCAAGATGGCACCTATGCTGATAGAACCGGTTCAGGGGCATCGCAGGCCAAGTTACTACCTATTCGGCCGAACTGGTCTGGACCGGTAGGAACCCACCACTGAGGTTATCTGAAGAGCCACCAGAAAAGATGATTCATGAAGTAGAATAGGACCCAGCCATATTCAACTTCTCCAGTTTTTGTAAAAGCGTCCTGGCCTGGGGGGGAGGGGTGTTTTTGAGGGGGGGGAAAGGTGCCAAAAGTGCACTTCTAGTCACTCAAAAGCCTCACGAGGCATCCAAGGGCTGTGAACAGTCAGAAGGGATTCCTGAGTGACACAAAGATCCTTGATTAGACCAAAATGCAGGTTTTGTCTCATGCATCCTTAAAGAGATAACAGGAGGCCAAGGGCTATGCAATTGGAATATTTGAGGATTTGCTAACACAAGAGAAGCCCATGCTGGGGAAAGATGGCACAAATAAAGCCAATCTGTACCTTGCCTACCTATCTTCTACCTTTGTCAGATAGCTATGTCTGCAGAGAAGGCCGCTGGTGAGAGAGGTCCCCATACCTCAAACTCTGAAAATACATTAATGATTAACCGTGCAGGTTTTACATGGGCATCCTTAGCAGATAAATGCGTGAGGCTCCCTGAAAGCATTCCGGGAAGCTCAAAAATAGCCAGAAATTGGTAATTAACCCTTCTCCTCCTAAATGCTGCCCTTTTTTTCATTCCAAAGAAGGTAACAGATGGAGTGAAATACCCCAAGGGAGCACCTCAGCATATGAACTCCATCTACTTAAATAGAAAGTCAGTTTTGTGGACAGATCAAAAGCCCTGGATTAGAAATCAGGAAACTGAGTTAGTTCTGCTTTAGACAGAAAATCTAAATTAGTTCTCAGGGCCAATGGTTCTTTTCTTTCTTTTCTTTCTTTTCTTTCTTTTCTTTCTTTTCTTTCTTTTCTTTCCTTTCTTTCCTTTCTTTCCTTTCTTTCTTTCTTTCCTTTCCTTTCCTTTCCTTTCCTTTCCTTTCCTTTCCTTTCCTTTCCTTTCTTTTCTTTCTTTCTTTCTTTCTTTCTTTCTTTCTTTCTTTCTTTCTTTCTTTCTTTCTTTCTTCCAAGTCATTTCTAAAAAATTGCTAAAGGATTTGTATCTGCAGTCTCAGGGGATAGGCCAGTGATGGCTAACCTTTTTGTTCGGGACACCCCCCGCCTGCCCCATGAGTTCTTCCCCCCATGCATGCCCCCAAACCCCCGCATGCACCCCGAACCTCCCCATGCACGCATGACACCCCAGTGCTTCCCCTGCCCCCCACACATGCATGCATGACCCCTCCGACACCCCCACACATGCGTGTGCATCTCCAACATCAGCAATGATGTTGGGAAAGATGGAAGGCGAAAGGAGAAGGGGACAGCAGGAGGATGAGATGGTTAGATGGTGTCACTGATGCAATGAACATGAATTTGGGCAAACTCTCAGAGACCATGTAGGACAGAAGGGCTTGGTGTGCAAGGTTCCATGAGGACACAAAAACCTGGACACAACTGTGACTGAATCACAACAACTGCTCCTCAGAGACCAGGCAGAGGACCTTAACCAGAGGTAGTATTCTGCCGGTTTGGACCAGTTTGCCCGAACTGGTAGCGGAAATCACGGGTGGCTCCACCCACCCACCCCAGCTCTACCGCATCCCATTTAGGTCCTGTTTAAGCCAAAGGGCATGGATGGAATGCTGAGCACATGTGTGGACGTGACGGATGTGACAGTAATTGTTTTCTCTAACCCTTGCTACATTTCAGAACTGGGAATATTAGAAACCCTTTTGGATTATATATAAAGGTTAATAATAATAATAATAAAAAAGAATTAAGTTAGATTCAGTTAAGTCTTGATTACTAGTGGGAAAAATGATTTGATGCAGGATATAGTCAAATAAAGGAGGGATAATGATAATAATGTACATATATGTATGTGTACAATATAAGGAAATGAGATGTTAATTGTAAACAGTGATTTGGAAAGAAGGATAGAAAACTTTGTTATTAAATATTATGGATGTTTAGCTAGAATAGGACATAAGGATTTAGTGTCATTGGAGGATTTTAGAAATAGTAAATGAAAGGCCAGTATGTGGTTATGTATTAAATCTTGGTATATTTTATGATGAAGGACATTTAAACAACTGTAGTCAAATGAAAATGGAGGTATGATGATGGTAACATGTACAAATATCTGAGTTAAAATACTTGAGTTAATATGAATTATGTGTGATGACTGTGGAAGAGATGCACAAAAGTCTTTTGTAACCAACTGATACACTTTCTACAGTATGCAAAAAAGGAAGATTTTATGTGTTGAGTTTGTTTTGAAAATTAAAAATTAAAAAAAATTAAAATAAAGAACGGGGAGTATTCTCACTGCTGTCAATGTATGTATACAGTCCCTTTATAGGCGGCCTATAAATCCAAATAAAATAGATAAAAAATAGATAAATCATAACTTTCTGGTATCATACCTAACAAGAATATTTCTGGCTTTAAATCTATAGGCTGCTTAATCATCTTTTTCAAGCCATGTGTGTATTTTCATCCAATATTTTCTTGGTTTCGTGCATGTCCACCACATATGATAAGTACCTAGGATCTGCGCATGACCTCCATGATCCCAGGTCAACCAGCAAAGCCGCTGTGAAGGGGAGGGAGGTGAAAGGAGAGGTATGGAAAGCCACCAGTGATCGGTGTGAGATGCTGAGATGAGGAGGTGGCAATCATTTGACCTTCTGAATAAGTGCAAACGCACACAAACACAGCACTGTGAGAAGTAGAAGTTAAACAGGCAACCTCCATCTAGCCATGACATCACTACAATGGGACTCAATCCTACACCTAGGAATTCAAAGCAGGGGCCACAGGGAGACTTCATCTTACAACTGCTTCTTTAGTTACTCTTCGAAGTTGCAACGGCACTGAAAAACAGTGACTTTTGGCCATTTTTCACACTTAACGACCGTTGCAGCATCCCCCAGGATCACACAACCGAAGATGAGATGCTTGGCAGCTGCCTCACATTTGTGACGGTCACAGTGTCCCGGGAGTCACGTGATCCCCTTTTGCGACCTTCTGACAAGCAAAGTCAAAGCAGAAGCCACATTCGCTTAACAACCATGTTACTATCTGAACCGCTGCAGTGATGCACTTTAACAACGGTGGCAAGAAAGGTCGTAAAACGGGGGCAAAACCAGAGGTGGATTTCACGTAATTTTACCACTGGTTTGCTGCGCACCAAAACTGTTAGTGCACGGCCGCATGCTTGCTTCATGAATGTGCGTGGCTTCTGCGGAGGTGTGCGGCCGTCCAGCTCTTGCTGGAAGTGTGGGGCTTATACACATGTGTGCGGCTTAGAAAACATGGATAAATAGGACAGCATAAACCTGGGGAACCGGTCCAAACCAGCTGAATACTACCACTGGGCAAAACTCACTTAACAAATGTTTCGCTTAGTGGCATAAATTTGGAGTCCAATTGTTGTCATAAGGACTCCCTCTATTTTATATTTTATGGAAACAATGCTATAGAGTAGCATAACTGCTTAGATATCCAGGAAGGAAATGACATTAGGACATTTAATTTATCTGCCTTTGTGTATTTGTTTCATGTCAGCTGACCCGAGGAGACACAGAGGAGACAGTCTCAAAGTTTTTATTTAATTATATCCCTCCCCAAAAGAGAGGAATCTGGCAGCTTGGCTCTCTGATCATGAGTGCTATTATTGTCATCTGCTATCGACTGATTATCTTTGTTTGCTGAATTATTCCCGTTAAGCACTTTCCCAGGGCCTGAAATAAAATATAAAGCCCCTTTGAACCCCATTGTCTTTGGGGCAGATAGAATAGAATAGAATAGAATTCTTCATTGACCAAGTGTGATTGGACACACAAGGAATTTATCTTTGGTGCCTATGCTCTCAGTGTACATAAAAAGACAAGATACATTCATCATGAATCATAAGGTACAACACTTAAAGATAATCATAGGATACAAATAAGCAATCAAATCATACTAGGAAACAATCAATATAAATCATAAGGATTCAAGCAACAAAGTTACAGTCATATAGTCATAAGTGGGAGGAGATGGGAGATAGGAACGGTGAGAAGACTAATAGTAATAGTAATGCAGACTTAGTAAATAGTTTGACAGTGGTGAGGAAATTATTTGTTTAGCAGAGTGAAGGCATTCGGGAAAAACTGTCCTTGTGTCTAGTTGTTCTGGTGTGCAGTGCTCTATAGCGTTGTTTTGAGGGTAGGAGTTGAAACAATTTATGTCCAGGGTGTGAGGGGTCTGTAAATATTTTCACAGCCCTCTTGATGAAAGATTAGACTGGCTTCTGATGGAGCAACTGACTGCCTGCAAACCTGATGGGGTTGTTGACTGAGGAGGGGTCGTCTTTGATTTTGGAAGAAGTTTCAGTCCTTAAGAAGAAGAATATTTAAGAATATGTCTGCCAAGTGTTGGAAGTGCAACCAAATCCTGGGCTCATACTACCACCCTATGTGGTGGACATGCTCGAAAACAAAAGAATATTGGACCTAAAATATACACCTGGCTAGAAAAAATGATAAAGGAACATATAGATTTAAAACCAGATATATTTCTGTTGGGCATCATACAGTGGCGGATTAAGGCTCACTGGTGTCCTAAGCACTGACAAATCTTGGTGCCCCCCCTCCTTTGTACATACTGTACAAGTCTTCACTGTTTTTTTTCTTTCTCAACTTGTGGTGTCCCCTTGGGCCTGGTGCCCTAAGCACGTGCTTAGTCTGCTTAATGGTTAATACACCACTGGCATCATACCAGAAAAATACAGTAAAAGGAATGCATATTTCATAGTACATGGACCACAACGACAGCAGCCAGAATCGTATTTGCACAACATTGGAAGGGCAAAGAGCTCCCTACAGAAGAAAAGATAATAACAAAAATCTTAGAATGTGCAGAAATGAATAAAGTTATCACTTGAAATTAAAGAAAAAGAGGACACTGAATATTTTGAAATATGGGATCTGTTCTATCGATGGTTAAATAAGAGAAACAGAAGTTAGAACTTCTAAAATATCAAGAGAAAGAATAACTTTACTATTAGGGTTGATTATTGTAACTTATTAATGTTGATTCGTATTAATAATTAATATGTATTCGTATTATGAGGGAAAAACACTTTCATTATGAGATTACTACTAGAGAATATTATTATTTCTACTATGATGAGTGTCACTCAAAAGAATTGTAACCAGACAACACAATGTTTATATGGATTTTGAATATGTACCCCCCCTCTCTCTTCATCCATGTATCTTCTATCTATCTATCATCTATCTATCATCTATCTATCTATCTATCTATCTATCTATCTATCTATCTATCTATCATCTATCTATCTATCTATCATCTATCTATCATCTATCCATCCATCCATCCATCCATCCATCCATCCATCCATCCATCCATCAACAATGTCTGGTCTAGTGAAGAGAAGGACTTGGGTGAGCAGTCTATGATATGATAGCAGTCTTCCAATACTCCCCCCCCCAAGTTTTTATTTTATTTTTCCATTTTCATAACATATAATCACATGTATACTATTACATAGCCAATATCATATTGTATTATTAAATGTTTACATCAATTCACCTTACCATCAACTCCCCAAAGCAATTATTGGCTCTTCTGCTCTCCATACACCATATTTATACCTTATCCATCACTTTCTCCTCCCTCTCTTCTCCCCCTCCCTACCTCCTTTCTTCCCTCTGTTGCCCTTCTCTTCTCTCCTTCCCCTTCCTCCCTCCTTCTCCTCCCTCCCCTTTCTCTCCTTCTCTTCCCCCCCCTCTCTCCTATCCCTCTCTTCTTCCCTTACTTCTCTCCAATACTTGAGGGGGGTTCAACAAAGAAGAGGGGGAGTCAACCTATTCTCCAAAGCACCAGAAGGCAGGACCAGAAGAAGCAATGGATGGAAACTAAGCAAGGAGAGAAGCAACCTAGAACCAAGGAAGATTTTCCTGCCAGAACAATTCATCAGTGGAACAAGTTGCCTTCGGAAGTTGTGAATGCTCCAACACTGGAGGCTTTTAAGCAGAGACTGGACAACTATTGGTCTAAAATGGTCTAGGGTTTCCTGCCTGAGCAGGGGGCTGGACTAGAGGACCTCCAAGTCTCTTCCAATTCTATTGTTATGCATAATGGGGGCTACCTTCCTCCAGTTTGTTTGCATACAGTGACATACCTTTGAGGCAGTTTTTGCTTTCTGGGATTGTCTAGGCATGTCCCTGCCGTTTTCATGACTAGATTTGTGATTGTGATTTGTCATTTCTTCCTGCTAGGACTGAAAGAGAATGACTCATCCAAGGTCACTCAACTGGTGGTGTTATAGAAGCCAGGACTAAAATTCATAGTCTTCCAGTGCTTTTAACCACTAAACCAACTTGATTTTCATAATAACTTGCACTAAGATAAAGGTAAAGGTTTTCCTTGCACATATGTGCTAGTCATTCCCAGCTCTAGGGGCAGTGCTCATCTCCGTTTCAGCACTGTCCAATGACATGACAGTAGTCATTTGGCTGGCATGACTAAACGCCAAAGGTGCATGGAACACTGTTACCTTCCCACCAAAGATGGTTCCTATTTTTCCTACTTGCATTTTTACGTGCTTTTGAACTGCTAGGTTGGCAGAAGCTAGGACAAGTAACAACGGGAGCTCAGTCCGTTATGCAATGCTAGGGATTTGAACCACCAAACTGCATATCTTTCTGATCAACAAGCTCAGCATCTTAGCCACTGAGTCACTGCGTCCCTACATAGTTTACTCTACTTAATGTAAATTGTCCTGAGGTGGAATTCAGGAGGTGAATGACAAAACCATGGAAAGGAGGAGTCAACACAAGCAATGTTAGTAAGGAGAGCTAAAGTTATTTTCAGTCTTAGATTCTCAGATGTCTTCACATGATCTTGATGCTGTCCCTCTGTTGATGCAGCCCAGGACTGCACTGGGTTTTTTGATGGCCGCAGCACACTTCTGGCTCATATTTAATTGATTGTCCACTAGGACTCCATCTCACAGCTACTGCTGTTGAGCCAGGCACCACCTATTCTATATTTATGGATATGTTGTTGTTGTTGTTTTTTGGCCTAAATGTAGGCCATTTACTTGTCTCACTACTAATCCTATCATCCACAAGCTCCACCTCAAACCTGATACCTTTTGCAATCTTTCAAGAAATCAAGTGTTTTTCCAGCCTAGGATGTCATGGCAAAAGGCGTCCAAGATGGGGAGGACAAATTTATATCCTGACCTGCATTAATAATGTACTCTGATGTTGACAGTTATAATCAAATCAAAGATGTGAATGTGATGTTCCATCACCCAGACCAGTGGTGGGTTCCCACCGGTTCAGATCGGTTTGGCTGAACTGGTAGTGGTTTGGTGGCCTGGGTCGGTGGAACCGGTAGCAACACAGGCCTGCCACGCCCCTGAACTGATTCTCTGGGCAATACCGTAGGCTCCACCATCTTGTTTTTCGCTTCTGCACATGCACAGAAAAATTTTTATTGCACTGCGCATGTGCACGCAGTGCACCCACAAGCGAACTAGCAGTAGTGACCAGATCCAGACCAGAGGGAAGGGCAGGAGGATTGTTGAAATCTGGACGTTTACCTCAGGAATGAAAGGCTTCCAACAAGGAGAGGCAAGATGCCCTAGTGCTGTGATGATGAACCTATGGCACATGTGCCACAGGTGGCACGCAAAGCCCTCTCTACAGGCATGTGAGCCGTTGCTCAGCTTAGCTCCACTGCGCATGCACACGCAGTTCCCGCTGGCTGGCTGATTTTTGGGTCTCTGCCACGCATGCACCAGGGGTGAGGCGCATGCGGAAGACATATGCACATCCGTGGGGGGTGGGTGGGAGTGGTCAGGCATGCATGCACGGGGTCACTTGCGTATGTGTGGGGGGAAGGGGGAACGCAGGGGGGGTGGCATGCTCTCCCCAGTCCATTTTTGCTCCCAGGAGGCTGAAGTGAGGCCTACTAGGCCCAAAACAGGGTGTAAGGGATCGCACACACACACACACATGTGGGGGGTGGGGGGCATGCATGCATGCGCAGGGGAGTGGGGCACACATGGGTGGTCGTGCACACATTGCATTATGGGTGGCGGCACACAATGACAAAAAGGTTAGCCATCACTGGCCTAGTGGTCAAGGCTGGAAACTTGACCAAGGCCAGGAGACTCTGAGTTCAAGTCCCACCTTAGGTTTGAAAGTCAGTTGGGTAAATCTGGGCCAGTCACTCTCTCTCTCTCTCTCTCTCAGCCCACCTCACCTCACCGAGTTGGGTTGTTGTGGGGAAAATGGGAAGAAGAAGAAGTAGTAGATATGTTCCTTACTTCGTTGTTTATAAAAATAATACTGGTGGGATATAAATAGAGAAGTTTGCTTGAGACTCCCCATATCTTATCTTTTTCACCGTTGAAAACCCTCTTTTGATTTTTTTTCCCTTCATTTTTTAATACATTTCAACCCTCCAAGGTTAAAAAGGAAACATAATAGGGGGAAAAATATTCAATAAAAGTATTCATGTACACACTTTTAAACATCTGTCTCGACCCAAAACGTTTTTATATGGAAACACTGCCCCCTGGTGCTCCATTTTGAAAACAGACAGGCCTTTCCCCACCTTGCTTGTTTTCAATCAGGAGAAATTCAAAAAGTTCTGAAACTGCAGATTTAAAGCATTAAAACAGATCTCATGGCCAAGAAAAAAAAATCACCTCCAAGTTTGCAAGGCTGCAGCCTCTCTAATCATAAGTGAATCTGTGCCGAGGTGAATTCTCCAGTGGCAAATAACAATTAATGGTTTTATTGGAACAGGAAAACACATCCTTCTTATCCTGTTTTCTTCTTGTCCTTTTATCCCTCCAGCTGGCAGATGAGGTATCTTTTCTCTCATCCAAAGCATTTCCAATTTGAAAGGCTAGAAATGTTCAATGTGCTTAAAAATGGGTAAAAACTATCGACTTGTCTAAAGTCAAACGCCATGTCATAGCAGGAATCATTCTCCATTCAATAGATGGTTCCAGATTCAATTTTCTTCAAAATTCAGTCTCTCTCTGTGATGATGAACAGGTGGCACTCAGGGCCCTCTCTATGGAGGTGTGTACCTCCCACCAGCCGGCTGATTTTTGTGTTTCTGCCGCGCATGTGCTAGGATGGGGCACATGTGGGAGATGTGAGTGCATGTGTGGGGGGGGAGGGTCGTGCATGCATGTGCTATGGTGCATGCGTTTGTGTGGAGGAAGGGGGAACATGTGTTTATGTGTGTGTACGGCACGCCTCCCCCCCCTGCCCATCTTCCCAGGAGACTGCAGGGTGGCCTACTAGGACCAAAACAGAGTGGAGGGATCACAGACACATGCGTGACGGGGCATGGGGAATGCAGGGGGCAGGGCACATGGAGTGGTCGTACATACATTGCATTATGGGTGCAGGCACGCAATGACAAAAAAGTTAGCCATCACTGGCCTAGTGGTCAAGGCTGGAAACCAGGAGACTCTGAGTTCAAGTCCCACCTTAGGTTTGAAAGTCAGTTGAGTAAATCCTGGCCAGTCACTCTCTCTCTCTCTCAACAAAAGTATTCATCTACACACTTTTAAACATCTGTCTGACCCAAAACGATTTTGTATGGAAACACTGCCCCCTGGTGCTTCATTTTGAAAACAGACAGGCCTTCCCCCCCCCCCCCTGATTGTTTTCAATCAGGAGAAATTCAAAAAGTTCTGAAACTGCAGATTTAAAGCATGAAAACATATCTCATGGCCAAGAAAAAAAAATCACCTCCAGGTTTGCAAGGCTGCAGCCTCCTCTAATCAGAAGTGAATCTGTGCCGAGGTGAATTATCCAATGGCAAATAACAATTAAGGTTTTATTGGAACAGGAAATAATATAAATAAATATATAATATATAATAACCTTCTCAACAAACCATATCCTTCGTATCCTGTTTTCTTCTTGTCGTTTTATGCCTCCAGTTGGCAGATGAGGTATCTTTTCTCTCCCATCCAAAGCATTTCCAATTTGAAAGGCTAGAAATGTTCAATGTGGTTAAAAATGGGTAATAAATATCGACTTGTCTAACGTCAAATGCCATAGCAGGAATCGTTCTCCATTCAATAGATGGTTCCAGATTCAGTTTCCTTCAAAATTCAGTCTCTCTCTGTGATGGTGAACAGGTGGCACGCAGGGCCCTCTCTATGGAGGTGTGCACCTCCCGCTGGCCGGCTGATTTTTGGGTCTCTGCTGCGCACGTGCGGGAGATGTGGTTGCATACATGGGGGGGGGAGGGTAGCGCATGCATGGGCTAGGACGTGTGCATATGTGTGGAGGAAGGGGTCACGTGTGTTTGTGTGTGTGTGTGGCACGCCTCCCCCCCCCCCATCTTCCCAGGAGACTGCAGGGTGGCCTACTAGGCCCAAAAGAGAGTGGAGGGATCACACACACATGCGTGACGGGGCATGGGGAATGCAGGGGGCAGGGCACATGGAGTGGTCGTACATACATTGCATTATGGGTGCAGGCACGCAACGACAAAAAAGTTAGCTATCACTGTTCTAATTTGTCCAGGAAAATGAGAGCAAATTTTCATGGAAACGTCACCAAGATTTTTATGTATGCTTAAATTCTCACCCTGGAGGAATGGCTTGTGTTGATTTCAAAAATGTCAGAAATGGCTAAACTTGACTGTTTCGGTTTGAGCTAAAACAATATGTAGCTTTTTAAAGAATGGAAAATTCTGATGGGCTTTTGGTTGTAAACAGGGAAAAGTGAACTGATGATTGATGAGTTGAGGGGATTGAAATGGAACTAGACAAGGACTGATTTGTGTAGGTCTCCTGCATGAGCAGGGAGTTGGACTAGATGACCTCCGAGGTCTCTTCCAACTCTGTTACTGTTAAATTTAATTTCTGTTGCAAAGAAAGGCATAAGTCACTCATTTTCCTGACTTTTCTTTTAATCTTTCTTTTTTCCTTTCCTGTTTTTTTTAAAAACTTTTTACATTTTCTTTTTCTGGCCTTTCATTCTCCTCCTTTCTTCTACTATTTTTTTTTTTAGATTTGTCTTTTTATTGCCCGGTTTGAAAATAAGGCAGCATTTCGACACACACGGAAAAAGGATCAGCGTTGCCAGGCGATGCTACAGTGCTGCTAAAATCACTTGGATCCCTCACCCCAACTAAAGCCCTCCCCGGAGAGAAAAGGCGGAGCACTCCTGCCGTGCTTCGCATCCTCAACCAGTCCTCCCCCGCCCGCTGGCGGGTCCAGAGGTAGGCATTCCCCCGGGCGCCCTTCCAGCCATCCTCGCTTGACCTGGCGAAGGCGGAGCTACTTATGTCGGGGGCGGGCGGAGCGGTTCCTCCTCGGGGTCGGCCTGGCAAAGGCGCTTCCGCGCACAACCGTAGGCAGAGTCAATCTGCAGGAGAATGGCGTCCCGGTCGGCGTCCGCCGCTCGTTCCCACAACTCGGCCACCTACTTCCGAAGGACCAGACCGTTTTTCATGGCGGTGATCGCGGGCGGCATGCTGTACTACGGCGTAAGGAGGGCGGGGGGGGGGGGGAAAGGGAGAGAGAGAGATCTGAGAGAGTGAGATACAGAGAGGGAGGGGGGGAAGGGAGGGAGATTAGATAGGTAGGTAGGTAGGTAGAGCTGAGAGAGTGGGGAGAGAGAATAGATAGATAGATAGATAGATAGATAGATAGATAGATAGATAGATAGATAGATAGATAGATAGATAGATAGATAGATAGATAGATAGATAGATGATAGATAGATAGATGATAGATAGATAGATAGATAGATAGATAGATAGATAGATAGATAGATAGATGATAGATAGAGAGGGAGGGAGGGAGAGGGAGATTAGAGAGTGAGCTGATAAACTTGAGGGAGAGAGGGGGAGATTAGATGATAGATAGATAGATAGATAGATAGATAGATAGATAGATAGATAGATAGATAGATAGATAGGTGAGAGGGGGGTGGAGGAAGGGAGATTAGAGAGAGAGAGAGAGATCAGATAGAGATCTGAGAGAGAGAGGGAGATTAGAGAGAGAGAGAGTTGATAGAGCTGAGAGAGAGGGAGGGAGATTAGAGAGAGAGAGAGAGAGAGAGATATTAGATAGAGATCTGAGAGAGAGGGAGATTAGAGAGTTGATAGAGCTGAGAGAGGGAGGGAGGGAGATTAGAGAGAGAGAGAGAGAGAAAGAGAGATTAGATAGGGATCTGAGAGAGAGAGGGAGATTAGAGAGAAAGAGAGAGAGAGAGAGAGAGAGATTAGATAGAGATCTGAGAGAGGGGAGAGATTAGAGAGAGAGAGAGAGAGAGAGCCCTGACTGCCCTTTAGAAGGCCAGATCCTGAAGAGGAAACTCAAATGCTTTGGCCACCTAATGAGAAAGAAGGACTCACTGGAGAAGAGCCCAATGCTGGGAAAGATGGAGGGCAAAAGAAGAAGGGATGACAGAGAATGAGGTGGCTGGATGGAGTCACCAAAGCAATCGGCGTCAGCTTAAATGGGCTCCTGAGGATGGTAGAGGACAGGAAGGCCTGGTGGAACATTGTCCATGGGTCGGACACGATGGGTTGGACACGACTTTGCAACTCACAACAACAACACAATTGTGTACAGGTTATGGAAAGCATAACAGCAGAATCTCTTTTCTTAACTGCCTTGCAAATTTGGTTGTGAAGATGGCAAGGATTGGAAAGGGAACTGTTGGGACAATCTGGTGAGAAGCTTGAGTGATGCTAATAAAATGGGCCTTCTCTTTTTTCCCTCTTCAGTGTGCTGTCTTTGCACCTTCAATAATCCCCTATGACGGCCTGGGTCCATTAGGAAGATTCACAAAGTATCTGCAGGAGAACCACAAACCTGTTTTCCATGCAGGGTAAGTTGACTTCAACATTTGGGAGAAGGGCACGTTCCTTGTAGGGGTGATTTGGCTAATAGCAACAGCCATAGCCCTTAGACTTATATACCGCTTCACAGTGCTTTGCAGCCCTCTCTAAATGGTTTATAGAATCAGCCTTTTGCCCCCAAACAATCTGGGTCCTCATTTCACCAAAATCGGAAGGAAGGCTGAGCCAATAGCAATAGCCTTTAGACTTATATACCGCTTTACAGTGCTTTTACAGCCCTCTCTAAGTTGTTTACAGAGTCAGCCTATTGCCCCCAACAATTTGAGTCCTCATTTTACCCACCTCGGAAGGATGGAAGGCTGAGTCAAAAGCAATAGCCCTTACTTATATACTGCTTTACAGTGCTCTTACAGCCACTCTAAGTGGTTTACAGAATCAGCCTCTTGCCCCCAATAACCTGGGCCCTCATTTTACTGACCTCAGAAGGATGGAAGGTTGACTCAACAGCAATAGCAATAGCACTTAGACTTATATACTGCTTAATATTGTTTTACTCTAAGTAGTGTACAGAGTCAGCATCTTGCCCCTTCAGGTCTTCTTCCTTCTCGGCCCTCCCCTTCCTTGTCTTAACTGATGCCCCCAGTTGGCTAAACCTAACGCTAACCCTTAACCTAACGCTAAACCTAACCCTAATGCTTAACGTAACCCTAAACCTAACCCTAGCCCTTAACCTAACCCTAAACCTAAACCTAACCCTTACCTTTATGTGAATCGGCTTGCTTTAATTTAATTTTAATTTAATTTATTTTTAATTTTTTTTCGTTGCGCTGCTGATGACGTCAGGTACGCGCTTTCGTCGAGCGCGCTTTAGTGGACCGCGGTTTTGACGGGTCACGCAAACTTAGGAATGCTTCAGTCTTAAGGCTTCTGTAGAAGACTTCTGGGGAAGAGGGCGAAAAAATACTTGCCAAGTGAGTGTAGGTATTCAATCTGTGTGCCTTGTTCTAGGTAACCCATCACTCAACAGTGGGTGACTCCATCAAAGGGCTTATTCTATGTCAGCAATGGCTAACGTTTTTGCCCAAAGTGGGAGGAACTATGGGGGAGTTGCGCGTGTGCGTGCCCACACCCAAAATTCTATTCACCCTCCCCCCGCGCATGCGCATGTGATAACTCCGCCCCCCCGCTCTCCCAGTGCTTTTGGCACGCACTGGCCCAGTGGACCCGTTTTTCTCCTTCCCAGGCTCCAGAGCCTTTCTAGGACCTGGGGGGGGGGGACAAAAAAGGCCTCCCTTCCACTCGGAGGCCGAAAACAACCTGTTTCCTGACTTCTGGTGGGCCCAGAAGGCCTGAATATCAGCTGGCTGGCACGCGCAAGCACACTGTAGCTGAGCTCACATGCCCACCGATATGGCTCCATGTGCCACTTGTGGCATGAGTGCCATAGGTTCGCCATCACGGTTCTTTGTTGTGGAGAATGCAATGAAAATAAGCAAAAAGATAAGGGTAGAAAGCAAAAAGATAGGGTAGAACTCAACTCCCAATCTCTTTTGGCTTTAAGAATTGGTTTTCTTTCAAACAAATATTGCATCCAGAAACAGCTGGGAAGTTCTCACAGACATATCTCACAACACAGCTGTATCAATTAGCAGGGCAATAATCTGAATTTGGAGGAGAAAGATTAGGAGGAATGAACACCCACACGCTTCATACCACCTTAAAACGAAAATGTCTTTTCCTCATGCTGGACAAGTGCAGGAAAAGTTGTGACTTGTTTTTCAAGGTGTTGCTGGAAAACCCTCCGTAACCTCCCCCCCCCCCAATTCTTTTAATTTGAATTTGAATCACTTTTTAACCTTATGAAGAATTGAGACACGGAGAGCTTCACCATTTCCTGTTTTGAACTAATAGTTAATTAATTCTTGACAAGTCTGATGCTGTTTTTCTTAATTGCAGGTATGGGATGGCTTGGTTAATTCATATCGGAGAAGCGTGTTTGAGTATCTGGTTATGCAAGTAAGTTCTTCTAACTTCTTCAGGAATTGAAGGTGGTGCACTTTGATCTGGGCTGGCACGATAGTTTTCTACATGTAGAAATATTCTTTTTGTGAATAGAATATAAAACAGAACAGAATAGGATGCAGAATAGAGAATGAGAGAATGGAGTGGAGTGGAGTAATGTTTTATTCTATTCTATTTCCTATTCCATTCCATTCTATTTCCTATTCCTATTCCATTCCATTCTAATTCTATTTCCTATTCCATTCCATTCTATTTCCTATTCCTATTCCATTCCATTCTAATTCCTATTCCATTCTATTTCCTATTCCTATTCCATTCCATTCTATTTCCTATTCCTATTCCATTCCATTCTAATTCCTATTCCATTCTATTTCCTATTCCTATTCCATTCCATTCTATTTCCTATTCCTATTCCCGTTCAATTCTATTCTATTTCCTATTCCATTCCATTCTAATTCCTATTCCCGTTCCATTCCATTCTATTTCCTATTCCTATTCCATTCCATTCTATTTCCTATTCCTATTCCCGTTCAATTCTATTCTATTTCCTATTCCATTCCATTCTAATTCCTATTCCATTCCATTCTATTTCCTATTCCTATTCCATTCCATTCTATTTCCTAGTCCTATTCCCGTTCAATTCTATTCTATTTCCTATTCCATTCAATTCTATTTCCTATTCCCGTTCCATTCTATTCTATTTCCTAGTCCTATTCCATTCCATTCTATTTCCTATTCCTATTCCCGTTCAATTCTATTCTATTTCCTATTCCATTCCATTCTATTTCCTATTCCCGTTCCATTCTATTCTATTTCCTAGTCCTATTCCATTCCATTCTATTTCCTATTCCATTCCATTCTATTTCCTATTCCTATTCCATTCCATTCTATTTCCTATTCCATTCCATTCTATTTCCTATTCCATTCCATTCTATTTCCTATTCCTATTCCCGTTCCATTCTATTCTATTCGTCAAGTATGATAGGACATACAAGGAATTTGTGTCCAGTGCAGAAGCTCCCAGTGTACATACCAGCAGCAAGTGATAAATCATGGTAATAAAATACAGTCATCATGATACAACTTTCAGCGGCAGCCTTAGGATACTAAATAAGCAATCGACATAAATCATGAGATACAAACAACAGAGTTATAGTCATAAGAAGTTAAAGAAACAGGTAATAGGAAAGATGAGAAGGATAATAGTAATACTACAGCCCTACTAGGTGGTTTGATAGCCCAGAGCAGGGGGTCAGCAACGTGCGGTTCTGGAGCTGCATGTGGCTCATCCCTCTGCTGTGGCTCCCTGTCGCCATTCAGCTCCACAATTGATAGGACTTTCACTTAGGACAGGTGGAGGAAAAAGGACGCTGCACTAGGAGGAGACTATATATTGGGGGGAACTGGACTTCTGGTCAGCTTCAGAATTCAACGGGGGTGGTGGTGGTTCTAGTTAGGACCTTTGTGGTTCTTTGAGTGTTTAAGGTTGCGACCCTAGCCCCAGGGCGTAAGACTTGTGGGAATTAGTTGTTTAGCAGTGATGGCATGTGGGAAAAACCTGTTCTTATGTCTTGTTGTTCTGGTGTGTGGTGCTCTATAGTGTCATTTTGAGGATAGGAGTTGAAAAAATTTATGTCCAGGATGTGAGGGGTCTGTAGATATTTTCACAGCCCTCTTTTTGACTCGTGCAGTATACAGATCCTCAATGGAAGGCAGGTTGGTAGCAATTGTTTTTTCTGCAGTCCTAACTATCCGTTGCAGTCTGGGTCTGTCTTGCTTGGTGTCTGAGTGAAGGGACGCTGCCTCCCGCATCTAAAAGGTTGCAGAAAGGACTCCCACATTACTCGTGGCATAGATGGACGGAAAATATTCAGAAATAATATGATTTTCCATTCCAATAGAGATAAGTCCTTGACTTACAACCACAATTCACCCCCAAATTCCGGTGGCTCAGTGATACAGTTGTTAAGTGACCTTTGCCCCCTTTTACAACCTTTCTGGCCACAGTTGTTAAATGAATCACCGCAATGGTTAAATTAGTCACACTGTTGCTAAGTGAATCTGGCTTCCGCGTTGGCTTTCTGTGTGGAAGTCCTAGTTGACAATTAATTAAATATGAGCCAGAAGTGTGTTGCAGTCTCCAAAGGAGATCACCTGACATTGCGACCGTCGTAGATGTGAGTCAGTTGCCAGGAATCTGAATTTTAATCCCTGGGGATGCAGCAACGGTCGTAAGTGTGATGCGTGGCTCTAAATCCCCTTTCTTCCCCAGTGCCATTGGATCTTTGAACAGTCATTAAATGCACTGTTGTAAGTCAAGAACGAACTGTACTTCCATTGCAAGCTTGGAAGGCGTAAACAAAATATGGTGATATCAAGTTTAAAATCGGTCAGTGTGACATGGAGATTGTCTCGATAGGAAAGAACAGGTAGCTGACTTTGTTTAGGAGAGCCACCGTTGACCTGCCCAACAAGTTCCTCTGGAGGAAACATCTTACTCAATGGAGGGTGGAGGGTGCAATACACAGAAGAACACCTTTGTGTGGTTTCACAACCCTCCTTTGCCACATATTCGTCTTGCAATCATTTTCTTCCCATCCTTCGTCTGAGCCAATAGAAGCAATTACTCTCCCAGCCCAGTGTGTTCTTGTTGCACAAGAAGACATTCACATCTCGGTTGATTATCTGCAGGTTTGCTAACCAATAGTGCAGTGCCACTCCAAGGAATTGATCTCAAAAGATACGCAGGGTGAGAAGTTGGGTTATACGAGGAGAAGGAGAAGAAGAAGAGAAGGAGGGGGAAGGACTGGGCTCCTTGGTGGTTTTCTTGCAGACGTTTCATTACCAAACTAGGTAACATCATCAGGCCCTTGATGCTCTGTGAGCTTGGTTGTTTTCTTGTTTCATTACCAAACTTTTTTGTTTTCGTGAAAATAAGACAGGGTCTTGTTTTCTTTTGACCCCCAAAATAAGCAGTTGGCCTTATTTTCAGGGAGGTCTTATTATTTTTGAGGTGGAGGAGGAGATGAGTATGGTCACCTCATGGCTGCTGTTGTGTTTGCAGTATTTTCAGGGAGGGCTTATTTTCCGGGGAGGGCTTATTTTGGAGGAAACAGGGTAGGTAACATCATCAGGCCCTTGGTGCTCTCTGGAGTTGGTTGTTTTCTTGCAGACGTTTCATTACCAAATTAGGTAACATCATCAGGTCTTTGGTGCTCTCAGAGCTTGGTAGTTTTCTTGCAGACGTTTCATTACACAACTAGGTAACAACAGCAGTGCAATTTTCAGTGCAGAATAAGAAGAATAAGTAAAAGAATCCTCCTCCAGGTTTATATTCAGATCCTGAATAGGTTTTGTAACTGGGAATTTGGGGTCCCAGCAGTGAACAGTCGAGAAGGAAGTTAGTAGCTTGTTTTCCTGATCGCAGAATATGTGCCAAAGATCACACTACTTTACTATTTCTTTACTATTTATTGAACTATTTCCCCAACTATCGTATTTTTGGGGCTATATGACGCACAGAAGACGGTTCCACCACAAAACTGCGTTCGACTAAAGCGCGCTCGACGAAACCGCGTACCTGATGTCATCACAGCGCGACGAAAAAAGCACGCTGTGAACGCTAAAGCTAAAATTAACCCCTAACCCTAACCCTAACCCCCCTAAACCTAACCCTAAACCTAACCCTAAACCTAACCCTAAACCTAACCCTTAACCTAACCCTAAACCTAACCCTAAACCTAACCCTTAACCTAACCCTAAACCTAACCCTAACCCTTAACCTAACCCTAACCCTAACCCTAAACCTAACCCTAACCCTAAACCTAACCCTAAACCTAACCCTAACCCTTAACCTAACCCTAACCCTAAACCTAAACCTAACCCTTACCTTAACTTGAATCGACTTGCTTTCAAAGCGCTTTTTAAAGCGCCCTTTTTTCCCTGCGGTCGCTGTTGTCGCGCTGCTGATGACGTCAGCGACGCGGTTTAATCAGGCGCGCTTTAGTGGACCGCGGTTTTGTCGTGCCACGCAGAAGACGCACCAAGATTTTGAAGAGGTAAATTTTAAAAAAAAAGTTTTTGCCCTCCCCAGCCCCCAGGAGCACTCTGTTTTTGGTGAAAAACAGGGCATGCAGAGGATTTGGGAGGCCTGCAGAGTACTCCTGGAGGCTGGGGAGGGCAAAAATGAGCAAAACCGGGCCCGCTTTTCATGAAAATGGGCCGTTTGTTTGCAAAAAGGGCGTGTAGAAGGTGTGGGAGGCCTGTAGAGTGCTCCTCAGGGCTTGGGAGGGCAAAAACGCACCAATTTTTGTGAAAAATAGGCCCTTTTATCACTTGTTTTTGCCCTTCCCAGCCCCAGGAGCCCTCTACAGGCCTCCTAAACCCTCTGCGCATCCATTTTTGTGAGAAATGGGATGCGTGGGCAAGATTTCAGGAGGTGAAAAATGCTGTATTCAGTGTATAAGATGCACCCAGATTTTCACCCTCTTTTTTGAGGGAAAAAGGTGCATCATATACTCCGAAAAATACGATAAATACATCTCGCTGTCATTTGCCTTCTCTTTTCCTCGCAGTATGAAAGGCATCACAGAGAGGAAGACGCAGCTTAAGTGGTTCGTTCAAACGCTGTTATTTGGCATCGCTTCGCTTAATTTCCTACTGGTTTACAAGCCACCCAAGAAAACCCAGTGAAGAAATGGAACTGGAAAAGGAAACAGAAACGGGATGATATCGTCCTTAACTCTGAAGGTTCTCTCCGTATTTTGGCATTTGACCGAAAACACCTTTCACTGTTACGTGGAAAGACAGAACAAAAAAAAACAAAAAAAAAACCCACTTTGGTTTTGGGGTACCCTGGTGATAAACTTGTATGTTGATAAAGCGGAAATCACATTTTAAATATGAAATCAAAAGTTCTCACCTTCTTACAGAAGACCTGCTGTTCAAAGATAGATAGATAGGTATCTTGCCTTTTTTCTATTCTGTGTTTAATCATAAAAAGACCTCGGTGTTAGGGTAAAGGCTGTTTACGTTGTTAATTTGGGGAAATATAATATGATAACAGAGTTGGCAGGGACCTTGGAGGTCTTCTAGTCCAACCCCCTGCTTAGGCCGGAAACCCTACTCCACTTCAGACAAATGGTTATCCAAACTCTTCTTAAAAACTTCCAGTGTTGGAGCATTCACAACTTCTGGAGACAAGTTGTTCCACTGATTAATTGTTCCGTCAAGAAATTTCTCCTTAGTTCTAGGTTGCTTCTCTCCTTGATTAGTTTCCGCTTCTTGTCCTGCCCTCAGGTGCTTTGGAGAATAGCTTGACTCCCTTTTCTTTGTGGCAGCCCCTGAGATACTGGAACACTGCTATCATGTCTCCCCTAGTCCTTCTTTTCATTAAACTAGCCATGCCCAGTTCCTGCAACTGTTCATCGTATGTTTTAGCCTCCAGTCCCCTAATCATCTTGGTTGCTTTTCTCAATAATCCTGTTTACAATACTGGTAATCCTTGACTTACAACAGTTTGCTTAGTGACCGTTTGGAGTTACAATGGCACTGAAAAAAGCGACTTACGACCATTTTTCACACTTAATGACCGTTGCAGCACTGTGGTCATGTGATTTGCGTTTGGACTCGCATTTACGAGGTGTCCTGGGGTCATGTAATAACCCTTTTTTGGTGATCTTCTGACGAGTGAAGTCAAGGGGGAATCCAGATTCGCTTAATGACCATGTTACTAATTTAATTACTAATTTAATGAGGACTCAAATTGTTGGGTTGCTGGCTCTGTAAAAACCACTTACAGGTGAAAGCCCTGTAAAGCGGTAAGTGCTATTGCTATTAACAGCTGCCATGATTCGGTTAACAAACAAACGTGGCAAGAAAAGTCGTAAAACGGGGCACAACTCTCTCAACAAATTACTCCCTTAGCAACATGAATTTTGGGCTCAATTCTGGTTGTAAGTTGAGGGTTACCTGTATGGATCAGGACAATAATATTGTTGTCAGATTGGACAACAGATTCAGGGTAAGATAGGTGCCTTATGCTGCTCTATTAGTATTTCCTTCACTTGTTAACTTATTAACTACAGTAGGTCAATGGTACTTTGTATTCGCATGTAGAGGCCAACAGAGAACAGAACAATAAATACCGTGTTTCCCCCAAAATAAGACCGGGCCTTATATTATTTTTTGCTCCAAAAGGCTTTATTTTCTGGTTAGGTCTTATTTTCAGGGAAATATGGTCCTAAATGTGTCCGTCTGGCTGATGATCTTAACAGGTTTATTTGGAGGGTAGGGTTTATATTACAAGCATCCTGAAAAACCATGCTAGGGTTTATTTTCTGGTTAGGTCTTATTTTGGGGAAAACACAGTAGATGAAATTGTTCTCTAGAACAGGGGTCTCTAACCCCAGGTCCGTGGATTGGCACCAGGCTGCGGCACGCTAGCGACTGGGCCATGCAGAAAAGGGAAGTCCAATCAGCTCCCGCCCAGTGCCCCATGTCCCCCAGTGGCCAATACGACGCTGCAAAGGTGTTATGAGACGTGGCACGACAAAACCGCGCTCGACTAAAGCGCACCCGATGAAACCGCGTCGCTGACGTCATCAGCAGGGCGACAACAGCGAGCGCGGAGAAAGAAGGGCGCTTTAAATAGCGCTTTGAAAGCAAGCCAATTCAAGTTAAGGTAAGGGTTAGGTTTAGGGTTAGGTTTAGGGTTAGGTTTAGGGTTAGGTTAAGGGTTAGGGTTAGGTTTAGGGTTAGGTTAAGGGTTAGGGTTAGGTTTAGGGTTAGGTTAAGGGTTAGGATTAGGATTAGGTTTAGCGTTAGGTTAAGGGTTAGGTTTAGGGTTAGGTTTAGGATTAGGTTTAGGGGGGTTAGGTTTAGGGGTTAATTTTAGGTTTGGCGTTTACAGCGTGCTTTTTTCTCCACGCTGTTGTCACGCTGTGATGACGTCAGCTACGCGGTTTCGTCGAGCGCCCTTTAGTCGAACGCGGTTTTGTGGTGGAACCGTTATGAGAACCCCAAGGCATAACAAGTCATCCTCAGGGTGCCACAGCCTTGGGTAACAGGTTGGAACCGGCTTGGAGCCAGTTCCCCTCTTTAATTCCCATGCGGTTACAGCAAAAACGAAGGTGTTCTGTCAGATCCCTAAAAGTGATACTGCCATTCAGTTGGGAGGAGGGAGGGCCTTGGAGTTGATTTATTAGAAGTGCCTGTGACAACTGATATTTTACAACTGGTTTCCTGGCGCCTGAAATACCTTGAGATCTCTTCACCTTTTGGGGGAATGTTTATGATGGCCATGTAGGACGTTTCACTTTAATGTCTAAAGGAAGATAGCCATGGGAATGTATGTTTATTCGGCTCTCAGAGCAGTTGATAAAGGAAACACTTTCACACTTGTGCATTGGCTAAAATCTGCATTCTAACTAATGGGAGGGATCTCTACTGCTTTAATTCTACTTGCATTGCCTAAGGGGACTCAGATGTTGCTTTGAATTCAAGGGCTGCCGTTCTGCTTAATAAAAGGTTCCTTTTGAAATTCTCCATTTCAAGAGTCTTTACTTTCTTAAGTTAGAAGAGGAGCCCTTAGACATTCAAAGCAATTGGCTCCAAGAGGCATCCTCCCTCCACTTCGGAATGGCAGCATTCCAGCAGGAACCTAACATAATACCCGGTGTGGGTTGACTTAAGCAGAAGCTGGAGGAGTTTATCAGGAACAATTCTTTGTTCTGGTTTATACTCCCCTGGCTTGGAAAAACCTTGACTGGTGTTTCTGCCTGCTCTTTTGCCTTGTGGATTTGCCTTGTCCTGTGGACTTTAACTCTCGACCTTACGGGAGGCGTTTTTGTCTTTCCCCAGCCCCCAGCCGCTCTCTGCAGGCTTCAGCAGAACTGGGGAATGCAAAAACACCTCCCGTTTTTGTGAAACACTGATGGAAAAAGGGCCGTTTTTCACAAAAACGGGGGAGTTTTTGCCTTCCCCCAGCCCTGCTGTAGCCTGCAGAGTGCTGCTGGGGGCTGGGGGAAGGCAAACACTTTTCCCCCTTATTTACCTCTTCGAAATCTTGGTGCTTATAGTCCAAAAATATGGTAAGTCTAAGTGCTATTGCTAATTTAACAGAGCAATAAAGGATTCTTATCAAAGCCTGCCTCTGCCTAGGTGACCTGGGTCAGAACATGTGGTGCGGAGTTCCAACTCCCTTCTTCAAATCATTTATATAGTGGGACTAGGCTCTGAATTTCTACCGCTCTGAGCAAATCCAGATCTCAGGGCTATCAGTTAAAGAAAGCACAAATATTTGCAGTTCAAGTGTAGTATCATAGAAGCTGTTACAAACTTTAGAAAGGGTGTTCTGCTTCAACAGAACTTTAAGCAAAGGAGGTTTGCTAAGGCACATGTCATCCTTGCTTGTAAGGTTGAAGTCACTGTACTCAGTCGTTCCTCACAGCCCGCCTCATCCTTGCTGCTCCAACAACACCAAATGGGACAATGCTTGCCCAACAATTTTGATACACAAAAGGACATCCTCTGCTGGAGGAAGTTGTGAAGATCACTGCATGTGGTGTTGTTTTGCTGCAATCAGAACTCTTGTGTCCCACTGAAGCTTCTTTCTGTCACCTCTTGATGTGACGCAAGAGCTTCCCCAATGCAGAGTGTTAAAGACACTTCAATGTTGTCTCACACAGGTCTACTAAATGAACTAAACATTCATTTCTGCTGAACTATTAATGCCTTTTTAATTTTGTTGAAACAATAGAAATATTTCTTGTACCATGTTTTCCAGAAAATAAGACCCCCGAAATAAGTGCTTGGCCTTATTTTCGGGGAGGTCTTATTATTTTTGAGGTGTGGGAGGCAGCGAACAAGATCACCTCATGGCTGCTCCTGTGTCGCAATATTTTCAGGGGGAGGGCTTATTTTAGCACATACACTCAAAAGCCCGATTGGGCTTATTATCCCGAGAGGTCTTATTTTGAGGGAAACAGGGTATGTTTCCTGCATGTTTAAGCCAGGAATATATTTGGGTTTATTGTCAAGCCATGCAAAAGAATGCTACTTCTTCATGTTTTACTTGCATTGTTTTGTCACTCCAGAATGTTACGGTGATGTATATGTATGTATAGTATGTATAATCTTTATTGTCATTGTACTTAAATACAATGAAATTGGTTTTAACCTCACTGGTGCAAAATTATAACAGAAACGAAACAAGAAAGAAAAAGAAAAAAACTAGTGTGTGCATGGAGTGATTGTGGTTGTATTTAAAAGTCTCACAGCCCAAGGATAGAAACTATCTTTAAACCTGTTTGTTCGGCTGGCTATACTTTGATGTCTTCTGCCTGATGGTAGAAGTGCAAAGAGACACTGACCAGGGTGTGAATCATCTCTGAGTATCTTCTTTACTCTGCTAAAGCAGCGAGATCTGGTGATGTCATCCAGTGGTGTCAGAGGGCAACCAATGGTTTCTTATGCCGAATTGATCACTCTCTGTAGTGCCTTCCTGTCTGCAGCTGTTAAACCAGCATACCATACTGTAATACAATATGTGAGGACACTTTCTATGGTGGACCGATAGAAAGAGGTCATCAGCTGTTGTTCCACCTGATTTTTTCGCCGGACTCTAAGGAAATGAAGTCTCTGTTGGGCCTTTCCAATTTTGTACTTACTTGTACTTGACGCCTCTTCATCCATCGTGGGTATAGGCGACTTCCATGGAAATTTGACGCCACTGTTTTCGGTCCTGGGCTAGGGTTGTCAGATGGTGCAGCCAGTCGCTATTATATGATTTTCGGCTAAGATTGAATGGGCGCATGACTATATCTTCGGCTTTCCGTTTGAAGTGATGCAGAGTGGTTAGACGAACACCTCCTTTTGGCCGTTTCCAGGTCGGAAATGATCCGATCCAATCACCAGAGACGTGTTGTTTTTCAAGGTGAGATCTTGACTAGTAAGCATTCCCAAGAATTTAAAAAAGGAAACCCTCTCCACACAGCCCCCCTCGATATACAGTGGGGCCGGTTTCCTCTCTGTGCTTCCAGAAATCTAGCACCATCTCCTTTGTCTTACTAGTATTTAGATGTAAGTTGTTTCTTGAGCACCATGCGGATACCTTCTGGACTTCTTCCCTGTATGCTGATTCGTCCCCTCCAGTTACGAGACCCAGCACCGTTGTGTCGTCTGCAAACTTTATTATGATGTTGGATGGATCAGATGATATGCAGTCATATGTATACAGCGAGTACAGGTATGGGCTGAGCACACAGCCCTGAGGGGAGCCTGTGCTGAGCTTCAGCGTGGAAGATGTAAAGGACCCAACCCTTACTGTTTGTGGATGATCCCTCAGGAAGTCTTTGATCCATTCACAAGTGAGGGGAGGGAAATTCAGGTCAGTCAACTTTTCAATGAGAATTCCTGGTAAGATGGTGTTAAAGGCCAAGCTATAGTCTATTAACAAGCATTCTGACATAATTCCCAGATTTCTCAAGGTGGCTCAGTGCAATATGTACAGCAACCTGTCGACCTGTTGCTTTTATAAGCAAACTGGTGTTGATCAAAATTTGGTGGAAGACAGGACCTGAGGTGTTGTAGGACCAGTCTCTCAAAGCACTTCATCACTATAGACATCAGTGCAATGGGTCTATAGTCATTCAAGCTTCTTATGGCTGCTTTCTTCGGAACTTGGATAATTGTTGCTGCTTTCAAGCATGATGGGACTCTAGCCTGTTGCAGGGAGAGGTTAATTGGTTAATTGATCTTGAGTTTCTCACATTCATCTTTCAATTATTGGGTTGTCTGGAGTTGGTATTTCCCAAAATGGTCTGGATTTTTGAGTGTTGAGTATCTATGGAGCATATGATAAAAATGTCAGTTCACATCTGCATTTTGGATGCCTTCTAGTATCAATAAAATTTACAATGCATCTCCACAATAAAACCTGCAATGACTTTGTTACAAAGGGAAGTGGGAGAGCTATTTCCTGTTGCTATTAACTGGGTCATTAAATTATAATGTCAGCTGTTCAGGTAGAGAATCCAAAAAGAGAACTCCTGGGACATTGTGCTTCTCAAATGTAAAACTTTATTGAATACACCAGTGGTTCCCAAACTTTTTCAATCCACTGCCCCCTTGGTGCTACAAACTGATCCTCAGTGCCCCCCACTCAGTGGTGGAATTCAATTTTTTTTACTACTGGTTCTGTGGGTGTGACTTGGTGGGTGTGGCTGGTCATGTGACTGGGCGGTTTGCACGACAGAAGGAAGATAGTAACAGTAAAATTCAAAACTAACAATTAATTGCACATTTATTCAAAATCCAATTTAAAAACCTTTTTATTTAATGTTAATTCAACAAAATTGTTGAACATGATCCAGTGATATCAAAGTCTGATAGTCATTTATCAAGAACCTTAATAACTAGTAACTTAGTAAACTCAGTAAAATTTAGTAACTACTTCACTGTTCAATAAATTCTTAATGTGATGGATGGGCTTGATGAAGTGATACCAGTTTCCCAATGTCTGGTTTTAAGTCACTTAGCAGGCGTCTTAAATCACCATGTTCAGTAATCTGGAGTCGATTTCTTTGCTTGGAGAGAAGTTGGATGACCACACTGTAGCCACGTTCCACCAAATATGATGTTGGAAATGCAACAAGGAGCTTCTTAACCACTGTCCATAGTGCAGGATAGCGATCAGAAATGTCTTTCTGTAATCAAAACTGTTGGTACGATTTCTTAAACTTTGGCTTCAGCTCAATGTCATTTTGCAGCTCTATGAGTTGTTCCTCCACTACCCCATCTTCCTCAGTATCTGAAAATGGATTTATCACCCAATCTGGAATTTCCATCAAAAAAAAGATCCTGATGTCACTCAGACATCTAAGTCTTAGAATGTATGAGAAACAACTTTAGCTGGATAGTCACATCCCTGCAATAACATCATTGTAATTAATTTCATTAATTTCCACAATATCAATACTAGCTTTGCTACTAACCCCTTCCAAACCATCTGCATAGTCTTTAAGATTTGGTGGTCTAAATATCAAAAACGGTTGACTCACATCACACATCTAAGCAAAACCGAAGTACAATCTATTTTTCCTTTTAAAAAAAAACACCTCAATTTTAAGATTTGTACAGGGCGGGGCATAACCTTTTCCTAGGGGGTCACAGCAAGATCGACAGCAGTTTACAACTTCCGCGACACCTCATTTTAAAGCCCATAAAAAACTGAATTGAATGAGCTATTAAATGTTAAATTTGCTTTAAGAATGGCTGGAAAATTCGATTCGGAAGAACAAAGGATCATTGACAGAATAAAATGCATTGCCTTTCGAGAGGCTCGCGATGCTGGAGCGACGTTTATCAATCGAAAATGGATTGCAAACAAATTGAAACGTCATCCGGATTGGGTTACTGATAATTGGAACAAAACAGCCCAAGAATGTTTCACAAAATTTGGAGAAGGGCGTCCTCTGCAACTGTCCCAAGAAAGCAAAGCCATCATTGCAACTGGCAGTCGCAAACAACGAAAAGGAAACCGAAAAGTGGCCCAAGAAATCCTTCAAATTCGTGGAAAACGAGTTGATCAAAGGACAATCGGCCGATATCGAGAACGAGAAGGTTTGAAGCCATTCCACGTCATTTGCAAACCATTGAAAACTCAAACACACGTTCAAGATCGGCTTTGGTTGTGCGATTGGTTGTCTGAATGGACCGAGGAAGATTTTCTTCATTTGGCGCCATCTGACGAATTCTTCGTTTATGCCATTCGAAAACCGAATTTCCAGAACGATCGAATTTGGGCTAAAGACGTCGACGACATCGCCAAACATGAACGATATCGACAAATCGTTCGCAATCCGACTTGCATCGGGATTTTCGTCATTTTCACAGCCAAGAAACTGCATTGGGTTTTGAAGGATAAAGGGGAATCCTGGGATGGCAGTTATTTCCGTGAGAAAATTTTATTGGAGAATGTCATTCCATTTCTCAGTGATCCAGACAATGTCTTGGTGGTTGGTGAGGCTGTCTTTCTTCATGACAAAGCTCCTTGCATGCGTGCAAATGCGACTCAGCAATTGTTAAAGGAAAACAATGTCGAATTTTGGGGCAATGACGTCTGGCCGGGAAATTCGCCAGATCTCAATCCGGCAGAGAACATTGGGGCCATAATTAAGGATGAAGTGGAAGCTCTGATGATTCAGGAGCAAGGTCAAAATCGATATTCGGTTGAAACTTTGAGAATGAATTTGGAAACTGTGTTGAAAAATCTGGAAAATCGAACGGAACTGTTTGAAGATTTGTTGTGTTCTTATCCACCTCGTTTGAATGCTGTTCGAAGGGCTAATGGTGGTCATACTGACTATTAAATCGTGTCAATAAACTCAGTTTTTGATGGGCTTTCGAATGGTGTATGAATTATTTGTGTTGTTATTACAAGTGTTGCTGTGACCCCCTAGGAAAAGGTTATGCCCCGCCCTGTATTACTGTTTTCATCCAGTTCCCATCCAAAAATGGCAAGAAACTCTGGTGTCATTTTAAGCAACCTTGGACAGATAATTGCTCATACTTGCCTTAATATTATTGGCCAAGTTTCTTATTGGCTATGCTAACCAAGAGGTGCTCTGGTCATTGTTAACCCTGCTGCAAAATTTATGTGTGCACATATCCACACTTACAAAGGCATACAATATAATCTTATCTCCTTCAGATTGCCAATTATTTTGCACGACACAGACATTCTGCCTTTAAATTCTTACGTGGTTTCAATGGCTAAACTTCTGTTCGCCGAACCAACTATTCAAAACCAGTAATTCCGCCAGGAGAGAGGATGCGAATGGAGATATTTCAAAAACTAAAGACATATCCTAAAAGAAAATCCACCCGTGACCAGCATTGAGCGGAGCTTTTATAAGCTTTAGAATAAATGAGCTGGAAGGGACCTTGGAGGTCTTCTGGTCCAGCCCCCTGCTCAAGCAGGGGAACTTATATCAGAGGTCTTCAAACTTGGCAACTTTAAGACTTGTGGACTTCAACTCCCAGAATTCTCCAGATAGCTATGGACTTCAACTCCCAGCTATGCTGGCTGGAGAATTGTGGAAGTCCACAAGTCTTAAAGTTGCCAAGTTTGGGAACTCCTGACCTATACTATAGTAATATATACATATAGTATACTATACCTATATCAAGGAATGCTCCCGTGAGTTTAACAACACCCGTATTTCCAAGGCTAGAAACAGAAGATTGCAATTCGAGCTCCCTCCTGCTGGTAGTCCAAACCTCCCTAACCCAAATCCACACCACCAAAAGGGAGCGACCACACTTCCGCTCATCACCCCCTCTCCCCAGTTACTTTTACCCAGCAACATCTCCATGCAAAGGAAAAGGATGGCACGAAATATGTGACCATTTTTTAAACCAGTGGCAAACAGCTCTCTCGCAAGCTCAACTAGAATTCAATTGGTGGGTTTCCCCCCCCCTAACAACACCGTGCACAATCTCCCCGCCCACTGATCGTTTAAAAAGGGTTCCACCACAAAACCGTGCTCGACTAAACTGCGCCCAACTAAACCGCGTCGCTGACATCAACAGGGCGACAACAGCACGGAGACAGAAGCACGCTGTAAACCCTAAGCCTAAAATTAACCCCTAAACCTAACCCTAAACCTAACCCCCCTAAACCTAACCCTAAACCTAAACCTAAACCTAACCCTTAACCTAACCCTAACCCTTAACCTAACCCTAAAGCTAACCCTAAAGCTAACCCTAAACCTAACCCTTACCTTAAGTTGAATCGGCTTGCTTTCAAAGCACTATTTAAAGCGCCCTTCTTTCTCCGCTCTGGCTGTTGTCGCCCTGTTGATGATGTCAGCGATGCGGTTTAATCGGGCGCGGCTTAGTCGAGCGCAATTTTGACGGGTCACGTTTAAAAAGAACCTTTTCACAAGCCAAGCTGATCAGTTAAGATGCCTGCGGTGTTGGGGGGGCAGGCGATTGAAGCAGTGAGCGCCCCTCTCCTGGGAGGAAGGTGGTGATTGGAGGGGAGGGTGGTGACGTTGCTTAAAGGGAAACCCGCAGCTATTTCCAGGTTTGTTTGGGTAATTTCGTCCTTCTGCGGCTCCTAGGTGGTGGGCATCCAGGCGGGAAGAGCCGGTGAGGGGGTGGCAGTGGCATCTTCAGCACGATGAGCAGAGGCACAGCAACGCCAGCAGCAGGGCAGCCTCCATCGGGTGGCGAGGGGAGCTGTGTGCGCGAGGCTGCTCGGCCAGCCCACCCCGCGACTCCTGTTAGTGCTTGGCAGCGCGCAGCCACCACGCAGCCTCCAGCCCCGCAGGCCGCCCTCCCAGCGCACAGCCACTATAGTCATTCCTTGGCGGCCATGGCGGCTGGAAGACCTCCTCCTCCTCAGCCACCGCCATTAAAGTTTTCTTTAATGTGGACCAGGAACTGGCTCAGGTGCTGGCACAGTCCTCCATCGATACCCTGGGTGCTGGTTCTGCACATGCCTACCAACATGCCCGGGGAGCCAGAGGATGCTCTGAAGTTGGAGGACAAAAAGGCGGACCTCACATTGCAGAGGGGTCATCAAGCGGCTGCTTGGGCAGTGAAAGCAGCCACCACAGCCTCCTTCATCAATCGATCATCCTTGCTGTGGCTGTTCCCATCAGGACATCAACAAGCTGGTGGCAGCCATCCAGTTTTCATCGGACGCCACCTTAGCTGCAGCCAGGTTTACTTCCAGGGCAATCGCTTCATCGGTAACGTCACACAGGCTGCACAGGGACTTCCTCTTTGGATCAGCTCTGGAGCCCTTCCTGATTGAGAACAAGGACAAGAGGAAGGTCCTACCCACCTCCTCGAAGAAGGGCAGCTTCAGGACGGCTCCGTGCCCCAGACACGCCTATTCCTGGGGTCAAGACTCTGGGTCCTTCTTTTAGGGTCAGGATTCCTTCAGGGGGTCAAGAGGCAAGGGAACAGACAGTGCCAGGGAAGATTCTCTGCTAGGCAGAGATACCCAGACAGGCAGCAGAGAGGCAGGCAGCAGAATCGGCCCTTTCAAGGGGGCGGAGGAGGTGGAGGGGGGCGCTCCTTCCGCAAAAATTAAATCTAGGCCCAGCTCTTGGTGTTCCACCAAGACAGGGTGGTGTTACGGTTGGACCCGTCCTTCATCCCCAAGATGTGCACCTGCTTCCATCGAGCACAAGAACTGATCTTGCCCAACTTCTGTCCAGACCCTTCTCACCCATTAGAGAAGAAGTGGCACACTCTGGATGTAAGGAGGGCTCTGAGGATCTATCTCAGGAGAATCAAGCCAAGCAGGAAATCCGCAGCCCTGTTCGTCTCCTTCCAGCCGGGGTCTCTGGGAAACAAGGTAACTTCCACCACCATAGGCAGGTGGTTGCGAACCTGTATTGCCACTGCCTACCAATCACAGGGCCTGCCAACATCAAGTCATATCACAGCTCATTCCACGTGGAGCGCAGCCACTTCCACGGCCTGGGCCACGCAGGCCTCCTTGGCCAAAATCTGCAGGGCAGCCACATGGGTTTCCCCCTCACCCTTCATAAGGAACTATAAATTGGACTCTTTTGCCTCGGCAGAAGCCTCGTTCGGCCGCAGGGTGTTACAGGCTGTCCACAGGGCAGGGGCCACACTTCATCAGGCATGAGTTGGGGGCATGTTGCCTCAGGGGTCTCCTTCCCTAGGGACGTGTAGGCTTTGGTACATCCACGTCTGGATACTCCTCCCCCCTCACTATTGAGAAAGGGCATTGGTACTTACCTGATACACCTCTTCTCATAGTGCGGGGAGGAGTATCCAGCTCCTCCCTGACAGTGTTATGTGACTAAGTGTTATGTTCGTTGTTTAAAGAAAGTTATGTTGATGTTTAAACCAATAAAAGCTAATAACTAGAATAAGAGTCTGGAGTGAATGGTGCAACGAGTCGGATAGAGTTCTTTGCCGATAACTGGGTAGTACCTGGTGACCAGGGCGCGTCCCAAAGACTTATATGACTCAATCCAATCAATGAGAGGACAAGGTTAACCCAGTCTGGATACTCCTCCCCCCACTATGAGAAGAGGCGTATCAGGTAAGTACCAACGCCCTTTCCCACCAAGATCCTAAGGTATCAATTTTCAAATCAGAGGTCAAATTGTGTAAAATATTGATCTGATGCTGGATAGTTCTGGATTCATCTGAAAGATTAAAACAACACATCCCTTCAAAACTTTCACAACTGATATGCAAATAATCAATAGCAGCACGATTTTGCAAAATAGCTTTACGCAAAGCTTGTAGCTCACGGTTAATTGCTGAAATAGCTAAAGAAGTACCATTACACAACAACAGCATTAATATTCAAATGAGCGCAAGCAACAAGCGATGGCACACCCAGTATGAATATAGCCAGTGCTACATATCCTACTTTATTAAGCAAAGCTATCTCAGAGTCACAAGTGATGCCTGAACTTGTTGTTTGGAAAGCAACAAAGGAATTAACTAGCTAAAGCAACATTGTGCTTCACTATTATTAGCAGGAATATAATTAAAAGTTTCTTGACCACATGTAAAAACCATCCTTGCGGGAGCCAAACATAAGCAAAGTGAAAGAAACTCTCCTCAAAAGCTGTACAATTTAAAGCAGGTAAACTAATACGAAGACAGTGAGATTTTTTTACTTGAAGATGTACAATTAACTTCTTTTGCACACGTTGTATTCTCAAGAACTACTGCTATCAGGGTATACAAAGCAATTGCATCAGGGGGCGGATCATAAGCAGCCAACCCCCAACTAGATATAGTCTTATAGTTAAAAGTTTTCATCAAACCAGTGAAGTGTTGAATTACTGCAGACAGGATTCAAACAGGAACCAAGCATGTAGAAAGCAAATTTTCCACATAAGCAAGAGACATCAGTGTGTGTGATGTTAGCTGCACCCATAGATTTTTGCTTCAGTCTCTGTTCAAATGAGTTTTTGGGTGAGATGACAGCAGCTATTGCTAAAGAGAAGCAAGTAACAAGTAAACATAAACCAATGATGACTAAGGAATTGGCAGTTAAAACCGCAAAAATGGCAGCGCATAAGTTTCTTGGGGCTTTGTTCCACCTGTCGTTGTTGCAGCACTGCTTGCGCTGTGGTGGTCAGGCTTTTCACATCACTGGACAGCTGGTCCGACAAGATCGTATTGGCCACTGGGCTGTCTATAAAGTCACCTTGGTCATCTCTAGAACTGGATTCGTGGACTGGTACCACTATATTCTTAGCTGGACCGACACCACGTGCTAAAATCCACAAAGACCTGTAGAAGCAAGCACAGCATATCCTTTTTTTGTTTTTGTTTTTCCATACCCTTTTCTTCCCTCCCCACTTACTTCCTTCTCCCCTGCCTTCCCTCCTTTCTTTTCTCCTTTCCTCCTTTCCTTCCCTCTCCTTTCCCTCCCTCGATCCCCCCTCCTTCTCACATACCTTCCCTCCTTCCCTTCCTCTTTCCCTCCTCCTTCCTTTTCTCTTAATCTCCCTCCTTTCCTCCCTCCTTCCTTCCTTCCTTTCAACTCTCCTTCTCTCTTTCTTTCCCTCCCTCTTTCCCTCTTTACTTCCCTCTCCTCTTCCCTCCCTCCTTCCTCCCCCAGTTTCTTCTCTTTCTTCTCTCCTTCTTTCTTCCCACCTCCTTTCCCTTCTCTTCTTTCTCTTCCTCCTCTTTATCCTTCCCCCCTTCTTCTGCCTTTCCTGTTCCTCTCCTTTCTCCTCTCCATCCTGACTTCCCTACTGTCCTCCTTCCCTCCCCTCTAACCTTTGTTACATTTACATATTTTCCTCTGCTGAGGACAACCTGGTTCTCTTTTCCTTTCCTTGTTTAAAGAGGCAAGGATTATAAATCCTCACGCCTCATCTAAAATGAAGTTTAATTGCTAATTCCATGCAGGTAGTTATAGCGGATTTCCTATCAGCTTTTTAAAGTTTTCCCAACATTGTAGTCTAACAAAATTGCTCGACGGTGGGTTCTCACCCCTAATACATTTCTCCTTTCGCTTATCTCTCAGTTGTTGTATATTGTTCATTTGAGTTATTGGTTTAATCGTATTAGGTTAGTCAGCTATCTCTTTTTGTGTCTAAGTCTTCACTGACTCATCAAGCCATTTGTACAGCTTCTCCCAGACTGTATAAAAGTCTGTATCTTCTTTGTCGTTAATTCGCATCGTCAATCTGTTCATTTCTGCTAGTTCTAAAATTTTATTCATCACCATAGTGTTGGTGGGGGCATTTTCACTCTTCCAGCACTGTGCGTAAACAATCCTTGACGCTGTCAGAATATGGACTAGGAGGTATTGGTTACCATGGAAGACAAATTATTAGAACTATGTAATGAGGCACTACAAAATGGTAGGGTCCCAAAATCATGGGGGGAAGCTTACATCACCCTAATACCAAACGAAGAGGCGGACAGTAGCAAGGTCCAAAATTATAGACCCATATCCCTGTTAAACACAGATTACAAAATTTTTGTATCAATATTGGCGGAAAGACTAAAAATAATATTAAATCAAAGTATCCATTCGGATCAAAACGGCTTTCTCCCAAAAAGACATATTAGAAACAATACAAGAATAATAATTGATACCCTGGAATTCTATCAAACAAGATCCGAGAAACAACTCGCATTAATTTTTGTCGACGCCCAGAAAGCCTTTGATAACCTAGATTGGAACTTTCTAATCACTCAACTAAAAATGATGAAATTTGGCGACAAATTCATTAAGATTATAGAATCTATATATTCACGGCAATCTGAAAATATTATAGTCAACGGGGAACTAACGGAGAGGATACAAATTGGAAAGGGTGTTAGACAAGGGTGCCCGCTCTCCCCACTACTATTTATTATGTCACTAGAGGTTCTTTTAAATCGGATAAGATCGGAGCAGTGGATTTGTGATCTTGGTCTGAGGGGTAATGAGATCATACCCCTGTCGTGGTCAGACCACTGCCTACTGAGGCTTGACTTCTGGAGGCCAAACCCCCACCGTAGGGAGGAGGAACCGACCAGGTGGTTCCGCCCCAGGCGACTTATGGTCCCCTTGAGGTTCCAGACGGAGCTTGGGGTTATTCCTGATACTCTCGCCCACAGTTCGGCGGAGACTCTGGTTGCTGCCTGGTACTCGGCGGCATCGGAGTCTCTTGACCAGATTGCGCCACTACGGCCCCTCCGGGTCAGCGGATCCCGGAAGCCTCCTTGGTTCACCGAAGAGCTCCGGGAGAAGAAGCGCCGGAGGAGACACCTAGAGCACTTGTGGAGGTCCGATAAGTCCGAATCGAACCGAGCACTTTTGACAACATGCACCAAGGAATACATCAGGGCATTGAGGGCAGCTAAAAGAACACATATCGCCACCTTGGTTGCATCCGCTGAGTCCCGCCCAGCCGCCCTGTTTAGGATAACCCGCTCCCTCCTAAATAGGAGGGACGTGGGGGACCCCCTACAGGGTAAGGCTGAGGATTATGCCCAGTTCTTAGCGGACAAAGTTGCTCGGTTTCGGTCGGACTTGGACTCCACCTCTGCAGATCCAGCCGAGACACAGGGGGATTACTTGGCAGACCACCTCTGGGTTGAGTTTCAGGATGTTGCCTCTGGGGATGTGGACAAGGCCATACGAGCTGTGAGTGCCTCCACCTGTATACTGGACCCGTGTCCCTCCTGGCTGGTTGCCAACAGCAGTGAGTGACACGCGGCTGGATTCAGGCGGTCGTGACCGCCTCCCTTCGGGAGGGGCACTTCCCCGCCGCACTTAAAACGGCGGTGGTGAGACCCCTCCTGAAGAAACCATCCTTGGATCCAGACGTCTTTAACAATTACCGTCCAGTCTCCAACCTCCCCTTTGTTGGGAAGGTTGTTGAGAAGGTGGTGGCCTTCCAGCTCCAACGGTCCTTGGAGGAAGCTAGTTACCTTGACCCCTTCCAGTCCGGCTTCAGACCTGGTTACAGCACAGAAACCGCTTTGGTCGCATTGACCGATGATCTCTGGAGAGCCAGAGATGGAGGCTATGCGTCCATCCTGGTTCTCCTTGACCTCTCGGCGGCTTTTGATACCATCGACCATGGTATCCTTCTGCGACAACTGCGGAAGGTGGGGGTGGGAGGCACTGTTTTGCAGTGGTTCTCCTCCTACCTCTCGGACAGGTCGCAGTCGGTGTTGGTCGGGGGGCAGAGATCGTCCCTGAGGCCCCTAATATATGGGGTGCCGCAGGGTTCAGTCTTATCCCCCCTACTATTCAACATATACATGAAACCGCTGGGCGAGATCATTCGGAGGCACGGGATAAAATACCATCAATACGCGGACGATACTCAACTGTATCTGTCCGCCCCGTGCCAACTCAATGAAGCGGTGGACGTGATGAACCAGGGTCTTGAGGCCGTTAAGAACTGGATGAGCGCTAACAAACTGGTACTCAACCCAAACAAGACCGAGTGGCTGTTGTGTTTCCCTCCCAACAATTTGGCCAGTGTTCCATCGCTCAGGCTGGGGGGTCAAATTTTACACCCCTCAGATAGGGTCCGCAACTTGGGAGTCCTCCTGGACCCACAGCTGACTTTCGACCATCATTTGTCGGCTGTGACCAGGGGGGCATTTGCCCAGGTTCACCTGGTCCGCCAGTTGCGACCCTACCTGAACCAGGAGGCCCTCGCAACAGTCACTCGAGCCCTTGTGATCTCTAGGCTGGAATACTGCAATGTGCTCTACATGGGGCTGCCCTTGAAGTGCATCCGGCGACTGCAGTTAGTCCAGAATGCGGCCGCGCGAGTGATAGTGGGCGCACCGCGGTTCGCCCACATAACACCGATCCTCCGCGAGCTACACTGGCTACCTGTTGATCTCCCGGTGCGCTTCAGGGTGTTACTTACCACCTATAAAGCCCTCCATAGTAGTGGATCTGGGTACTTGAGAGACCGCCTCCTGCCGATTACCTCCCTCCGACCAATTAGATCGTACAGATTGGGCCTCCTCCGAATTCCATCCGCCAGTCAATGTCGACTGGCGACTACGCGGAGGAGAGCCTTTTCAGTAGCAGCTCCGACCCTGTGGAACGACCTCCCCGTCGAGATTCGCACCCTCACCACCGTCCAGACCTTCCGCACAGCCCTTAAGATCTGGCTATCCCAGCAGGCCTGGGGATAAGTTCATAATTCGCCCCGCCCGAGTGTTGAGTGTTGAATGAAAGTTGTGTTTTACCGTTTATTTTTATTCACATATTGCTATGTTTTATATTGCACCCCCCTTTCCTATGAATGTAAGCTGCCCTGAGTCCCCTCAGGGAAAAGGGCGGCCTATAAATTCCAAATAAATGAAATGAAAAAATGAAAATCAGGAAATTAGGGGCTTGACCATAAAAAAAGAACAATATAAAGTACAGCCTTCGCGGATGACATGGTCTTTATCGTGGAAGACCCCTTACTTTCAGGACCGAATTTGATGAAGGACATTGAGAACTTTGGGTGTGTGGCCGGTTTAAAAATAAACAAGGAAAAAACAAAAATGATTATAAATTTTTTCCCCAAAAACCAGATTGGAGAACTAGAGAAAACAATGGAATTAAAGGTAACTAAAAAAATTAAGTGTTTAGGGATCTGGCTGTCTGCGAAATGCTCTTCCATAAAAGAAGACAACTATGATAAGTTGTTACAGAATACTCAAAAGGACTTAAAAACCTGGTCAAAACTACAACTATCACTGATGGGAAGAGTCGCAGTAATTAAAATGAATGTTTTGCCAAAAATCCTCTACCTATTTCAAACGGCACCGGTCAAGTTAGGGGAAAATTTTTATAATGATTCGGACAAAATGATTCGAAACTTTATATGGAATGGTAAAAAGCCCAAAATAAAATATATGCATCTGCAAGATAAAAGAACTCAAGGGGGAATGGGCTTACTGGAATGGAAAACATATCATCAAGCAGCAACAACTATGTGGATAAAAGAATGGGTAATGTTAGCTAATAAAAGAATCTTAACAATAGAGGGCCACGACCTGCAATACGGGTGGCACAACTACTTATGGTGCGAGGGAAATAAAATCCACAATTATTTTAGTAGACACCATTTAAGGGGGGTATTAATTAAGGACTGGCTGGAAATTAGAAGGAAATACTACACGCAACTACCTAAATGGATATCTCCGACGGAAGCCCTGATATACCCGAATTTGATAAATCTGGATAAAATTGTTACCTACCAACAGTTGCTAGACGACCAAAACAAACTAAACCCCAGGGAAAATTTGGCTGATAAGGGAATAAACATTGATTGGTGGCCATATCTTCAAATTCAAAACAAACACAAATTCGATCTAGCACAACCCGGCTTCCAGAACAAGAACCAGGAATTAGATAAAATTTTAATTGGACCAGATGAGAAACTAATTTCAAAAATATACAACTGCTTACTGATTCGAAAAACGGAAGCAGAAAGAGTAAAAGAAGTCATGGTAACCTGGGCCCAAAACATCGGCCACACAATAGACCTAGACGACTGGGAAAGAGTCTGGGAATGGAACCTAAAATTGACAAAATCGACGGCCTATAAAGAAAATATATATAAAATGTTCTACCGCTGGCATCTTCCACCGACAAGACTGGCGAAAATTTCTTCAAAAGTTTCGGCCATATGCTGGAAATGTAAAACAGTGCTGGGCATGTACTACCATATGTGGTGGACATGTCCGGTTGCCAAAGCGTATTGGAAGCAAATACTAGGATGGCTGAATGGAATCTTGTCAATTAAACTATGTCTTAAGCCGGAAACTTTCTTATTAGGGATAATAGATCAAAAAATATGCAAATCTAACCAGCACAGCATATCCTGATCCCCCTAGAGGGGGAGGCAAACAACTTTTTTTAACCTATTGTGTTACCCATGCCAAATTAGCCAAATTGGGGTACGCCAAATTCTTGGGTACCTGAGATTCCTCCTTTTTTATTTGTTTGTGAAGACAGCCCTTAAAGGACCGATTAGCGCATTCCACGATGACTTGACCTGTGGAATTGTAGGAAGCCCGTGAATTAGAACAATGTTCCAAGTTGTACAAAATTGCAAAAATTGCCAGTGAAAAATAGGCTGGGCCATTGTCAGTTTTTAAAGAAAAAAATTGATCCAACATAATAATAGCTGAAAAAAAGATGAGAGATAACATGATTAGCTGTTTCTCCTTGTTGAGATGTGGCCCAAAACACTCCTGAATAGGTAAAAATAGATAAATGAATATACTTTCAGAGAACCAGAGAGGGAACATAGGTGACATCCATTTGCCATAGTTGATTAGAGGCCAAACCACGGGAGGATTAACGTCCGTGTTCCCAGAGGAGGTGCCCCAGAACATTGGGCACAAGATGAAACAAGCTGCTTGGCCTGGTCGAGTGGAATATGGCAAGTTTGTGCCAGCCCCCTGGCATTCTAATGAAAAAAAGAGTGATTAAAAAAATAGATCTGAAAAGAACGTAGATAAAACATGAACAGCTGCATCTGAGTTGCATACCTGTTGCTTTAAGAAAAAGGTTCTGGCGAAAAATATGACTGCATATGTGAGAAACAAAATATAAATGCTTTCAGTTTTATAATAGTTGCTGCAAAGTTAAAAACAAAGCCATAAGGTTAGAATCAATCCTGGGCGTGATGTAAGCACCTGGAAAATCAAAAATAAGTTGACACACATAATGAGAGCCAGAAATTAAATTAAATGGTTGTTGAGAAAAGATTTAGAAAGCTAAAATAGCAGCAAACAATTTTAAGTGTTGCAGGAACAACTGTATTGCAGGGTAGGAAACTTTCATGAGAGTCCTTGTAAGCAATCACTCCTCTCATTCACCCTCCATCTGACAATACCGTAACAGCGTGCGAAAGCAGAGAAACGAAAGCAATAGGCAAATGATATGAAATACAGCCCACGTAGTCAGTTAAAGCACAGTGAAGAGATAAGTTATTCTGAAAATAAGATTGAAAACAAATTTAGGAATAGGAAAAATAATATTAATTAAGTCAGTCCAATTTCTACGACAAACTCAAGGTTATTAGTTCAATAACTGCCTGAAAAAATGGCAAAATATTTTGAAATGGAGTCTTTTTGTCTTAAAAAAAATTAAGAGTTAATTAACAATTTATACGATTCACAAACGGAATGCTCAAAATCTCATTAATCTTTTCAACTGTGGCAAGGGATGCGGAAAAAGAAAAAACATCACAATGAAATCACTGAACTGTTTTCCTTTGGTCAATAAATCAAATAAAGAACTTTAAGTGTATATATGACGGCAGAAAAAAATATGACGAACCCAAGTAAAGGTCCTCAACAACTGCCATAAATTAATTAGCAAAATACTTTCGTGTACATTTAAACAAGAAAAAAACTGGAAAAAGAAAAGGTTATAACATTTCATACAGTTGTATTTTTTCGGGGCAATCTGCAATCCATAGACAGTTAAATCATTTTGCATTTCTAAAAACCAATTAGGTTGTATCTTTGGGGCTCCAATTAAAATATCATTCATATAATGATTTACCAAAGCCAATGGATAACGCTTACGAAAAGGATTCAATTCTGCAACATAAATCTGAATCAAAAAAGGACTAAGTAAATGTATAAATCAACCAGCAAAATAACTTTGGACATTTGGCTTTTAGCTTCGACCTCTGATGGAAAGGTTGCAACATGGGAGGTTGCAGACATAACCCTCCCTGGATTTTGACATCCCAAATTAGTTCGACAAGAGGCTGTTTCTATGTCTTGACACGCTTTAATCATATCTACCAAATCAGGATTGTTCCCAAGACCAATAATTGCCTTCCGACATTCAAAAGTAGCATTTTCCTTTGCTAATTTCATCAACAACTTCATCTGAGCCTCAGAATTATCTATTTGTTGTTTTAAAACATTCTGCAATCTGTTAACAAAATCAGGATAAAAAACATGCTCTTCCTGATCAGGGGGCCTGAGGGGGAGAAAAAACACAGCAGGCACAGGGAAGACGGACTTTTCCTGAAAAGTGGGGCAAAGAAGGATAGAAGGAAAGCAATCCTTTAAGCCAATTACTTCATGATCTTTTGGAATCAATTTAGGTGGACAGACAGAAAACATTTCTTCCTTCCCATCTTTTGCTAATTGTTCCTCTGACCGTTGAGAAGCAGAAGAATTAACCTCTCCATGAGGAGCTGAAAGACCAATTGAGGATGATTTGGGGGGAAGAATTTTTATTTGCTCACAATCAGGTGGAGGCTCTGTGGTCAATTGTTGTTCTGCCAAAATTTTAGAGTCAAATTTTTCCACTGCATGATGGCACTGAAACCATAGTTGTAAGATCTCTACTGGGGCTCTGGCTTCAAGATGTAAAGTTTGCCCTATTTTTTCTCAGTCACGTAAATTAAGCGTTCCCCATTCGGGGAACCAAAAACAATGTTTTCCTATCTCATCAACTAGTTTCCTTATTTCTGCCTCAGGTGTGGCAACACCTGACTTCTGTAACAAGAATCTAAGTTTTTGAACATGTTTTTGCTGCTGGTGAGACAGATTGCAACCCATATTTACCTCTGAGGGGTCCTGGTAGGACGAATGGCATGCCTTGGGGTCTGTTCCAGACAGGAGGTAAGTACGTTGGCTATTGCTCCCCCGAAGGGTGTCTTTGGTCCCGGGTTTTGGCACCAGATGTAGGTTTCAGAAATCCATCACGGCAGGTTGTGTCCAAAATGTCTGTCTGCCTTACGCAGAGTTTATTTGGCTTGTATACAGTTTCAACAAGCAGAACAAAGCACAGACAGAAACAGTATTGTTTTGGTTTAGTCCCTCCTTTTCCCCTTGTGAATCCAGAAGGCCATCCCAGCCAAGGTTGAATCTCATAACTTCCTGTTACGGCTTGTCTCTGCTCAGTGAGATCATAGGTTAAAAGATAAATGGCTACTGAGATTATGGCAGTTTGGTGCTCATGTCTTTATGTAACCTTACCTCTTATTCCTTCAGTAGTCTAACTGAAGATCATCATAAGTCAGAAACTAATGAATTATTATGAGCAATAAAATGGCTACTTATGCTTCTATATATTTTGGAAAGCTGACACTCGGCCCAAAGACTAAATGAACTCCAGGCACCTGCAATTGAATTTGTAAGATAGGTTGTTTGCATCCTTCTCTAAAATGGCTTCAAATCCAAAGACAAACAAATCCTTGGTGGTGGCGGCTTCTTGGTGCTAAAATTTAAGCTTTGCATAGCTCACTGAAAGGCCTGAGCAGAACTTACCCTTCAGTTAGCACTAAGAAACAACTTCCTATAATAGAGGAAAAGGGAGAGAATCTACCACAAATAATATCTGAAATCCTGATAGATGTGTTAGAGATACCTCAAGAGAAGATGATGGATGGCATAGACGAGACATTTCGGGTAAATACAACATATTGAATACAATTCAAGGGGGCTGCTCTTGAAGAGCATTTGGAGACTTCAGCTTGTCCAGAATGCAGCCGCGCGAGCGATTGTGGGTGCACCTCGGTACACCCACGTCACACCTATCCTCCCCGAGCTGCACTGGCTGCCTGTTGGTCTCCGGACATGCTTCAAGGTGCTAGTCGTTACTTTTAAAGCCCTACATGGTATTGGACCTGGGTACTTGAGAGACCGCCTCCTGCCAATCACCTCCCTATGACCAATTAGATCCCACAGATTAGGCCTCCTCCGAATACCATCTGCTAACCAATGTTGACTGTCGACCCCTTGGGGGAGGGCCTTCTCTGTGGCTGCTCCGGCCCTCTGGAACGATCTCCCCGTGGAGATCCGGACCTTCACCACCCTTCCAGCTTTCCGCAAAGCCACTAAGACCTGGCTGTTCCGGTAGGCCTGGGGCTGATGAGTTCCTGGCCCCACTTAAACTGTTGTGACTGCTGCTCTGTTTTAACTTGCTTGTTTTGTCTTTTGTTTGTATTCCCCTTCCCCCCTTGCTTGTTAGCCGCCCTGAGTCTCTCGGGATAGGGCGGCATACAAATGCAATAAACATTAACATTAAACATTAACATTAACAAGGTATGCAACAAGAAATGCTCTTCCAAAAGAAGTCCATGTAAGATTTACTAAAAAAGCATTGAAATTACATATATTGTAGAAAATAAGAGACAGAAAATTGGAATACAAAGGCAAGGAGATCGTAGTCCTAAAGCAAATTCCAAGAAGAGTGAGAGAGAAGAGAAGAAAATATCAATTCCTGACTACAATTTTACTTAAGATAGGAGTTAACTATAGATGGCTGATACCAGAAGGCTTAATATTTCTATGGAAAGGACAAAGGTACAGAATTGATACAATTGAAAAAACAGAAGCCTTCTATACAGAACATTTGAGAAGAAAGGCCGAGAAGACTGGAAAAGAAGAACTAATGATGCAACTATTAGATACACCTGCGACTGAAACTGAAATTTGGTGGGCGCCATAGGTGGGATTGACATTGAAGAAGGTGCCAAAGGGGGTGTAGATATTAGAGAACAATGGAAACCAAGATCAACTAGAGCCATAAATCCTATATATAAAGCATAACGATGGAAGGGAAAAAATGCTTACAATTAATATAAATTGACTTAATTCGGCAATCAAAAGAAGGAAAATATTTCATAAATTAGAAACTTTAAAATTAGACATAATTTGCTTACAAGAAGTACATATTCAACAAAGATATGGTCACATATTAGTACAACCAAAACTTGGTAAAAACTTTACCTCTTTGGCAGACTGCAAGAAAAGAGGAGTGATCTTTTATATTAAAGACAAAATTCCAGCGAAACAAATTTATACAGATGAAGACGGAAGAATTGATGGTGGAAATTATGGACAATACTAGGAAAATACTTTTAATTGCAATTTACACACCTAATGAAAAACAAGATGAATTCTATAAAAAACTCCACAAGAAAATTTGCAAACTAGACTATGTTAACATCTGTATTATGGGAGATTTTAATGGCATTACAAATCAGAAAATGGATTACAAAACACATAAAACAATAAAACCAAATAGAAAAACACTCCCGAAGTCCTTCTCCAGGATGATGGATGAAATAAACTTAAAAGATGTTTGGAGAGAAAGAAATCCTACAAATAACAATATATTTTCTATTCAAACAGACACTTATCATTCTCTAGAATAGATATGATCTGGGCCTCAATGGATTTATTTGGTGATGTACAAGAAGTGGAAATTGAATTAAGTACTTGGGTGGATCATAACCCAATTATAATCAAATGGAGAGGTCAAAGAACAAGATCTAGATGGACATTAAACAATACGATATTGCAAGAGAAAGACTTTGGACAGAAAATGGAAAAAGAATTGGCTTTCTTCTTCAAAGAAAATAAAAAAGAAGATACATCCATGCAGAATCAATGGACACAATAAAGGCCTTTTCTAGAGGTCTGATAATAGATTACACAAGAATGAGAAATTTAAAGAAAAAACAAACAGCTAAAGATTTAGAAAAAGACTATATGACACTGGAAAAAGAGCTACAGAAATCTCCACAAAAAGAAGAATATTAAAATAAAAATGGATATAATTAAACACAAAATGGATTTATTGGAAAAGGAGGAATTGGCACAAAAATTAGAGGTGCTAAACAGAATTACTTTGAAAATGCAAATAAGCCAGGCAGATGATTGGCATATAAACTGAGAAAGGAGAGAGAGGCAAAGAAAATACAACAACTAAAAGATGAACAAGGACAAATGCACTATGGAAATGCTGAAAAGAAGAAAATCATACAGGACTGTTGTGACTCAGCAGTTCTGCTGCGAGTTTTTTCAGGATACAAGATTCAGTATGCAGGTGGGGCTTGTGGGAGGAAGTTTGGAGATAAAAGGACGGATGCTGCCACGCCCTAGTCGCTGGAGTCAACGTCATTCCTTCATGTGTTCCTTGTTTGGTACCACATTGCTTGATTATTAATCGTGATTTATGCCTGTTACACTTGGATAAGTGCTTTAGTGTTTCATGTAAACCTGATCCGTGGAGACTGTGGAAGAAGTGCCGTGCTTGTAAGAGTCTTTTGTTTTGCATTCTTGTCGGAGACTTGTATTTATGTTATTTCTGGGCTCGACGCCAGTTTGAACTGAAAACTGATAAAGAAAGACTTCCTTTTAAGTTGTCTGCCTGCGTTTGTTAACGAGCCGTGAAGGGAGGGGACAGAACACAGGACTATTATGCTAAGTTGTATGAACAAGAGAATATAGATGAGAGAGAAGTCAAGCAATACTTACAGGATGCCAATCTTCCCCAGATACCAAACAACACTAGAATTTTACTAGAAGGTAAAATAACAACGATGGAGCTATCTGAAGCTCTTAAAAGACAAAATAATGGAAAGGCCCCAGGACTGGATGGCCTACCAGTGGAATTTTACAAAACACTAGAGGGATCCTTGTCGCTTCCTCTCCTAGAAGTTATAAATGGAGTAATGGTTGAAAGCAAAATACAAAATTCATGGTTAGAAGCATATATTACATTGCTACCTAAAGAGGAGGCAGACCTTACGCAAATTAAGAACTATAGACCAATCTCCTAGGTACACCCATGTTATACCTATCCTCCACGAGCTGCACTGGCTACCCATTGGTCTCCGGACGCAATTCAAGGTGTTGGTTATTACCTTTAAAGCCCTACATGGCTTAGGACCAGCATACCTGCAAGACCGCCTACTGCCACACTCCTCCCAACGGCCGGTAAGATCCCACAGGGTTGGCTTCCTTCAGATGCCGTCAGCCAGACAATGTTGGCTGGCGGCTCCCCAGAGGAGAGCCTTCTCTATGGCTGCCCCGACCCTTTGGAACAAACTACCCCCAGAAATCCGGACCTGGCCCACTCTCATGGCCTTCAGAAAAGCTGTCAAGACCTGGCCTTTCTGGCAGGCCTGGGGCTGTTGACCTCATTACTGAGGTCCAGCCCTGACTGAAATGAATGTATCTGTGTTGTTTTTAACTTGTCTTATTTTATTTTTATTTTCTTTTATTTTCTTTTGTTCCCTTCTGTAAGCCGCCTGGAGTCCTTCGGGATTGGGCGGCCTATAAATAAAATTAAACTTACAAACTTACTTACAAACTTACTCCTTGCTAAACTCAGACGGAGGCAGCGACGGAGTCTCTTAACCGGATTGCGCCACTACGGCCGCTCCGAGGCAGTGGATCCAGGAGGGCCCCTTGGTTCACCGAGGAACTCCGGGAGAGGAAGCGCCGGAAGAGACGCCTAGAGCACTTATGGAGATCCAATAAATCCGAATCGAACCAAGCACTTCTAACACCTTGCATCAAGGAATACATCAGGGCAATTAGGACGGTGAAAAGAACTTATATTGCCACCTTGATTGCCTCCGCTGAGTCGCGCCCAGCCGCTCTGTTCAGGATAACCCATTCCCTCCTAAACAGGAGGGATACGGGGGATCCCCTGCAGGGTAGGGCTGAGGATTACGTCCAGTTTCTAGCGGACAAAGTTGCTCGGTTTCGGTCGGAGTTGGACTCCGATTCCGCAGATCCAGCCGAGGCACAAGGGGATAATCTGGTAGACCATCGCTGGGTTGAGTTTCAGGATGTTGCCCCTGAGGATGTGGACAAGGCCATGAGAGCTGTGAGTGCCTCCACATGTGTACTGGACCCGTGCCCCTCCTGGCTGGTTGCTAACAGCAGGGAGGTGACACGGGGCTGGATCCAGGCGGTTGTTACCGCCTCCCTTCAGGAGGGGGTCTTTCCCCCCGCACTCAAAGCGGCGGTGGTGAGACCCCTCCTGAAGAAACCATCTTTGGATCCAGCCATTCTTAACAATTATCGTCCAGTCTCCAACCTCCCCTTTGTGGGGAAGGTTGTTGAGAAGGTGGTGGCCTTTCAGCTCCAACGGTCCTTGGAGGAAGCTAGTTATCTTGACCCATTCCAGTCCGGCTTCAGGCCTGGCTACAGCACAGAAACCGCTTTGGTCGCATTGACCGATGACCTCTGGAGAGCCAGGGACGGAGGCTACGCCTCCATCCTGGTTCTCCTTGACCTCTCAGCGGCTTTCGATACCATCGACCATGGTATCCTTCTGCGACGACTGCGGGAGGTGGGGGTGGGAGGTACTGTTTTGCGGTGGTTCTCCTCTTACCTCTCGGACAGGTCGCAGTCGGTGTTAGTTGGGGGGCAGAGATCGACCCCTAGGCCCCTAACATATCGGGTGCCGCAGGGTTCGGTCCTGTCCCCCCTACTTTTCAACATCTACATGAAACCGCTGGGCGAGATCATTCGGCGGCACGGGATAAAATACCACCAGTATGCGGACGATGCTCAGTTGTATCTGTCCGCCCCATGCCAACTCAATGAAGCGGTGGACGTGATGAACCAGGGCCTTGAAGCTGTTAGGGACTGGATGAGGGCTAACAAACTCGTGCTCAACCCAGATAAGACCGAGTGGCTGTTGTGTTTCCCTCCCACTAATTCGGCAAGTATTCCATCTCTCAGGCTGGGGGGTCAAACACTACGCCCCTCAGACAGGGTCCGCAACTTGGGAGTCCTCCTGGACCCACAGCTGACTTTTGAACACCATTTGTCAGCTGTGACCAGGGGGGCATTTGCCCAGGTTTGCCTGGTGCACCAGTTGTGCCCCTACCTGAACCGGGAGGCTCTCACAACAGTCATTCGTGCCCTTGTGACCTCTAGGCTGGAGTACTGCAATGTGCTCTACATGGGGCTGCCCTTGAAGAGTATCCGGCGACTTCAGCTAGTCCAGAATGCAGCCGCGCGAGCGATTGTGGGTGCACCTCGCTTCACCCACATAACACCTATCCTCCGCGAGCTGCACTGGCTACCTGTCGATCTCCGGGTACACTTCAAGGTGCTACTTGTCACCCATAAAGCCCTTCATGATAGTGGATCTGGGTACTTGAGAGACCGCCTACTGCCAATCACCTCCACTCGACCTATTAGATCCCATAGATTAGGCCTCCTCCGAGTCCCGTCTGCCGGTCAATGCCGACTGGCAACCACGCGGAGGAGAGCCTTCTCGGTGGCAGCTCCGACCCTCTGGAACGATCTCCCCATGGAGATTCGCACCCTCACCACCCTCCAGACCTTCCGCACAGCCCTCAAAATCTAGCTATCCTGTCAGGCCTGGGGCTAAAGACTGTAACCCACCCGAATGGTATGAGTGTTGTGTTTTTAATGACGTACTGTCCTACGTGTTAAATGTTTGTTTCCCCCCCCCCTTTTTCGAGTTGTAAGCCGCCCTGAGTCCCCCCAGGGAAAAGGGCGGCATATAAATAAACTTCTCAAATCTCAAATCTCAGACTATAAATTATTCGCATCTATACTGGCAGAGAGACTTAAAAAATTTTTAAATGGGTTTATCCACTCAGATCAAAATGGTTTTCTACCAAAGAGACAAATTAAGGATAATATAAGAATAATTTTGGACACCTTGGAATACTATGAGGCTCATTAAGAAAAGCAAATGGCCTTGATGTTTCTTGATGTGCAGAAGGCTTTTGATAATGTGAACTGGTGATTCATGATACAACAAATGGAACAAATGAACTTTGGTAAGAATTTTATTCAAGCTATACAAACGATATATCACAAGCTAACAGCTAAGATAATGATAAATGGAGAATTGACAGACCCTATTGAAATAAAGAGAGGTACGAGACAAGGCTGCCCGTTATCACCATTACTTTTTGTCTTAACGATAGAAGTCTTAAATAGAAGGATCAGAGGAGGAAGAAATAAAGGGAATGACTATTTAAAAAGAAGAATATAAATTGCAAACGTTTGCAGATGATTTAGTTTTCATTCTCGAGGAGCCACTTGAATCTGCACCTAAATTAATAGAAAGAATTGAGGAATATGGAAAAGTAGCAGGCTTGAAAATAAATGAAGACAAAATAAAGATCTTGACAAAGAACATATCATCAAAACAAAAAGAAAAATTGGCAGAAATCTTGGAGATGCACTTACGAACAAGGTCAAATATTTGGGGATCTTCTTAACAGCTAGATGTAGTACTCTCAAAGAGGATAACTATTTTAGATTGAAGCAACAAATTGCAACGGACTTGATGAAATGGGAAAATCTGCAATTATCAATGATTGGGAGAATCTCAACAATTAAAATGAACATTTTACCTAGAATCTTATACTTGTTCCAGACAATCCCAATTAGGTTGGGGAAAAACTATTTTGAAGATCTAAATAAAATGGTGTTGAAATTTATATGGAGGGGAAAAAAGCAAGAATAAAAAAGTGTTGCAAGACACTAAAACAAGAGGTGGTTGGGCTTATCTGACTGGGAGCTATATTACCAGGCAACAAGTTTGATGTAGATTAAGGATTGAATAATTTTACGAAATGTTCGGCTTTTGAATTTAGAGGGTCACAACTTGCTGCTGGGATGGCATGCATTCTTATGGTATAAGGGAACCAAAGCACATGGTTACTTTAGAAGACATTATATAAGAAAGGCTCTGTTATTAAACTGGGAGAAGATTAAGAAATTACATAACTTAAAAATTACAGTCTGGATATCAACCATTGAAGCCTTTTCATATTCAATAATATACAAAAAGGAAGAAACAGTTAGATATGCTGAGCTATTAAATACAGAAGGTGAACCTAAATCCATTCAAGATTTGAAACAGGAAGGAAATGAAATTAATTGGTATTCATATGTGCAAATACATTTTAGATACAATGAAGATCGAAAAATAGAGGGTTTTTATAATAAAATGACTGAATTAGATAAAATCTTAACAGGTACTGATGAAAAAGTAATTTAAAAACTTTATAGCTACCTATTAGAGGTGAAACTACAGGAAGAACAAGTTAAAGAAATTATGTTAGCTTGGGGGGGGGATTTTGGGCATGGGATTGACTTAGAGAAATGGCAAAAACTGTGGACTCAAAACTATAAAATGATAATGTCAACTTCATATAAAGAGAATTTGTATAAGATGTTTTACAGGTGGCGCTTATCCACAAGAAGAATAGCAAGAATGTCTAAGAACAAATCCGAAAAATGCTGGAAATGTCATCAGGCTCATACTACCACATGTGGTGGACTTGTACTGAAGCTAAAAGATGTTTGACTAAAATTCACATGTGGTTGGAGAAAATGATACATAAATACACAGACTTAAAACCAGAACTTTTTCTATTGGGAATCATACCAGAAACATACAATAAAGACTTGAAATATTTGATTGTAAAGTTTTAACAGCTGCTAGAATTGTATTTGCAAAAAATTGGAAAAATGAGAAAATACCAACACAGGAGGAAACTATTCGGAAGATAATGGAATGTGCCGAAATGAGTGGACTTACATTTAAAATTACAGAACAGGAGGATGAGCAATTTTATAAGGTATGGGATTTGTTTTACCAATGGTTGGATTAAAAATACCCTGGAAATGAAATTGTTTATTAATGTAGTCATTGTTAAGAAAGTTTTTGTTTTTTGTTTTGCTATGGAAAATAGTGTTTGATCATATACAAAGCACAATAATGTATTCAATGTACAAGAATGGGATGATTTGAATCCTATGTATAATTATAAGCATCAACCATGTTATACTGGTAAGATTTTTATATGTTAAATGGACTAATGATGATGTAATGAAAAATTGATACATATATGAATTGAAATGTTCAATAATTACTTGGATTAGCAATGGGAAACTATTTCTGGAGTTGAATATGCTACACTCTTAAGTATTGTATACTCTATGGATGATTAATATTAGCGGTAACTTGAACACATAATGCTCAATGATAAGGATGTATTTAGTTATGTTTGATGGATAACCAGTGATCTTATTTTTAATTGTAAAAACTGATGCACACAAGTTTGTAACCAAATGACATGCTTGACGAAATTGAGGAAAGTTTTTTTTATATGTGTTTTGTTTTTGTTGGTTTTAAAAATAAAAAAATATATATTTTAAAAAGAAACAGCTTCCTACCAACTGTTGATCTGCCAGGGCAAGATTTTACCTGGGTTTGTTTCAGTTCATTCAACAGTTTCACTTTACAGGGGGTGGTGGCACAGTAGCTTAAAGACACTGGATTTGTCAGCCAGATATCATGGGCATCCCAGTGATTTGCGTCCTCACCATTGTCTGATGGAGTGAGCTCCCATCCTTGCTCCAGCTCCTGCCTGCCTAGCAGTTTGAAAGCATGTAAAAATGTAAGTAGATAAATAGGTACCACTCTGGTGGGACACTAACCTTGTTCTGAGTGGACAACCTCCAAAATGCCGCTAGATAGCTGGTGGAAAGCTAGGTTGTGTTTCCCCCCCCCCCCATGATGCACCGTGGATAGCAACAGGGAATATGAATTTTCCACACCATCTACCACCAGCTGTTTTGGATGATATGAGCTTATCAGAGTAAAGTCAGAGCTTCCATGGAGAGATCTACTTCAGTCTTTGGAGAAGAACCAGAAAGAGGCTTCCTTCCCTTCTCAAAACAACCTCATGGTAATTGGACCCCAGACCTTGCAGATCTCCTTGGATTGGATCGTTGTATCTCATAGTTTATGAAGAACAAGAATCAGACCAAAATGTAATTAAAGGAAGAAGCATTGTTTTGGACCACAGAACGTTTTCAATGATACCGAAGCTATTTTATTGTCATTCGTTAGGACACAAATGCTTGGGAGGGATTTACTTGACATCTTGTTTTAGTTTTCCACTTTTCTGAGTGGAATAATGGTAGATTTAATTTTCTGATAAGGCTTAACTCTGGATAACTCTGTTATCTTTGGGGAAGAGAGCAAGTGACAGCCAGGAGAGGACTCAGGCTGTCTTCCTGAGGTAAATCGAGGAATAGGAATTGTGAATTTTCTGCACAATACAGAACAAACTGCTTTGGATGATCATGTCAGGCATGCCTTCTTCAATATCCAAGAAAGAAAAATCTCAACTCCATTTGAATATATCCATGTAGTCCAAAGGGGAGCACTCTAAACTGGAAACACCCCAGTTGAAGGCAGTCTTCCAGTTATCTTCTTTTATTCGAACTCGGTAATAGGCTTCCCTTAAATCTAATTTTGTGAAAATTTTCTCCTTTGCCAAGTGCACCAACATGTCCTTCATGAGAGGCAAAAGGTACATGTTTTCCATGCAAATGGTGTTCAAATTTTTATAGTTCATGCATAAGTGCAGAGAGGCAACTTTTCCCCCTCAATAAGACTGGTGCAGCCACCCATGGCCTAGCTGGTTGGATCAACCCCCTCTTTAAGTATTTATCAATGAAGTTGCATAATTCCTCCAGTTCATGTGGGGTCATTGAGTAAATCTGTGGTTTAGAGAGTTTCTCCCCTGGGAGGATCTCTATGCTGTAAACTGTGCTGTGGTGTGGGGGGGAAGCTCGTCAGAAACCCTTTCACTGAACACCTCTTTGAGATTCCAATATTCTTTCGGAATTCTTTCCTCTCCCACAATTTTCTCATGCATGGCAACTGCTAAGTCTGTTGCAGCTCTGGCTATGTGGGAAGTCTCTCCCTCCCACTCTGTTGGCTTAGCCGAATGGATGCGTAGCCACCCTTTCTGCCAGTTCACGTGAGGGTTCCATTTCTGCAACCAAGGTAATCCCAGTATGAGGGGCCGTTCCATCCTAGGCACGATGAAACTCAGAGATTCTTGGTGGTTCCCCATCCACATCTCCACTGGTTTGGTTACAAAATGGGCTACCCCACCCCCCAGAAACTGACCCATTTAGCTGGCAAAAGGCAATGGGTACTTTCATAGTTCTCAGTCTTAAAGCCATCTTCTCCACCACGTCCGGGCTGATTACACATCGGGTGCATCCAGAGTCTAAAAGGGCCAGCATCTTCCCTTGGGCTCCAGTCGAGGGTACTTTTAATTCTACAGGGATGGTCATGGGGCCCGACCAGGGACTTACTGAGTGGTCATCTCATCTGAGCAGTTTCACTTTCTCTCTCAGAAAAGAAGGGTTCCTTCTCCTGGTTTGGAGGAAAGACACCAGCAACTTCCACACTTTCCAGGGCGGTTTTAAAGCATCTCCCTAGCTGCCAGCCAGGTTCTTTCCCACCAGCCGGGGTCAGTTTTGGCCATGTCTTGCATAGCAGTTGGTCCCCCAATGCCTCTCCTGTCCTGCTCTTGGTGCCTCCTCAGACCACCCCCGCATATGTACAGACAGCTCATGAAACTCTGAGTGTACAGCCTCCCCCCCCCCCCCCCGGGATAAGGGTTTTATCCTGCTTCTTCCCTTTCGATTTGGGAGGGGGTCATCAAAGCATTTCCTTAGGGCTGTCATAAACACCTTGTAATCCCTCAGCAGGGGGGAATTATCATTATGCAAAGCTACCATCCAGGCAGCTGTTTTGCCTTCCAAAGCCATAGTGACACTGCTCACTTTGGCAACTTCCAATGGGAAATCCTCACCATACTTTTCCATGTAATCCCAAACTTGCACTAGAAAAACTCCCAGGTCTTTGGGATCTGGAACGATCTCCCCGTGGAGATTCGCACCTTCACCACCGTCCAGACCTTCCGCACAGCCCTCAAGACCTGGCTATCCCGTCAGGCCTGGGGATAAAGATTCTAATCCGTCCCCACCCGAATGATGAATGAATGTTGTGTTCTACTTTTACTTATGTATTGTCTCATGTATTCCCCTCCCCATAAATTGTGAGCCGCCCTGAGTCCCCTCAGGGAAAAGGGCGGCCTATAAATAATAAACAAATACAAATATAAATCTCCTCCATACTTCACTCCAAGAGGAATTTGGTGCCTTTGGGGGGTTACCCCCCTTCTTGGAGGAGCTTGAACTGCTGCTGCTGCTGCTGCTGCTGCTGCTGCTGTGGCTGTGGCCTCTCCTTCTTGTCCAGCTCCAGTAGCCATTCCCAGGGATGTTTTCGCTAGCCAGGTCTTCTGCTTCCCCCTCCGCCTGCTCGACTAATCCCCTCTCCCTTTCAGCGAGACTTACACGGAAGCGGTGTTGTTCCCAAGCCTCCTGAAGAAGGTGTAAAGCATGGGTCATCATGAGATTCTCTCTTTCAGATGCCTGCCAGTCAACCTCTGGTTGTCAGCTGGCTGTGACCCTGTCATTGTCTTCTCCTGCTCGCTGCAGGTTTAGACATTTGGGTGCTCCCCCCATGGAAGCTTTTAACTGGGGTGGTGTGAAGTCTTGCTTAATGTCAAGCATGCCTCCTTCAATATCCAAGAAAGAAAAAACTCAACTCCATTTGAATAGAGATAAAGTACTTTTACTTTATATGAATTGAAAGCAGTGAAAAGGAAAGCAAGATCTGAGCCAAAAAGGCACAAACATGTACATATCAAACTTTTACCCAGCACCCTCCCCCCAATTCCCCAACCCAATGTCCAACCTGCAACTCCCTAAGGTGTCATGTGAGGTGCATCTTCAAAAAGCCTCATCAAGTTGGTATGCGAGACGGCCTTGACCAAGTCCAAACACAGGCCAACAGCATGCGCAGAAGATGGTGAGAACAAAACTCCCTTCTTCATAACTCCTCCAGCACCAGTAAGTCCTCTTCCAAATATCTCAAGCCCCTCCCTCCCCATTTCTATGGCAGCTGATAGCAAGCACTGAAAGTAGAGGCTGACAGATCTGAGCATAGCAGGGTGAGGTCACAGTCTTCATGGAGGTCTCCAAATACTCCAATATTTTGGGAAGAACCAAGAAGGGATTCTTTTACTTCTTAAAATGGCCTCTTGGTAGTTGGACTCACTAGCCCATTCCTGCAGAGTTCTTTAGATTGAGTCGCTGTATCTGATTTTTGTGAAGAACAGGAATCAAACTAAAATATAATTAAAAGAAGGGGTTTTTTTGTCCACAGAAGATTCTCAATGACATTGAAATCATTTTATTGTCATTCACTAAGACATAAATGCTTGCAAGGGATTTACTTGATATTTTGTTTTAGTTTTCCAGCTTTCTCAGTGGAATGATGATGGACTTGTCTTTCTTCTTTTTTTTAAAGATAGAAACCTTTATTAAACAACAGTTTTACTTTTTAAAAATCTTGGACAGTACCAGCTGAGATGTCGAGGGTGGGCCTTGATCGGATTTCTTGGAGCGAGTTCCAGCTTGTCACTCCTGAGGAAGTGGACAAGGCCATGATAGCAGTGAGCGCCTCCACCTGCTTACTGGACCTGTGCCTCTCCTGGCTGGTTTCGACCAGCAGGGAGATAACACGAGGCTGGCTCTAGAGGATTGTTAACACCTCTCTACAGGAGGGATCTTTCCCGGTGGTAAGACCCCTCCTTAAGAAGCCTTCTCTGGACCCAGCTATCCTTAAAAACTACCGTCCAGTCTCCAACCTTCCCTTTGTAGGGAAGGTTGTTGAGAAGATGGTGGCCTTTCAACTCCAACGGACCTTGGATGAAGCAGATTATCTAGATCCCTTCCAGTCGGGTTTCAGGCCTGGTTACTCCACTGAAACTCCTTTGGTCGCACTGACAGATGATCTCTGGCGGGCCAGGGATAGAGGACATTCCTCTATCCTGGTGCTTCTTGACCTCTCAGTGGCCTTCGATACCATTGACCATGGTATCCTTCTGTGACGACTGGGGGAGGTGGGAGTGGGAGGCACCGTTTTACGGTGGTTCTTCTCTTACCTCTCGGACAGGTCGCTGTCGGTGTTGGTTGGAGGACAGAGGTCAACCACTAGGCCCCTTAAATATGGGGTGCCACAGGGCTCGGTCCTGTTCCCCCTCCTATTTAACATCTACATGAAGCCGCTGGGTGAGATCATTCGCCGGCACAGGATTAAATACCACCAATATGCGGACGATACCCAGTTGTATCTGTCCGCCCCGTGCCAACTCAGCAAATCGGTGGAAGTGATGTGCCAGTGCCTGGAGGCTGTCAGGGTCTGGATGGGAATAAACAAGCTGGCACTCAATCCAGACAAGACCGAGTGGCTATTGATGTTGCCCCCCAAGGATAGTCCAGATATTCCATCCCTTAGCCTGGGGGGTGAAATTTTACACCCCTCAGAGAGGGTCTGCAACTTGGGTGTCCTCCTGGATTCGCAGCTGACATTAGAACACCACCTGTCGGCTGTGACCAGAGGGGCTTTTGCCCAGGTTCGCCTGGTACACCAGTTGCGGCCCTACCTGGACCGGGAGGCACTTCGAATGGTCACTCATGCCCTTGTCACCTCAAGGCTTGACTACTGCAATGCACTCTACATGGGGCTGCCCCTGAAGAGTGTTTGGAGACTACAGTTGGTCCAGAATGCAGCCGTGTGAGCGATATCGGGTGTACCTAGATACACCCATGTTACACCTATCCTCCGCAAGCTGCACTGGCTTCCTATCGGTCTCCAAACGTGCTTCAAGGTGCTGGTTATCACCTTTAAAGCCCTACGTGGCCTAAGACCTGGATATCTGCGAGACTGCCTCCTGCCACATACCTCCCAACGGCCGATAAGCTCTCACAGGCTGGGCCTCCTCCGGGTGCCATCGACCGGACAATGCCGGCTGACGACCTCTTGGGGGAGGGCCTTCTCTGTAGCTGCCCCGGCCCTGTGGAACGATCTACCCGCAGAGATCTGGACCCTTCCCACTCTCTCAGCCTTCCGAAAAGCCACTAAAACCTGGCTGTTCCGGCAGGCCTGGGGCTGTTGACCCCTTGAATGAGGTCCAGCCCCGTCTAGGTTTGAGTGTATGGTGTGTTGCTTTTAAATCTGTCTTCGCTTTTCCCCATATTTTAGTTTTTATTTTACTCTTGTATTTGTATTTGATGAACCAGGGTCTAGAAGCCGTTAAGAACTGGATGAGCGCTAACAAACTGGTACTCAACCCGGACAAGACCGAGTGGCTGTTGTGCTTCCCTCCCAATAATTTGGCTAATGTACCAACGCTTAGGCTGGGGGGTCAAATTTTATACCCCTCAGATAGGGTCCGCAACTTAGGAGTCCTCCTGGACCCACAGCTGACTTTTGACCACCAGCTGTCAACTGTGACCAGGGGGGCATTTGCCCAGGTTCGCCTGGTCCGCCAGTTGCGGCCCTACCTAGATCGGGAGGCTCTCACAACAGTCACTCGAGCCCTTGTGATCTCTAGGCTGGAATACTGCAATGGGCTCTACATGGGGTTGCCCTTGAAGTACATCCGGCGACTACAGCTAGTCCAGAATGCAGCCGCGCGAGTGATAGTGGGCGCACCGCGGTTCGCCCACGTTACACCCGTCCTCCGCGAGCTGCACTGGCTACCTGTTGGTCTCCGGGTGCGCTTCAGGGTACTGATGACCACCTTTAAAGCACTCCATGGTAGTGGATCTGGGTACTTGAGAGACCGCCTTCTGCCGATCACCTCCCTACGACCAATTAGATCGCACAGACTGGGCCTCCTCCGAATCCCATCTGCCAGTCAATGCCGACTGGCGACCACACGGAGGAGAGCCTTTTCTGTTGCAGCTCCGACCCTGTGGAACGATCTCCCCGTTGAGATCCGTACCCTCACCACCATCCAGACCTTCCGCGCAGCCCTCAAGATCTGGCTCTCCCAGCAGGCCTGGGGATAGGTTTCCAATTCACCCGCCCGAGTGTTTGATTGCTGAACGAAAGTTGTGTTTTTACTATTTTTCTTTGTTCACATTTTGTTTTGTTTTTTTGACACTGCACCCCCCTCCCTTGTGGTTGTAAGCCACCCTGAGTCCCCTCAGGGAAAAGGGCGGCCTATAAATCCCAATAAACTCAAACTCAAACTCAAACTGTAAGCCGCCCGGAGTCCTCCGGGATTGGGCGGCATATAAATTTATTAAATTACAATTACAATTAATTGTTTGCTACTGAAAAATAAATAATTATATATTTAATAATTAATGAAAAGGCCAGCCCGGCCTGGCCTAGCACCTCTATCCCCTGAACCCAGGGAATATTCCCAACCACCAGAGCTTCAACCTGCACTGCCTGATCTAACCAGCAGCTTTCAGGACATGCTAGCCAGAGCTCTGGCCCAGGTTATGGCTTCTAGCTTAACTCAGCAGCCACAGGCTCCCAGGAGCAGGGCCCCCCAGGAACCCCCCAGAGGGCAGAGCGATCGCCCTAGCACCTCGGCTGCAAGGGAAGCCAGGTCTCCCTCCCCATCCACGGCTAGTGAGGCATCCGACCTCGAGGAAGGAGAACTAAAGGATGTGGGGTTTTCAGAGGATGAAGACCCCCAGGCGGAGGAGGATTCCACCGTAGCGGGCCTTTCCCCCCCTTATTCAGCTCCCTTTTACGCAAGGCAGTAGCCACAGCTGATCTGGATCCACCCTCGGATCCCCAACCCGCAGTTGAGTCCTCGGGCAAGGGCAAAAGCAAGAAGAAGAAAGGGCCCTTCCATAGGCCCCCCATAGCTAAGGAGGAAATCCCCACCCCAGATATGTTTATGGAGGTGCTCAAATCTCAGTGGGTAAAGCCAGGGTCTTTTCCAACCCCAGGGGGGAATGAAAGAAAGTTTTATAATCTTAACCAAGCCTTTGCCCAAGCCTTGCAGGTTCCTGAAGTGGATAACCCGGTGGCAACCTTGGCATCTTCCTCAACGGTCGTAGCAGGAGACACCGCCAATTGCCTCAAGCCTGAGGATAAGAGAGCAGACATTGTTCTGCGCAAGACGTTCCAGGCCATCACCTGGGCTATCAGAGCGGCCGCTTCTGCCTCCTTTTTTAATAGGTCCATGGTCCTGTGGCTGGAGCAACTGAGGGATAGGACCCCAGCCTCTGAAGTGCGACTCCTGCAGGACATCTCCAAGATGCTTGCGGCAACGCAGTTCTCGGCGGACGCCATCTTGGACGTGGTAAAGTATGAGTCGCGTGCTATGTCTTCTTCAGTTTCTTCTAGGCGACTACTCTGGCTACGTCACTGGCAGGCGGAATCCCGGATGAAGTGGCACCTAACCGGCGCGGACTACACCGGGGACAAGTTATTCGGGACAGCGCTGGATCCTCTCCTTGTGGAGGATAAAAACAAGCGGAAGATCCTCCCGTCAACGAACAAGTGGTCGGATTTCCGCCATGCACCGTACCCTAGGAGGACCTCCTACAGACCACCTGAAGGAGACAGCCAAGGCCAGAGGTACCAAAACCCCAGATTTCAGAGGCAGGGGGATAGACAATTTCAGAACAGATTCAGGGGCCAACACCAGGGGAAGCGGCCCTTTCGTGGAGGAGGCGGTCGCCCCTTCCACAGATTCAAGTGATCCATCCCCGGATCACCCCATCGGCGGTCGCCTCTCCATGTTTGCGGATTCCTGGGAGTGTATCACATCGGATGAGTGGGTTCTTCAGACGGTAAGACTCGGGCTTCACCTGGAGTTCCGCTCCCTTCCTCCCAGTAGGTTCCCCACCTTCTCTTCCTCCTCAGACCCAAACAAGAGGGCCCTTAAGGCCAAGGCCATTAAACATCTCCTCGACATCAGGGCCATCGAGAGGGTCCCAGAGGGGGAAAAAGGGTCAGGATTTTATTCAAACCTCTTCCTAGTGCCCAAAAGCTCAGGGGGTTGGAGAGCCATCCTGGACCTTAAGTTACTCAACTCCAGGGTGGTATACCGTAAATTTAAGATGGCTTCTCTAAGATCCATCCTGGAGGGCATCCGGCCGGGTGACTTCCTTGCCTCCATCGACCTTACAGAGGCATACCTGCATATCAGGATCGCCCTGGAACACCGTAAATTTCTGAGGTTCTCCCATGAGGGGAACCATTTCCAATACAGAGCCCTGCCCTTTGGGTTGGCCTCAGCTCCCAGGACTTTCACCAAGGTGCTAGCTGCAGCTGCTGGTCACCTGCATTCCCTCCCTGTCCGTTTATTTTGCTACCTTGACGACATACTCGTCCTGGCCAGGTCCTTTGCCTCAGCTGCAAGGGATCTGAATACTACCATCTACACTCTCAGATCCCTGGGGTTCTCCATTAACCTGGAGAAAAGCCACCTCGTGCCCTCCACCAGGCTGCTTCACCTAGGGTCTATTATCGACTCTGTAGCGGGGGAGGTGTTCCTTTCTCAGGATCGCAAGGACAGCATCGTTAAGATGATTCATGAGGTTCGCAAGTCACGCTCTGTCCCTGTAGTTCTTCTTTCCAGGCTCCTGGGAAAGTTCATCTCGTGCATAGGGATCATCCCTTGGGCCCGACTGCATGCCAGGGAGCTCCAGTGGTTCCTGCTACCACATCAGAAGGCCGGGACAAGCGACGCGACCTTCAAGATCCGAATATCACCCCAGGTGCTGCTATCCTTCCGCTGGTGGCTGTCCCCAGCTCTGAACAGAGGCTGCCTCTTCAGAGATCCACCAAGGATGATGCTCACCACCGACGCAAGCCTCTTCGGCTGGGGGGTCCACCTGGAGAACCAGATCGCCCAAGGTCAGTGGACTCCAACAGATCTAAGGCACAACATCAACTGGTTGGAGCTCAGGGCCATCCACCTGGCCCTCCGACACTTCAAGGACATGGTCAGAGGTCAACACATCCTAGTCCTGACAGACAACGTAGCGGCCAAGGCACACGTGAACAGACAAGGAGGCACCCACTCCAAGGCTCTCCGCGACGAGGCGCTGCGTCTGGGTCACTGGGCAGAGAAACACCTGGCGTCCATCAAAGCGGAGCACATCTCCGGAACAGAGAACCATCAAGCAGATTGGCTAAGCAGAGAGACGATCGATAACGGAGAGTGGCAACTCCATCCCTCGATCTTCCACAGGATCTGCAAGAGGTTCGGCCATCCGACGGTGGACCTGTTTGCGACGCCGCACAACGCCCAGCTACGAAGTTTGTCTCGAGGTTCCCGACCCCGGGAGCCATGGACATGGACGCCCTACGCTGCAGCTGGCCACCAGGTCTTCTCTACACCTTTCCCCCCCTTCCCCTCATCCCCGGGGTTCTGAGGAGGGTGGTAGCGGAGAGGGCAGATCTGATAATGGTAGCTCCTTTTTGGCCGCGCCGCCCCTGGCTGGCAGATCTGGTGGACCTGTCCACAGCTCCTCCCTGGAGGATACCAGCAGGGGAGGTGGCGCTTCACCAGGGATCCCTAGAGCACCCAGACCCGGAGTGGCTCCATCTGACTGACTGGCGCTTGAGCGGGAACAACTGAGACAGGCTCAGTTCTCCGAGGAGGTCATCAAGGTGGTAGAGGCATCCCGGAGACAATCCACCACCTGCATCTACAATGCCTCGTGGGTGGCCTTCTCAGACTGGTGTAGGGGTAAAGACATCTGTCCTACGACTGCTTTGGTTCCTCAGGTTCTGGACTTCCTCCAGGAGGGTCACCAGAAGGGTCTCGCCACTAGCACCCTTAGGCGTCAGGTTTCCGCCCTTTCCACAATCCTAGGGGGGGTGAACGCTCCCCCCTTATCTCAACACCCGGTTCTCAGGCGTTTTCTCAAAGGGGCAGCGAATTTGAAACCCTCAGCAGTCCATCGATTCCCCTCCTGGGATCTTCCCACAGTCCTCCAGGCTCTAACGGAGGCTCCGTTTGAGCCTCTGAAAGAGGTTTCCCTCCAGCTTCTCACCCTTAAGGTCGTTTTTCTGGTAGCCATCACTTCAGCCAGAAAGGTCTCAGAGATCAACGCCCTTTCCAGCAGAGCAGACCTCTGCACTTTCCTAGATAACAGGGTCGTCCTCAGACTCGACCCTTCCTTCATGCCCAAGATCAACTCCCCCTTCCACAGAGGGTTAGAGATCATCCTTCCGGACTTCTGTCCCCATCCCTCCGGGGAGAGGGAGAAATCCTGGCATAAGTTAGATGTTAGAAGAGCCCTACGCATCTACCTGAAGCGCACGGCTCCCTTTCGACGATCAGAGGCTCTCTTTGTGTCCTTCCAGCCTTCCACCCGAGGGCCTAAGGTCTCCTCGGCCACCATCAGCAGATGGATCAGAGCGGCCATCTCTCAGGCCTATCAGGCTCGGGGTCTTCAGGTCCCACAGGGTATCACAGCACACTCCACTAGAAGTGCTGCCACCTCAGCCGCCTGGTCTTCCCAGGCTCCCTTAGAAGAGATTTGTTGAGCGGCCGCCTGGGTCTCCCCGTCTCCCTTCATTAGACACTATAGATTGGACGCCTATGCCTCGGCGGACGCCGCCTTCGGCAGGAGGGTCCTTCAGGGCGTCCTAGACTTGCAAGGGGGCTCAGGCCCGTCCATTTCCTCCCAGGACAACTAACTTTGGTATGTCCCGATGGTTACTCCTCCCACACCTTCTCTTCAGAAACTGGCAGTTGGACTTACCTGAACTGCATGTTTCGACAAGAAGTGTGGGAGGAGTCACTTCCCGCCCGTTATGGCACCCTGCGCCGTGAAGCAGGGCCTGAGCACGTCCAGGTTCAAACAATGGCTAGGAAGAATTGGTATTGGCTGTTTCTTTTTGCTTCCTTTCAGATGCCGTTCAGACGTTCGGTTAAAGTGGGTGGCCACCGGAGCAGCAGGAGGTGTGGCTTCCAAAGATTTCCTCAATCTCCAATAGGCAATCAGATTAGGTTAATACCCGATGGTTACTCCTCCCACACTTCTCGTCGAAACATGCAGTTCAGGTAAGTCCAACTGCCATTCCCACTCTCTCAGCCTTCCGAAAAGCCACTAAAACCTGGCTGTTCCGGCAGGCCTGGGGCTGTTGACCCCTTGAATGAGGTCCAGCCCCGTCTAGGTTTGAGTGTATGGTGTGTTGCTTTTAAATCTGTCTTCGCTTTTCCCCATATTTTAGTTTTTATTTTACTCTTGTATTTGTAAGCCGCCCGGAGTCCTACGGGATTGGGCGGCATATAAATTTATTAAATTACAATTACAATTAATTGTTTGCTACTGAAAAATAAATAATTATATATTTAATAATTAATGAAAAGACAAGTTTACATGTCTTTCTGATTAGGATTAACTCTGGTTTGACAGCAGAAAAGCAAAAAAGCCTAAATCTGTTATCTTTTGGGGAGGAGGGCAGGTGTCAATCAGGAGAGGACTCAGGCTGACTTTCTGAGGTAAATCAGGGAATAGGAATTGTGAATTTTCTGTACAATCTGAAACAACCTGTTTTGGATGATCTGAGCCTACCAGGGTGAGGTCACAGTCTTCATGGAGGTTTTATCTGTGGAGAAAGGGGCAAGTTGAGGTCAGAAGAGGACTCATTGAATTTCTGAGGTAAATGAGGCAACAGGGAGTGTAAATTTTCCACACCATCTAGCATCAGCTGTTTTGGATGATCTGAGTTTATCCAAAATGTTTAAAAATTTGGCCCCAAATTGTTGGAAGTGTAAAAGAACACCAGGCACTTTTTATCATATGTGGTGGACACGCAAGGAGGCAGAAAACTATTGGAAAATGATTCAATCATGGTTAGAACAAATGGTAGGAGACCAAATCTTGTTTAAACCAGAAATTTTTCTCCTAGGTATAATACCAGAGGGGTTTAAGAAGGATACACTTTACTTAATTATTCATGTACTAACTTCGGCATGCATAATTTATGCACAATATTGGAAAAAAAGAAAACACACCATCAGAGCTAAATATAATCAGAAAAGTGTTGACCTGTGCGGAAGCAGATAGGCTCACTCTTGAACTTAAAAATTAAGGGGAATCAGAATATTTTGAAGTCTGGAACAGATTTTATGACTGGTATAAGACAAGGTGACAAGACTGGAACAAGCTGTATATATTGTGATTGGACAGAAAGATTGATAATGTATTAAGTAGGCTAATTGTCAATAGTTGTGACTAGCTGTATATAATGTGAATGTATAGTCACTCCGACTTCGCGGTACTGCATTGTTTTAAGTGTAAAAATAATAAAAATATATTGAAAAAAAAAGAAAGGAGCATTGCTTTGGCCCACATAATGTTTTCAATGATACTGAAGCTATTTTATTGTGATTCGTTAGGACACAATAGGCACGGGCCTTCCAAAAAGATCCTCGTGGAGGGAGCCAATGCGGCACTCCTGGACATCGATTTTGGTACTTACCCCTTCGTGACCTCCTCGATCTGCACCATGGGAGAGGTATACCTTAGCATACCCCCACCCATTACATTGGCTAGATCTCGTCCTGGTGAAATACGACCACATGATCAATGGTTTCAGCGCCCTGGCTGTGACAAAGATGGACATTGTTGATACTTTTGAAAAGATCAAAGTGGGCGTGGAATACCATCTGGATGTGAAGCAGTATTTCCCAGCCAATCAGGAGCTCCTAAACAAAGTCATGGTGAAGTACAAGGACCTCCCCGGATGGAGGTGTAGCACCGAGGGGACTCGCACCTTTGACGACTTGCCCGCCGAGGCCCAGGCTTACATCCGCTTTATCGAGGAATACCTGAAAGTCCCAGTCAAGTGAATCGGGATGGGGAAATCCCGCAAATCCATCATCAAACTGTTTTGAGGTTTCCCACCCAGACTGATGGTTGCCCACCCCTCCTGAATGCACTGAAGCCAGCCCCCACCTCTTACTAGAGCAAACACAGTGCCCCTTCCTCAGTTTTCCCCATGTAAAATTTCCTCTTGGCCCTTCTTTCTGTCCCTTGGTTGCTTGGGAAGAGAATTAAAACCAGCTAGTTGGCAGCTGAGATTTACAGATCTTTCCAGGACAAATTAAGAGCACACACTCCATTTTTGCACACCCTTCTTCCTCCCCCCCAAATAAGTTGCCATCAATCATCCCTAACCTTGATCTGAACAGCATTCGTGGTTCACTGTCTCTTTCTGCATTATTAATCCCTTTGGTCATTCCCTGGCAATCAGCTTGACCTCATATTGGAGGTGTCTCTTCCCCCATCCCCTCCAGCCATATTTTTTTGGGGGAGTCATAGGAATTGTAGTCCTCTGGCACAAAAATGGCGGCCTTCCTTAGGTTGTTTACTACAATTCCACCAAGGGTCGGCTGGCAGTGAGGAATGCTGGGAGCTGTAGTTTCCACATCATATCTACTGTATAGGACCACGCAGTAAGTAGCTTTCTGGGAGGGAAAGGTCCATCGTAATTTCAAACGGTCACAAAGGGGCTCCGTCATAAGTTGCAGACTCCCCGGGCCTTGTTCCTGCCACAGAAACGAGTGCGTTGTGAATCGCAGGCGTTTCGTGCTGTCGAAAACATTTTGACGCGCGTGACCCGGTTTTATTTTTATTTTCTTTTAGCTTTCTACATTTTAAAGAGAAAAAAACACAGCACGCTTTCTACGTTTAAACCTAATTGTGGAGATCTCCCTCCTTGGGGGAATCGCTAAATTACGGAAGCACTCCCTGTAGATTTTAGTGGTTTCTTTTCCCCTTGGGGACCTTAATCAGGACTAGCCTCTTTAATTGCCGTCGGTTAACAAGGGAAGCAGCTGTTTAACCCGGCAGCCGATGGGATGCTAAAGTTTTGTAGATTTCCACTTGCACAAACCTCTCTAACTGGGTCCAAACACGCAAACCTTTAGTGGTTTAGAACCTGATCTTACCTCGACCTTGTTCTCATTTGTTTCTGGCACTTGTCAAGTCTGCCACCAAAAAGCAATAAAGAATCACGGTTTATTTTTATAAATTGGTTGGAATAGTGGAATAGTCATTCGTTAGGACACAAGTGTTTGTGAGGGATTTACTTGACATCTTGTTTTAGTTTTCCACTTTTCTGAGTGGAATAATGGTAGATTTAATTTTCTGATAAGGCTTAAATCTGGTTTGAGAGCAGAAGAGCAAGAAAGCCTAAATCTGTTATTTCTGGGGAGAAGGATGGGATTTATGGTGGCTTCTTGTGGTAAAGGAGTTCCAGGATGAGCTGGTCTGGGTCGATAGTCCTCCAAATCTCAATGCACTGGTTCATCTTTGCCTCTGGATCAACACTTAGTTGCCGAGATGGAGAAGTTGCCATTCCTCCCAGGAGACCTGTAAGGTCCTGGTCATGTGCGAGACCCTGGCGAGAGCCCATGGAATTAAGCACACCCAGGTCCCATCTGTCAGTGACTGAGAAAAACAGACAGTGCTCAGGGGGTTGTGTTTCTATTGTGGGGAACCTGGGCACATGGCCACTTCTTGCCCCAAGAAGCGATGAAATTGCAATGGACTTTATAGTGGAGTTGCAGAAAAGTGGGGGGAACGTGGTGATCCGGACTGTAATAGACTTATTCTCCAAGCAGGCACACTTCATACCCTGCAGCAAACTACCCTCAGCCCACCAGTTGGCCAAGCTGTTCCTGAGGCACATCTACCGCTTGCATGGAGTGCCATGAAGAATTATCTCAGACAGAGGGGTACAGTTCACAGTGAAGTTCTGGAGGGAGTTCCTGTGGTCCATTGGGTCATCCCAGACCTTTAACTCACTCTGTCATCTAAGCACCAATGGGGGGGGGCAGAGAAACTGAATGCCATGGTAGAACAGTACCTGAAGTGTTACGTGAACTATCAGCAGTCTAATTGGTGGGACTGTCACTCCGTTTTTTTGGTTTGCCAGCTGTGCTTAAACTCTGAGACATACGGTAGACTGACTCTTATCTGTAAACTCACTATGTATGTCCCCTTTCTTCATTTTCTCTTTTCTCCTTTATTTTTTTTGTTCGCCTGCCAAGGAGGTAGGCGAGGAACTCTGCCAAAATGTAATCATTAACTAGTAAGTTTGTTTTTTTTATTTACTTTACAATAAAATGTGTTTCTTAGGGGCCTTAATGTCTGTGCCTGCGAGATCTTCAGGTTGTTGTGGCTTGCTGCGGGCCTGCAGAGCTGGCAGCAGATTCAGACAGTGAAAAGGTTAGGAAAGAATATGGGCCAGTCCTGGAGTCTGGGGAAGACTCTGATGAGGGCTCTGTGTCAGAGGCAGAGAGGGGGCCAGAGCCATATGCCAGTTATCAGCTGCCTTCGGAGTCAGACATCAGTGAGGAGGCAGACGAACAGCTGGAGCCTGTTCCTAGTGAATGCATGCACAGAGTTGCCAGACGAAGGGAACAGCTAAAGGACACGGGTTGACTTGGGAGTAAGGCCATAGATGGACGATGAATGCCCCTTCCCAGAGGAAATAAAAGAGGAGTGAAAGGGAAGTGGAGTTTGCGGGAGACAAATAGTTCGCCTAATTGGTTCGTGACTCCACAAGACTCCTTGCCAGGTTTTGCAGATATCGGCCTGTCAGCTCTCCAAGCCAGATAAGGTCTGTGACTGTAAATCCTCCCTTGAAAGACTTTGCTGGCTCTGAATGAACAGAATTCACAGTCAATTAATAAAAGGGCTTGTTGTTGGGGCAAGGAGTTTGCTGCATGCTCTTGGGAAGCCTTGGTCAGAACACAGGTTTTATAAACTTTCCAGTCAAAAGCCTGATAGAACCCATTTCTATGATTGTTCTATGCCGGATAAGTGGATGCCTCTTCCCTGGCAATAAGGCAGGGAGGGCCTTGGTTTTGAGGATACTGTAATTCCCCAGATAGTGAGACTCTACTCTCATGTTTTCCTTTGCGGTCTGAATCCTACCAAGAAGACATCTATCTAACTGTTGTGGCCCGTCAGTGGCCAGCAGAGCTGGTTGCAGACAGTAAAGAAATTGGGGAGGAACACGGGCCAGTCCTGGAATCTGGGGAAGGCTCTGATGAGTGCTCAGCATTGGAGGCAGAGAGGGGGGCAGTGCCATCCAACAGTTATCAGCTACCTTCAGAGTTGGAGATCAGTGGGGCAGAAGAACAACTGGAACCTGTTCCTGATGTGCACATGTACAGAGCTGCCAGGAGAAGGGAAGAATTAAGGAACAAGGGCTGATTCGGGAGTAAAGGCACAGGTGAACAGGGAATGGCCCCTCCCATAAGATATAAAGAGGAGCAAAAGGGGAGAAGAGTTTGTAGGAGACAATTAGTTTGCTTAATTAGTGTAAAGATTTGTTTGTGACTCTCAGAGACTCCTTGCCAAGTAGTTCCTTGTACAACATTGTGCTTGGAAGCTCTCGGCCTGGCAACTCTCCAAGGACTGATAAGGTCTGTGGTTGCAATTCACCCTCGAAAGACTGTTTGCCGGGACTTTGCTGGATGTGAATGCTAGGAATTCACATTAGCCAAATAAAAAGGGTTTTTTTGGGGGGTGGGGGATAAGGAGTCTGTTTCATGATATGGTGAAACCTAGGTCAGAACATCAATGACGGCTGGAATCCAGTCATCAATAGCACCAGATGGGAGGAAAAGGAAATGGAAGCAGGAAAATGGCAGTGGCGTTGGCAGCAGCGGCTTTAGCGGCATCTCCGGGCAGCGGCGTCTCGCGGCAGGGCTCGCCATGGAGGTATACACGCCGACAGACTTTCCTGTAGAGAATGGGACTGAGGCAAAGCTTCCATGCACTTTTACTTCCACAGAAGTGATCGGCAGTTCAGCTTCTGTCACCTGGAGTTTCCAAGGCGAGGGATCAACATCTCCTGTCTCGTTCTTCTATTATTCCAATGGAAAAGCATATCCTGGAAAGAGTACACAATTTGATGACAGAAGCAACTGGGCTGGAGACCTTAACAAGAAAGACGCATCAATCACTATAGCAAACATGCAATTTCAAGACAATGGAACCTATATCTGTGATGTTAAAAACCCTCCAGATATAGTTGTTACACCAGGAAAAAATCAAAGTCAGGGTTATGGAGAAAGGTATAGTAATAATTGGATGGAATGAAAAATGAATTAATGAGTGATGGAGAAGCTCTGCATTCTTTCTCTAAAATTGCTCTATGTAACAATGCGCTGAAGCAAGTACTTGTTTGCCTATTCTGGATTTTATTCCATTATTTTATTCTGAACAGTGGAGTAGAAATTTCACCATTTTATTGTATTAAAGGTCATGGAATAACTTAAAATGAGTTAATGGCAAAAGCCAAAATTCTGTATTCATCTGTGACTTTTGGAATAAATTACAAAAACTTTCGCTCCCAACATAGCTTAATAATTTAAATTGTAAAAAGTACAAAACTGTCTTTTCAAAAGTTAGATTAAAATGAATGCTGTAGATATTGTAAGTTTAATGGTCTTACTCCATAGATCCCATCATTTGCCCATTTCAATCTCATAACCAAAAGTTTCTCTCCCATGCAATTAGAAGGCTATATATACATATACAAGATGGTTTATAGGTGGCACTTCCCCCCCAACGAGGTTAGCCAAGATGTTCCCTGGGTTATCTCCATTGTGTTGGAAATGTGGAAGAAAGGATGGCACATTCTACCATATTTGGTGGTCCTGTACTGAGGCTACGAAATACTGGAAAAAGATTAAAAAATGGCTAAAAGAGGTTACCGGGGCAAACATGGAATGGAGACCCGAGAACCTTCTACTAAGCATTAAACCAGAAAACATGAGCAGTTCAATATGGCATTTGAGCCTACATATAATTGTGGCCGCAAGAATAACTTATGCACAATTTTGGAAATCCACTACCATACCGTCGGAAGAGGCTATAATTAAAAAGATCTATGAATGTGCAGAAATCAGATCGCATAGAGTAGGCCTCCTCCGAATTCCATCCGCCAGTCAGTGCCGACTGGCGACTACGTGGAGGAGAGCCTTCTCAGTTGCAGCTCCGACGCTATGGAACAATCTCCCCGTGGAGATCCGCACCCTCACCACCGTCCAGGCCTTCCGCACAGCCCTCAAGATCTGGCTATCCCGTCAGGCCTGGGGATAAGACTTTACTCTCGCCCCTCCCGAATGTTGAATGAATGTTGTGTTTTTACCACTAATTATTTTTACTCACATTTTCTTTTTGTGTTTTGTCCTGCACTCCCCTCCCCTATTATTGTAAGCCGCCCTGAGTCCCCTCAGGGAAAAGGGCGGCCTATAAATGTTTAATAATAGAATAATAGAAATAGAAATGGACAGAATGACGGGTTGGCTGAGGGACAAAGGAGAAACGGAACATTACCTTAGCTGGAACTTATGGTATATGTGGGGGACAAGGAGAACAGCAGGGACTTAAAATGGGGAAAAGTGAACATGGGTATTGTAATAGATCCCTGAATTTTGTAATGAGAAGATGTGGCTTAGAGACCTAACAATGAGGAAGGAAAGAAAAAAGTTGGGCTGTGAATGACTGTCACCGCGGGAGGGAGGGGAGGGGGGGTTGTATGTTTAAAATTGTATTTGTATTTGTATGTCTTACTCTTAAAAAAATGTATAACTAATAAAGATTACTTAAAAAAAAAGTTAGATTAAATTGAATTGTTCGCCGCCCTGAGTCCTCCCGGAGAAGGGCGGCATATAAATAATAAAATTCAAATTCAATTCAATTCAAAGTGGCTGAATGGTTCTAATAAAGGTTCGTGATACAATTGCTTGAACTGTCAGAAACAAAAGATTTTGCTCGTTTATCTATCTGCATCACATTATATTAAAGGCAGACCTACAGTAAGGCTGGAGGCCCACAGTTATACACAGCAGTATTATAATCTGGATCGCAGTGTTTAGAATTCTCATAGTAAACTAACAATGTTCTTCAGCACTTAAAGTGATAACGTAGAAGCTGTTTCTCTACATCTCTATGCTAACGTGTCACTCCTAATGTTTTGCGGTACTGGTAGCTGCTTGCTGGAGAGGTGTGCATGTGAAGGATCCCCACAATTTATTCAGCCATAAGACTGAAACTGTAAATGTCCTGGGCCCCAAAATAATAATGCATAAAGGTCAACTGTGAGAAGCATCCTACGTTTTCACAAAGATAACATAAACAGCTGGTAGTTCAAACTGCCTCTTTGTTGCTCCAAATCTCCCCAAACACTCCCACATTTCTGGCAAGTTCCAGAGCGGAGTGAGAACAAACCCACACACAAACCTCAAGCAGCCTCTGGCTGCAGTTAGTCCAGCCCAGCACTGTCTGCACCAAGACTGCAATAAATCCCAAATGTATTTGGCAAAACAAAGGCAAATCAAGGTGTTCAGGAAACAAAAGATCCAGGTAATTTAGTCCAGCAACAATGAATGCAAGGACTCTTGGCCAGTTCAAACGTCGGCACACAACACTTTAGCAACTCAGCCTGGAATGAGATGGCGTTTATGGACCAGTTCCAGGAAGGTCTTTCATCAGAGCCCCTGGGTGAGCTGGTGGGCACTGAATGCCCTCGCACACTGCAGGAGCTCATGCACTTGTGCCTCCGCAGTGACGCAAGGCTTCAGCAGCGATGGAAGCAATGACGGACAGAGGCCGTGGCCATAGCCATTAAGGTGGTGCTGCCATCGGTACCACCATCTGATGAGCCGATGCACTTGGGGGATGCATGACCTCGCCTGACCCAAGCTGAAAAGGATTTCCGCCACTGCAAGCACCTTTGCCTGTATTGCGGCGGCCAAGGTCATATGGTGGCCAAGTGTCCTGCTAAGGCACCCAAAGCGGCAGTGGGAGCAACGGCGGGAAATGGGCATGGCCCGGCTTAGAGGGTTCCATCAGGGGTGGGTTGCTGCCTGTTTTACTCCTGCATTGCAACCCGTGTATGCGCGCTACATGTGCGCATGCTTTTCAATGTAAATGGTTCTTCATCCATGTGCAGAACAATTTACAATGAACTGCACATGTGCAGTCACTAACAACCAAAATGGTGGAGGCCCAGTGGCAGTGATGGAACTGTTCGGGGGCATGTCAGGCCTGCTGCTTCTGCTACCCAGGCCTGGATTCCACTACCGGTTCACTCGAACCAAGCTGAACTGGGCTCTGTAGGTCGGGCTCAAGGGGCTCTTCATGGTATTGGATCTGGGTACTTGAGAGACTGCCTGCTGCCAATTACCTCCCAAAGACCCATTAGATCACACAGGGTTGGCCTCCTCCGGGTTCCGTCTACCAGCCAATGCCATCTGGCTACTACCCGGGGGAGGGCCTTCTCTGTGGCAGCTCCGGCCCTTTGGAACGAACTCCCCACAGAGATTCGGCCCCTCACCTCTCCTCAGGCCTTCCGAAAAGCCGTCAAAACCTGGCTGTGCCGGCAGGCCTGGGGTTGACGAGTTCCCCTCCCCTCTTGACCTATGTGATTCTTGGCTATTTTAACTACTTGTATTGTGTTCTATGTTCCCTTTCCCCCTTTGAGTTGTTCGCTGCCCTGAGTCCCTCCCGGAAAAGGGCGGCATATAAATAAAACAAATCTCAATCTCAATCTCAATCTCAATCTCTGTAGGTCGGGCTCAAGGGGCAATAGGCCAACCATCTCCATCACCAACAGCTTTTGTAAAGCACCAGAGAGAAATGCCACTTCGCACAAACCACAATTGACTTTCTGGGTCATTATATGTTGCCCGCCAGGGTGGAGATGGACCCCAAGAAGGTTGTTGCAGGTGTGGCAACCTTCCCAGCGGGTCAAAGACATGCAGCAACTGTTGGGTTTCGCAAACTATTATTGCACATTTGTTCCCCATCGCTGCCTTGACTGCTCCCCTTTCTAATCTGATCAAGAAAGGGGAAAGGTTCCACTGGGGTGCTGAGGAGCAGGGAGCTGTAGAAGTCTTGGAAGTCTTGGGAAGAATCAAGAAGAGACTTCATCCTCCCCTCAAATCAGTGTCTTGGTAGTTGAACATATTATGTGATCTTGCACAGCTCCTTGTATTGAACATCTAATCGTGTATGATTCCCCCTCTTTTTTTGTAGGAAAGTGGTGGCCTGTATCAACAGTGCCTGTTTCAGGAACTTCTCTTGGAGAGGCCAGATTTTTTCCCCACCACTTTAATATTACTCGATTCACCAATGAATCTCTACAGGGTACTGTGGTGGGATCTAAATCTTAGCCAAGTGAAGGTAGACAAAGCTCCGAATAAATAACTGGATTTCTTTTGAAGCCTGGTGTGAGGCTCATGATTTAATTGGGGCATTGGTCAGAACCCTGACAGCAAAGCAGTGGGTGAGGGTTGGATTTCTCCCCTCCTATCAATACTGACTTAGAGTTGCCACAGAAGAAAGAAGTGAGCCAGGATAGCACCAGGCCTCCAGCTCCCATCCCCCAAAGCTGGTCCAGGAGAATACCGTGGTCAATGGTATTGAAAGCTGCCTAGAGGTCAAGTAAAGCAAGGATGGATGCACTATCCCATCCCACTCCTACCAGAGATCATCTAAAAGTGTGACCAATGCCCTTTCTGTCCCAAATCCTGATGATGATGAGGTTGGGGAAGAACTTGGGCCTGTTCTGGGGCCTGGGGAAGGCTCTGATGGATGCTAGCATTGGACACAGAGATAGAGCCAGGGCTGTCTGACATTTCCCAGCCAGAGAGGCCTTTGGAGTCAGAGATGAGTGAGGAGGAAGAGCAGCTGGGGCCTGTTCCAGATGCGCATATGTGCAGGGCAGATAGGAGAGGTGAACAATGGAGGACAATGGGTTGGCTCAGGAAGCAAAATAAACGTGGACACTGAATGGCCCCTCCCAGGCTGGGGAATAAATAGGAGGAAAGGGGAGTGGTTTGGTTGTTGCAGACAACTGTTGGCATTTCTGGAAAGTTTGTTCCTTGTGTGTTTTGTGCGACAAAGGCTGCCTTGCCAGAACTGAGGTTTGTCTAGTTCTCTGTTTGAACTGACTTAATTTGCAGCCTCCTGGCTGGGAGCTCACATCCTTGCATTTATCATAAGGGGCTGATAAGGACTATTGTTTCAGTTAACTTCTTCCAGGATTTTTGCCTAGAGTTTCTTGGTGAATGCAGTTCATTACCAAGGTGTAAATAAAGAAGGGGGTCTTCTTTGAGGGGAGTCTGTTTCTTGCTTCTGCGAAGGCCGGGTCAGAACACAACTGTATCACATTACAGTTGAAGCTTCAGTCCATATATTATTGCATTGCCCATTTTATAAAAATGCACAATGAGGTTTCGTATTCCATTTCTCATTTCATTTCAGATCTGTCAAGCTTATTTTACATACAGTTGTTGTTAGTCAATGAGGATAGTTGTTGTGACTCATCAGCGGCCAGCAGAGCTGGCAGCAGATTTGGACAGTGAGGACGTTGGGGAAGAACATGGGCCAGTCTTGGAGTCTAGGGAAGGCTCTGAGGAGGGCTCTGTGTCGGAGGCAGAGAGCGGGCTAGAACCATATGCCAATTATCAGCTGCCTTCAGAGTCAGACATCAGTGAGGCAGACAAACAGCTGGAGCTACTTCCCATTGTTGCAAGACAAAGGGAACAGCTAAAGAACAGGGGTTGACGGGAGTAAGGCCATAGGTGGATGATAATGGCCCCACCCAGAGGAAATAAAAGAGGAGCGAAAGGGGAGTGGAGTTTGCAGGAGACAATTAGTTTGCTTAATTGGTTCGTGACTCTACAAGTCTCCTTGCCAAGTTGTGCAGATATTGGCCTGGCAGCTAAGCCAGATAAGGTCTGTGACTGTAAATCCTCCCTTGAAAGGCTTTGCTGGATGCAAATGAACATAATTCACAGTAAATTAATAAAAGGTGTTTTTTTATCTGGACAAGGATTTTGCTTCATGCTCTCGGGAAGCCTTGGTCAGAACAATAATTTCTTTGAATGTAGCCGAGTCTTGTTTCATTGTTTGTAAAACCTTCGGTAACCAATCATTTCTTAGATTATCATTTACAATTTTTTTGATGCAAGCTGGCTAGAGTCATTCTGTAATCAAGCAGCCTCTAAATCTCATTAAGAAATAAATAGTAGCAATCGATTTAGGTTTCATTTTATTTGGTCAAACGCTTAATTTCTATCTTCTTTAAGTGGAATCGAGATCATTGGTTCTAATAAACGGATTCACCAGAGCTGCTCAAGCTACAGTGCATCTGACGGATAGCCCATCGGACAGAATTATTGCTAGGAAGAAAAATTACCTATGCTGCCTTGCAACCCTATATAAAAGGCAGAATATGAATCTTAACAAGTACATTATAGTTCCCGTTCAGCTCCAAAACATCCTTTTTACAGGTCTTTTTAAGAAACCCAAAACAACAAAAAAGTTAAAATCTGGAGAACATTTTCAATAGACACAGTTTGCATCTTCTTAGGACCCTCGAATGCATCCAAACATCTTTTAGGTAGAGAGTGATTTTTAAGGGGGAGGGGGGAATTCTTCAGGTCATGCAAAAAAGTGTGATCTTTAGACCGTTCAAGAGTTGTCAAAAGAGGCTTGCTAAATTGCCACAAGCGAGACTCGATTTTTCAGCCTCGGTTGTCCCTCTACAAATTAGAAATGGGTTCCAGTCCAGTTCAACAATATAGATGAGGAAGGAGCACACGATTGATTTACTATTCAGAAAGAGGTGACTTTGTGCAATTAACCTTGTGGCTTTGTAATTAACATATCTATCTATAAAAATGCCTCTGTGTGTTTGCGTGTGTGTGTGTGTGTTCCAGCATAACTCTGGAACGCCTCAAAGCAATTTCAACCAAACTTGGTACACTTGGACTTACTCTCTGGAAAAAAAAAATACTGTGGCGGTAAGACATCCCTAACACCCCTTGGGGTGTGTGTTCTGTTAAGATACAGCCCGTTGTGCCTTAAAATGGCTTCTACTGTGCAGCGCAGTGGAGTTGCCATGATAATGGCTTCACAGTACTCCACAAGGGGGCTCCCTCTGGTAAGGGGGAAAAATCCAACATTAGACATTACGTTTGGTCCAGACATTTTCCTCCTATAAATACCTGGGCAATGCCGGGTTATCGGCTAGTATATAAATATAAAACAGCAAGTCTTGCAATCAACTCTGCGTGTTGGCAACATCAGCCATCTGCTACCACCGACTAAGTAACAAAAGAGGCATCAGCCTCATTAACTCAGATATCTGCAGATTTTGAACATTACGCCCAATTATGGCTTTCTGTGTTGGGAAGCAAAATGTGGGTTGATTACAAGTGACTGAACTTTTTGCCAAGAATACATACACGTGGGATCCCTAATGTGAATGCCACCTTTATGGATTTACTCATTAAATTTCCTTCTTGAACATTCCCAACCAGGCTGAAACACAAGGCAAATTCTGCATGATTTGACTCTCTAGGAACAAACTCAACTTGCTTTGTGGTCTGAATATATTTTACTTTAAAAAAAAACAAAAACAGGAACCAGGCTCCTAAGGAAACCTCCAACCCAAAATGTAGCCCGATGCGCTCTTTAAAAACCTAACATTTTAAATTGAGCCATGGCAAGATTTGAGTCCTAATAAAAAGTACTTGCCAGGTCCCAAATGATCTAGATGAAGAAGAGATTTAAAAGATCAACAGAGTTGGAAGGGACCTTGTCGGTCATCAAGTCCATAAGTGCACCAGTGTGCTTAATGTCCTACTGTCCTACCCATTTATTTGTACCCATTTCCTGTATCCTGTATTCTTATTCATGGTTTTTATTATTCCTGTTTGAGTGACAAACTAAATAAATAAATAAAATAGATAAACCCCCTGCCCAAGCAGGAGATCCTACATCTGCCTCTACCTAGGATTGAACTCACAACTGTGAAGCAAGAGCTCCATCTTAGGCCTCAGCAGTCAAATAAAACAGTTCAGACTTGCGGGAAAATATTTGCAAGATCAATTCTCCTAAAAGATGAAGACGACACTAGTGGTGCTTTTTCCCCCAGACTGTGTGCCAAAAATAACTAACAGTGAGTTGACCAATTAGTAAACATTTAACTTGTAATTTTTATGGACTAATGATGTAGCAATATTGGATTGACCCAGAAATGATGAATTGTCATCAAGCAGAACATCTATATTAATATTGCCTCTCTATTGGTTCTCCTTACACTCCTTACAGATAGAATTATGAACTGGAGTTTAATGTACGCCTTTTATGGATCTGTGCAAAAGTTCTCCTGAATGAAATAACTAAAACTTAAGAGCTGTTTACTCCATATTGATAGTTCTTTAAGATTGCAACCTCTTGGGGAGACATACGTCAACTCTGCCACTGATGAATCGCCAAGTATAAAGATGTTCTAGGAAGAAAAATGCTACTTGCAATATATTTAGCTTTCCATGTTATTATTTTTTTTAAAAAGGAGAGCTTCCCATCAGCTGTCGTCATCTTCACCGTTCCACCCATGTTATCATTGGATAACGTTCTGTGAGGATCTTTCTTAATTGAGTAGTATGGCTTCGGTCTCTTGTTTCTACCACACAGGACACCTGGGAAGGAAAAGTGTATTACGTTTCGGTGAACTAAATCAGGGTTTTAGAAAACAATGGATTTCAATTTTCTTTTAATGACCCTATAATCCCTTGCATTGAGGTGGAGTTGGGGCAAAGTGAATGGAAAAGAGTTTGCTGTTTCCTCAATCGGTCATAAGATGGTGCCAGAATCACTATTAGATGCTGATCTGATCTGAGTGTTTGGAAACTGGCTGTTAGAAGTGCCGTATAGTGATCAGCGTGAGCTATTGTAAGCTTTGCAACTGCTAGCAAACTTTGTGTACCGGACTGTTTGTATGATTATGGACTATGTTATTTGGATTATCCCTTAACTGAATGACATTGATGACTGACTGTCTTATCCGTGTATGACTTGGACTGTTTGATGGACTCTGATACCTCTATTTCCATGAAAGTAAAAGCCTATTTAAACTGCAGTGTCTCTGTATGCTGGTTTGTGTGTTCTCCAACACAACTCTCACAACACTTCGCTGAATGCACTCGCTCTCCCAACAGGGAGCTTACCTAACAATCTACACTGTCGTTGCTGTTTTAACCATTCAGTTGTATGCAATTCTTGACAAATTTATAGGCAAGTGATGTCCATTTCTATATTAGATGATAGGTTTTGTTTGCAACACGGCTACTATAGATGCATGAAAATGGGGGGGGGGGATACAGAACTACCCATAATTGAGTAGACTTGTAAAGATGTTAGAACTTGTTGGAATGGCTAAATTGTCTTATCTGATTAGGAAAGGGACAATAGCTATTTTTATAAAGGACTAGAAAGCCTGTATGAACTATTTTGCTAAAGCTGGATGAAACCAAATGGATAGTTTCAGGGTTGACCAATGAAATAGGATTATTTATGGGAAGAAGGGGACCAAGATATCTAATTTGAATGGGTAAAGATGGTCCCCTTGTTCTTTGGTTTGTTAGATAAAGGTAAAGGTTCCCCTAGCACATATGTGCTAGTTGTTTCTGACTCTAGGGGGCGGTGCTCATCTCCGTTTCAAAGCCGAAGAGCCAGTGCTGTCCGAAGACATCTCCATGGTCATATAGCCAGCATGACTAAACACCAAAGGTGCATGGAACACTGTTACCTTCCCACCAAAGATGGTTCCTATTTTTCTACTTGCATTTTTACGTGCTTTCAAACTGCTAGGTTGGCAGAAGCTGGGACAAGTAACGGGAGCTCACTCTGTTATGTGGCACTAGGGATTTGAACCGCCGAATTGCCGACCTTCCTGATTGACAAGCTCAGCGTCTTAGCCACTGAGCCACTGTGTCCCTCAGGTTTGTTAACTGTTACCAACCCCCCCCCCCACCTTTAGAGATTGTTTTAGATATTATTCCTTTTTCCTTCCTTTTTCCTCTTTCCTCGACTTTCACTTTCTCACTTTTCTTTCTTTTCCTTTCTCCCCTTTGACGTTTCCATAGTCTTAATCTTATGTAAAACCTTCTCAGCAAAAAAAAAAAGGCACCTGCAATCAATTTACAAGCCAAATATGCCATCACTGGTTGTGGATGGAGCCTGTAAAATAAATTGGGAAGACTTCATGGCGCTTTCAGGTTTCCCATCTTGAATGCAAAGCCGTTTAACTGAATTGCTAGAAACTGGACTCCCTGCGCAGCTCAGAAGTATTATATGCAGAACTTGGCAGAGCTCAGTTAAAACAGAATTTCATTGCTCTTTCTCCTCTCCCTTGCTTACCTCATTGGTGAACAAATCAGCCTTCATGTATGGCTGTTCTTGTCTGATGTTCAAGATTCTGGAACAAAGAGATTTTTTAAAATGTAAGGTTGTAGCCTAGTTCCGTCTCACAGGGACGAAGCAGGAAGGTAGGTTTTGGGCAAACGTTTCTACAAACCAATCAAGGCCCGTTTGAGGAAAGAAGCATGGAAATTAAGCTGTTTCAAGAGCCTTGTGCGGCACTGACAAAATCGCCAGGACTCGCTGCCTTAGCAGAGTGAGGAAAATCCTCAGGCATGACTCAAACCCTGAGTGTTTCTCAGCCCTTCTCTACTCTCCTACCATCGGACAGAAGATTATAGGAGCATAGGCAGCCGAAGAAACAGGCCAGAGGTGGGTTGCTCCCAGCATTACTGCCAGTTCGCGCACATGCACATTTGTACAAAAATAGAACTGAGCATGTGCAAAAGGTTTAAAAAAATTAAATTTGTGCAATTACAATTGTTCTGTGCATGCTCAGAACCGGAAATCAAGATGGCGGCCCCGTGGGAGAACTGGTTCAGGGGCGTGGCAGGCCTGGGTTGCTGTCGGTTCCGACAACTCAGGCCGCCAAACCACTACCAGTTCAGCCAAACAGGTTTGAACCGGTAGGAATCCACCTGAGGAACAGACTGGAAAACAGTTTTAATCCGTGGGCTGTTATACTCCTGAATGCAACATAACATCGTAAGTATGTAGTACGATAGACTTGCAGGGCCGGTGCAACGTGGAACATGTTCCTATCGGTCAGGAGTGGGTGCCGGCTGCTGCTACTGCCAATTCACTTAGGGATGCGCCGTGAGCACACACATGCTATGTACACATGCACAATACTAAAAAAAGTAGCATGCACTGAAGCAAAAATAAGATGGCGGCGTTTAATGTGCCGCCATGGGAACCAGATCGGGTGTGTAACAGGCCTGGGTTGCTGTTGCCTGCAGTGAATGAGAGGAATTCACATTAGCTTAATAAAAAGGGATTTTGTCGGGACAAGGAGTCCACTTCGTGATTTTGTGAAGCCTAGGTCAAAACAACAGGTTGGTAGATTATGGTCCCCATCAAAATCAAAGCATGTTTAGACTACCTTGCCTCCTCACGAGCTAAGGTCTCCAGTAGCTTTGAAATCTCTCCTGGACAGTCAACGGTCGTGACAGTGAATTTGCACACTCTGTTATCGAGAGTAAGGGCCTGATCCATGCACTGCCTCATCAGAGGGAGTTCCATGTTTCCATTGCTCACAGCTACCGCCACTCTGAAAGAAGAGGAGAGAATGAAACAAACCATTTTTCCCTTTAGGAGAACACCTTTCCTAGCTTGATTGCTAGACTTAATAGGATCAAGGATTATAATATGGTTTCCCATTGTCCATCTCTAACAATAAACTTCTAGTAAATGCCTGTTTTACAAGTCTTCAAGATGTGTAGACCTTTCTCTCCATATCTGCCCAGCTTCTTCCATTCTTCTCCAACCTACATATATAATAACCCATTTATTCAATTGTAATATCCATCATCCTGTTATGTTATGTGGGCGTAACTACCAGAAGAATGCAAGGCTGGGGAAAACTGGCCTCCCAGTAAAACAATAGTTCCTGGTTTTCATTCCTTTGAATGAATCTTGGACAACCTGAAGCCAATAAAGCAGGAGATTTTGGAGAACAAAGTTCTCCAGAGTGGAATGGACTAAAATCTCTTTTTCTCTTGTCTCATTCCAGCTCAGGGTAAGATAGTCCTTCATCCATTTTTTTAGGAGGGAAATTTATAAGGAAAACCAACACACGTTTTGTTCCATATTATTTTTTAACACCAATTTGGAGGATGAAGATGTCAACCTAACAAGGACATGAAGGATATCATCTGCTGAACATCCATAACTCAAGGAAATATGTAGTAATGGACAGCAGGTCCTTTTCAGGGTAACATTTCTACTTAGGAATTGTACCAGTTTTTTTTTAAATTTCATACACTTGCCTTTCTCCTTCCTCAATACATGTCAGAATGGAACAAAACAGAAGCTACTTCATTGTCACATCCACATACTCCCCCCCCTCTTACAGTCCTGGGAGATACGTCCAAGTAGTACTTGCTAATTGTAGAGCTATCTGACCCATCTGCCAGTAACTCAGGGATTGGAAGATGTAGGAAGCATTTGCAGCATTTTGTTGTGGCCAGCCAGTGGCGCTGGTGGCAGACTTAGACAGTGGGGAAGTTAGGGAGGAACCTGGGCCAGTCCTGGAGTCTGGGGAAGGCTCTGATGAGAGCTCTGTGTCAGAGCAAGAGAGGGGGCCAGAGCCGTCTGACTGTTATCAGCTGCCTTCAGAGTCAGACATCAGTGAGGCAGAAGAATAGCTGGAGCCTGTTCCTGATGTGTGTATGCGCAGAATTGCCAGGAGAAGGGAACAGCTAAGGAAGAAGGGTCAACTCGGGAGTAAAGGCACAGGTGGACAGTGAATGGGCCCTCCCATAGGGAATAAAGAGGAGGGAAAGGGGAGGAGAGTTTGCAGGAGACAATTAGTTCAATTCATCAGAGTGAAAATCTGTTCCTGACTTCTTGCCAAGTATTGTCTGCTACAGAGTGGCGTTTGGAAGATATCAGCCTGGCAGCTCTCCAAGCCTGATAAAGGTCTGTAGTTGTGAAATCTCCTGAAAGACTGTTGGCCGGGACTTTGCTGGAGAGGAATTCACTTTGAACTAAATAAAAGGGGTTTTATTGGGACGAGGAGTCAGCTTCCTGCTTTCGGGAAACCTAGGTCAGACCAGGAAGATAATTCTCCATTGAGTCAAAGTCAACTCTCTCGAAGTGGTTTTGCAATTCTGCAGTCTAGGGAACACGCTTGAAATTCTTTGGGTGGCCTTTCCAGACAGTCCAATAAATATACGAAACTGAGCTTTGGGATAGTTTGATACCTTTTGCCCTTTAATTCCGGCAGTTTCCCAGACACAAGAGCAGCCAACGCAATGGCTCCTTCTGCGTCAACAGCCACACGTTCGTATTCCAGCAGTCTCAGCATAGCAATCAAGATGTCTTCTTCTCTGAAGATGGGGGAGAACAGCAGAGTCAAACAGAGGGGCCTCTGCCCCCCCCCACCCCCTTCGTACAAATACGAATGCTTGACTTCTTAATGGTTCAAAAATATTGCCAATCTTTGTCATGCCCAATACAGGGAGACCCTCGATTTATGATCACAATGGAATCCAACATTTCTGCTACTAAGCAAGACCGTCGTTCAGTGAATGTTGCCCCATTTTATGACCTTTCTTGCCATGGTTGCTAAATGAATCCCCTTGCAACTGTTAAGTCAGTAACAGCGATTAAATGAATCTTTTCCATTGACTTGTTGGAAGGTTGCAAAAGGGGATCATGGAACCCCCAGGGCACTGCAACCCTCATAAATAGGGGTCAGTTGCTAAGTGTCTGAATTTTGATCACATGACCATGGGGATGCTTCAAAGGCCGTAAATGTGAAAAACTTTTGAAAAAACCTTTTAGCAGGGAACAAGCCTGCCTATCATTAATCATAAGATTCATAGGGCTGGAAGTGACCTTGGAGGCCTTCTAGTCTAATCCTCTACCCAAGGCAGGAGTCCTTATAGCATTCTTTGGACAAATGGTTGCCAATCTTTTGATGAAAACTTCCAGTGATGGAGCAACCAGGAGGCAACCCATTTCACTGATCGTTCTATCAAGGAAATCCCTCTTTAGTTCCACATTGGATCTCTCTCTCTCTCTCTCTCTCAGCAACTTCCATTCATTGTTTCTGGTCCTACCCTCAGGTGCTACGGAGAAAAAAAATCCACTCTTTCTTCCCTGGGATAGCCCTTCAAGCTTTGGAAGATAGCCATCAAGTCAAAGGCCATTTCAAAGAGGATGGAACATTTTGATCAGATTGGGGTTACCTGCAGGGATGATAAGTTACTGTGAACATGTCCTATTTTCTTTGTATCTCTCCTTCAGAGGTGGTATTCAGCAGGTTCTGATCAGTTCTGGAGAACTGGTAGCAGAAATTTTGAGTAGTTTGGAGAAAAGGTAAATACTACCTCTGATTGGCTCTGCCCCCATCTATTCTCTGCCTCCCGAGTCCCAGCTGATTGGGAAGGAATGGAGATTTTGCAATATCCTTCCCCCAGGAGTGGGGAGGGAATTGAGATCTTACATCCCTCCCCTGCCATGCCCACCAAGCCATGCCACACCCAGCCAGCCATGCCCACAGAACCAGTAGATTTTTTTTTCAATCCCACCACTGATCCACTTGTGTCTTTGTATTAGTTTTATATTTTAAATGACTACCTCAATGAAACTTCTGTTCTATGCTCTACTGGATGTGAATCAATCATCTTGCAATTAGAATCTCCCTGCTGCCAGTTTCTACTCCTTTAAACTCATATCTATTTTGTACCCAAGTCAGAAAAATCCAATCTATATGAATTGGCTCTTAAAATCACCTGGAAATGACCAAAAAAGTAACCACCCCAAATGCTAATTTGTAATCAGAATAAGCATTGCCTTTACATACCTCACCGTTACAACTTTATCAACCCAGTTCCCTGTCAGTTGAAAAGAGTTGGTGCCAAAACCACTCAATTCTGAAAAACGAAGTGACAAACAAGGAATACATGAATGGTTTTCACCCACTGGTTATAAATAAATGCTAAAACAATGTACAAGGTTTGACTATTTTGTAGTCTAATTCAGGTAAAACCAAGGAGCTTATAGTGGACTATAGAAGGAATAGATCAGGCATCCAGCCCTTGCTTATCAATGGAGACCAAGTAGAGCAAGTGGCCAGGTTTAGGTTTTGGGGTGTTATCATAAAAGAAGACTTGACCTGGGGCACTAACATTGCAGCACTGGTCAAAAGGGTCCAGCAGAGATGATGCAACCTGAGACTTCTCAGGAAACAGAAACTGAATGAAACACTGCTGGTGACTTTCCACCACTGCACCGTAGAGAGTATTTCAACTTACTGCACCTGTGTATGGTTTGCCAGTTGCATAGTGGCAGATAGGACAGCGCTCCAGAGGGTTAACATCATTACCCTGAGGATCACTGGTTGCCCTCTCCCCTCTTTGGAAGAGCTTTATAGCTCTCGCTGCCTTAAGAAAGTTCAAAGCATTCTTAAAGATCCATCTCATTCTGAGCACTTTTTTAAAACTATTACCATCTGGCAGACAGTACAGGACAATAGAAACAAGGACAAATAGGCTGAAAAACAGCTTCTATTCCACAGCAGTAACTATATTGAATTCTACTGTATGTATAGTGCAATATTAATGCATTATCAGGAGTTTTCAGTTCAATTGTACAGAATGTGAAGAATGTGTGTTTGTGTTTTATTTTTATAGTTAGAATGTATACTGAAGATGGCATTTAATTTCATTTTGTGAGAGGCAATGATAATAAAGTAAACTAAGTCCATGGTGGTGTTAATGAAAAATATTTTATAATCAATAAGATACTGATGTGCGCAGAAATGGACAGACTGACTCTAGAGCTCAAAGACAAGGGTGAGGCAGATTATCACGAAATCTGGGACAAATGGTACCGATGGTTAGAAATGAGGGAAAGAAAAACACAGAGAAGTTAAGAATGGGAAAATATGGTATTAATGTGTGATAGGTAGGAATTGGATGTGTGTTTGTATGATTCGTAATTATATACAGTATAAGAAAGAATCAATGGACAGGTAATCTGACTGACCACAAAAACCTACGTAATGGATATAAAATGTAATTGTTGTAAGATCTAACCACTATATGGAAACATGCCAGAAATGTTGCACTATATATCTTGAATTGGCTGTTTCTACCCTTTTTCTCTTTTTGTTTTAAATGTTGTTGTTTAAATCTTTAATAGTAATATATTTTCTGAATTGCAAGTTGCCTAGAATCATTGACTGAGATAGGTGGACATAGAAAGGGAACAAACAAACTGATATGCTAAACCTTGTTTGAAAAGTGATAAAACCTTTTTAAAACTTTGATAGGTGCAATCTTTTTTAAAAAATAAAAATCACTTGAATCTTTTTTTTAAAATATCAATGGCTTTAATTATAGCTCTGGAATTTAAGATGTGGGAAAATAAATTTCAATGGAATACTGGCAGAAAACTTCCTAACAGGAAGGTCAATTGATTATGGAATAACTTGCTGGAAAGCTATCAATGCTCTCTATTAACTTAATAATAGAGGAGTGAATGTGATACTATGCAGTTCATTTTGCTAGTTTTTAGTATATTGTTGTATTTATTTAGTCTACTGTCTTTGTTCTTTTTCATTTTGCTGGTCATTAACTGAATAATGACTGAGGTATCATTTCCCAATAGCTTAATTAGATTCCTGCCCTGAAGCAGAGACAGAACTCCATGAAGTAAACAGCCTTTACAAACCATCTTTTGGGGTTTGTCATGCAGCTGTAACTGATGAGGACTGCAGTTGCTAAAAATGCTACTACATCACAACATTGAGAATTTCAGTTTGCCTGCTGTGCAGAATTCAATTTCCCCATTTTTCATCTTTGGCACATTTCCCTATTTGAAAGCAGTCTCAAACAGGTAACATTAAAATAAGGGGGGGGGGGAGAATGGACAGTCTGCTTCTATTTTCCCCTCTAGTTTTTAATAGTTTTTAACAGGATAGAGTAAGACAGAAACAAACTACAGTTCAACCCTAATCAAGAATTACCCTGTTTTAAAATAGTGCTATAGAAACAAAATGTTATTTTTTCCCCATTTCATTGCAGTCATGAAAATGGTGATTTAGTCACTGATAACCCTTTAGCTATCTACTGAATTAGCCAAAAGGGATGCTTTAAAGTCAAATTCAACCAAAGATTTCTATAGGAAATGACCAGTTTCTGCAAGCTAAACCAGCATGGGCTAAAGGAAATGAATCCATCCTTCAGACTCTTTCTAGTAGGACTAAACATTTAAAACTGAGGCATTTCTGCTTTTCAAAGAAGGTGAAATCTCCACCCTCTTACATCTCAACCTAAAATTTCCTACAAAGCCTCACCGAACTTTCTACTTTAATCTATGCCTAGTTTCTGCAGGTCAAGCAAACGTTTTTTTGTAGAAAAAAAAAATCTTCTCTCTGGCCACTTTAAGTAAAACTTCTCGGTTTCTGCAATTTAAGGAAGCAGTTGGGTCCAAATATCCCAAATTCCTGCCTCCCCCCTCAAAAAAACCCCCAAACATTTTAAGCACACGAGACCAGTTTTTCCAACCCACAAACAACATCAGGAAATGTTCCCTCTCTTGCAAGCTCAACGTTTATAGTTTTACTGAGAACGCCCCTCATCTTCACAGACCAACCAAAGGAGAGCTGAGGTGGTGCTTCATCCTAAGGATTTACAGCTGTAGAGATTTGATCTTTCTCTCTTAAAGGCTGCGTTCCTCATGCCCCTTTAAGTTGATTTGTTTGTAAGGCTGAGTAAAGGGAGAGCATATTTGGAGTAAGCTACTTTCTCCTTTTTGAGAGCAAAAGGCTAGAAGATGAAATTGTGAAGCCCCCTATTTGTCATTTTTTTCCTCCCACCAGTATAAATGCTTCCACCTTGCCTTTTTTTTAATTAACAAAAGTTCAAGAAAATTAGCTGTTGGTGACTTTTCTAGTTGCTACAGAAAACTAGGAAAAATCTCCCCTTAAAAATCTCCAAAATATTAACTTGAAAGTTTTGCTGTGTTTCTGCCGTGGTTCTTATTTATACAACTTTCTGTTAGTTACCCTAAATATAAATATTTTTAAATGCTGGCAAATGAGCTCTTTTTTGAGCTATTGCATCTGGCAGACAGTACAGGACAATAGAAACAAGGACAAATAGGCTGAAAAACAGCTTCTATTCCACAGCAGTAACTATATTGAATTCTACTGTATGTATAGTGCAATATTAATGCATTATCAGGAGTTTTCAGTTCAATTGTACAGAATGTGAAGAATGTGTGTTTGTGTTTTATTTTTATAGTTATAATGTACGTACTGAAGATGGCATTTAATTTCATTTTGTGAGAGGCAATGATAATAAAGTAAACTAAGTCCATGGTGGTGTTAATGAAAAATATTTTATAATCAATAAGATACTGATGTGCGCAGAAATGGACAGACTGACTCTAGAGCTCAAAGACAAGGGTGAGGCAGATTATCACGAAATCTGCGAGAAATGGTACCGATGGTTAGAAATGAGGGAAAGAAAAACACAGAGAAGTTGAGAGTTGGAAAATATGGTATTAAGAATGTGTGATAGGTAGGAATTGGATGTGTGTTTGTATTATATACAGTATAAGAAAGGATCAATGGACAGGTAATCTGATTGACCACACATACCTATGTTATGGATATAAAATGTAATTGTTGTAAGATCTAACCACTATATGGAAACATTTATGCCAGAAACGTTGCACTATATCCAATGTTTTTAATGTTTATCCAATAAAAAACTTTTTATAAAATAAAAATATTTTAACAATGTTCTTTGGAGTGATACATTTATAATGGAATACAGGGTTTTATAAACAATTATTTGCTTTTTAACTGCATGCACAGAGGGAGATGGTGGGGGGAGAAGACACTAAGCCTCAAGGCAACAGACTGAAAGGGAAAAAAGCAAGATTTTTCTTCAGTGGCCCCTGCTGTGTGCAACATCTTCCTGTCAGAAATCAGCAAGGACCCCAACACTCTCAGCCTTTCCTAAGGTCCTAAAACACTGGTTATTTCCCTCACGTCTGGGGCACTGAATGTGCCAATGGCCCAGTTTCCTGCCTTTATTGCTAACAAGCCAAACATCTTGCTCTCATATATCTTGAATTGGCTGTTTCTACCCTTTTTCTCTTTTTGTTTTAAATGTTGTTGTTTAAATCTTTAATTGCAATATATTTTCTGAATTGAAAGTTGCCCAGAATCATTGACTGAGATAGGTAGCCATAGAAAGGGAACAAACAAACTGATATGCTAAACCTTGTTTGAAAAGAGATAAAACCTTTTTAAAACTGTGATAGGTGCAATCTTTTTTTTAAAATAGAAATCACTTCAATCTTTTAAAGAAAATATCACTGGTTTTAATTATAGCTCTGGAATTTAAGACGTGGGAAAATAAATTTCAATGGAATACTGGCAGAAAACTTCCTAACAGGAAGGTCAATTGATTATGGAATAACTTGATGGAAAGCTATCAATGCTCTCAATTAACTTAATAATAGAGGAGTGAATGTGAAACTATGCAGTTCATTTTGCTAGTTTTTAGTATATTGTTGTATTCATTTAGTCTACTCTCTTTGTTCTTTTTCATTTTGCTGGTCATTAACTGAATAATGACTGAGGTATCATTTCCCAATAGCTTAATTAGATTCCTGCCCTGAATCAGAGACAGAACTCCATGAAGTAAACAGCCTTTACAAACCATCTTTTGGGGTTTGTCATGCAGCTGTAGCTGATGAGGACTGCAGTTGCTAAAAATGCTACTACATCACAACGTTGAGAATTTCAGTTTGCCTGCTGTGCAGAATTCAATTTTCCCATTTTTCATCTTTGGCACATTTCCCTATTTGAAAGCAGTCTCAAACAGGTAACATTAAAATAGGGGTGGGGGGGATGGATAGTCTGCTTCTATTTTCCCCTCTAGTTTTTAACAGGATAAAGTAAGACAGAAACAAACTATGGTTCAACCCTAATCAAGAATTACCCTGTTTTAAAATAGTGCTATAGAAACAAAATGTTATTTTTTCCCATTTCATTGCAGTCACGAAAATGGGGATTTAGTCACTGGTAACCCTTTAGCTATCTACTGAATTAGCCAAAAGGGATGCTTTAAAGTCAAATTAAACCAAAGATTTCTATAGGAAATGACCAGTTTCTGCAAGCTAAACCAGCATGGGCTGAAGGAAATGAATCCATCCTTCAGACTCTTTCTAGTAGGACTAAACATTTAAAATTGAGGCATTTCTGCTTTTCAAAGAAGGTGAAATCTCCACCCTCTTACATCTCAACCTAAAATTTCCTACAAAGCCTCACTGAACTTTCTACATTAATCTATGCCTGGTTTCTACAGGTCAACGGTTTTTTGTAGAAAAAAAAAATCTTCTCTCTGGCCACTTTAAGCAAAACTTCTCAGTTTCTGCAATTTAAGGAAGCAGTTGGGTCCAAAAATCCCCAATTCTTGCCTCCCCCCCCCCAAAAAAAAACCCAAGCACACGAGACCAGCTTTTCCAACCCACAAACAACATCAGGAAATGTTCCCTATCTTGCAAGCTCAACGTTTATAGTTTTACTGAGAACGCCCCTCATCTTCACAGACCAACCAAAGGAGAGCTGAGGTGGTGCTTCATCCTAAGGATTTACAGCTGTAGAGATTTGATCTTTCTCTCTTAAAGGCTGCGTTCCTCATGCCCCTTTAAGTTGATTTGTTTGCAAGGCTGAGTAAAGGGAGAGCATATTTGGAGTAAGCTACTTTCTCCTTTTTGAGAGCAAAGGACTAGAAGATGAAATTGTGAAGCCCCCTATTTGTCATTTTTTTCCTCCCACCAGTATAAATGCTTCCACCTTGCCCTTTTTTAAAAAATTAACAAAAGTTTATGAAAATTAGCTGTTGGTGACTTTTCTAGTTGCTGCAGAAAACTAGAAAAAATCTCCCCTTAAAAATCTCCAAAATATTAACTTGAAAGTTTTGCTGTGTTTCTGCCGTGGTTCTTATTTATACATCTTTCTGTTAGTTACCCTAAATATAAATATTTTTTAAATGCTGGCAAATGAGCAGAGTTTGTTTCCAGGCAGACTGCTGCCTCCCCTTCATATTGAAAAACATTGTGCAACTTTTTAAAAACCCCACTTTTTCTTTAATTGCTAAAAGAAAGAAAGAAAGAAAGAAAGAAAGAAAGAAAGAAAGAAAGAAAAGAAAGAAGAGGTAGAAAACAAAAAAGGAGATGGAAGGATGGAAGAAAAACAAAGAAGAAAAAGAAAATAAGAAAGAGGGAGAAAAAAAGAAGAGAACAAGAAAGGAAAAGGAAGAAAAGAAAAGAAATGGAAGAATGGAAGGAAAAGAAAGAAGAAAGACAAAGAGAAAGAAAGAAAGAAAGAAAGAAAGAAAGAGAAAGAAAGAAAGAGGAAGGAAGAAGAGAACAAGTAAAGAGATAGAGAAAAAAGAAAGGTGGAAGGAAAGAAGGAAAAGAAAGGAAGAGGAAGGAAGAAAGGGAGGGAGGGAGGGAGGGAGGAAGGAAGGAAGGAAGGAAGGAAGGAAGGAAAGGAAGGAAGGAAGGAAGGAAGGAAGGAAGGAAGGAAGGAAGGAAGGAAGGAAGGAAGGAAGGAAGGAAAAGACTTACTCTCTAATAAAAGGGGTATAATCCAGGAAGACTAATTACCCAATAAATATAAACGTATCTATAATCTAACCTCATTTTTTGGTATGTCTAGAGATACTCTGAAAAGCATTTCAGAGTACTGCTAAATTGAACTGTAGTTCAACTTAGCAATAGTTGATCTTGTTGTCAGATTTCAACTCTAAGAAAATAAAGTCAGAATTACTCTGACTACTACTATTACAGAATAGTAGTTACACATAGAATCCTTAAACTTGTTCTTTTTATAACAGGGGGTGAGCCAAAGAATTGCCAGCGACAAGCTGCAATAAAGCAACTCCAATTAATTGCCTTGCCTACCCTCTTATCATGAAATGGTTCTTCTTTTACCACTTGGAATTACATTATGGAAGTTCAGCTGTCTTTAGGTTTTTCTCCATGGCTGAAGGTTCTTCACTCATCCGTCCTTGAGTTGGCAGAAATCTCTTATCTTCTTTTAAATCTGCTTTCCTACTTTACTTGCCAGTTGCTTTCCAGTGTAAAATGCCTCTCTTCCCAGTCACTCCAGTGTCCTGATTTTCCTCTGAAGTCGTAAGGGACAAAAACCTAACAAAATTTACCAACCTTCAGACTGTCCTTGGAGAGGGCTGGAAGGATAGGGAGATATCTCCAGAAATGCTGCTGAGCCTCATGGACTAGGGAGTTAGGAGGAAGACAAAGTTGTATAGACGCAAAAGAGGCTCTCAGAGATATTTGCACAACAGTAACAGTGAAGAGAGCAAAGGCCCAAATCTCTTACCTCTGTAAAATTGAGGGTGGCTGTAGGTGTGATCGTCAACAGGTTGTCCCATTTTTAACGACTGCTGATCTACATGGATATTCTCCAATTCTACACCCTGAGAAAGAGGAAACCAATAGAATAGAATAGAATAGCAGAGTTGGAAGGGACCTTGGAGGTCTTCTAGTCCAACCCCCTGCTTAGGCAGGAAAGCCTATGCTAGTTCAGACAAATGGTTAGCCAACATCTTCTTAAAAACTTCCAGTGTTAGAGCATTTAGAACTTCTGGAGGCAAGTCCACTAATTAATTGTTCTAACTGTCAGGAAATTTCTCCTTAAATCTAAGTTGCTTCTCTCCTTGATTAGTTTCCATCCATTGCTTCTTGTTCTACCCTCTGGTGCTTTGGAGACTAGTTTGACTCCCTCTTCTTTGTGGCAGCCCCTGAGATACTGAAACACTGCTATCATGTCACTCCTGGTCCTTCTTTCTATTTAACTAGACATACCCAGTTCCTGCAACCATTCTTTATATGTTTTAGCCTCCAGTCCCCTAATCACCTTTGTCTTCTCTGCACTCTTTCTAGAGTCTCTACATCTTTTTTACATTGTGGCGACCAACACTGGATGCAGTATTCCAAGTGTGGCCTTACCAAGGCATTATAAAATGGCATTAACCCTTCACGTGATCTTTATTCTATCCCTCTGTTGATGCAGCCTAGAACTAAATAAGAATAGTGCTCCAGTTGAGCTCATGAATATCACACCTCCAAATGTAAGTATCTTCTATCTTTCCACAGATTTCCAAGTGTTTTAGATTAAGAATACTCTTTCATGAATGAAGGTGAATATATGTGTCCCAAGATAATGTTGCAAGATGCAATGTGGGTCAGTCAGAAAGAAATATCCTTTAATTTTCCAATCTTCTACAGAAATTTCTGTACTGGGCGGAAAGCAGTGGGAGCTATTGGGAGGACATGGGTTACAGAGGGATAGGCTGGGCATCATTAGAGTGAAATTAGAATGTATCCCAAAACATAATAAACACTTTCCTGCTGCTACACATGAGAAGGAACAACCCTTTAACAGATTTAACAGATTAATAGAGTTGGAAGGGATCTTACAGGTCATCTACTCCAATCCCCCCTCAAGCAGGAGACCGTACAGCTGTGATGGTGAACCTATAGCGCGTGTGCCACAGGTGGCATGCGGGATCCATTTGTCAGACCACACACGTTTCCCTGTCAGCTGGCCAGCAAGTGCATGCGCACTTCTGGTTTGCTCATAGGGTGGTTCTTTGCCCTCCAGAGCCTTCAGGGAAGCCTCCTGAAGGTCCCTGAACCGGAAGTCTGTTTGCAAACTTCCAGTTTGCCTGTAGGGCCGGTTTTTCACACTCTGGAGGCTTCAGAGAAGCTCCTGAAGCCTCTGGATGGCCTCTGGGGGAACAGGGGAGGCAGTTTTCACCCTCCCCAAGCTCCTATAAAGCCTCTGCAGCCTGGGGAGGGTGAAAAAGCCGTTAGGGACTGGATGCCGGGGTCTTGAAGTCGTTAGGGACTGGATGCGGGCTAACAAGCTTGTACTCAACCCAGAAAAGACCGAGTGGCTGTTGTGTTTCCCTCCCAAAAATTTGGTTAGTGTTCCAACGCTCAGGCTGGGGGGTCAAAATTTACACCCCTCAGACAGGGTTCGCAACTTGGGAGTCCTCCTGGATCCACAGCTGACCTTTGATCACCACCTGTCGGCTGTGACCAGGGGGGCATTTGCCCAGGTTCGCCTGGTGCGCCAGTTGCGACCCTACCTGAATCGGGAGGCTCTCACAACAGTCACTCGCGCCCTCGTGACCTCTAGGCTGGAATACTGCAACGTGCTCTACATGGGGCTGCCCTTGAAGAGCATCCGGCGGCTTCAGCTAGTCCAGAATGCGGCCGCGCGAGTGATCGTGGGTGCACCTCGGTTCGCCCACATAACACCTATCCTCCGCGAGCTGCACTGGCTACCTGTTGACCTCCGTGTGCGCTTCAAGGTGCTTCTCACTACCTATAAAGCCCTTCATGGTAGTGGATCTGCGTACTTGGGAGACCGCCTTCTGCCAATTACCTCCTCTCGACCCATAAGATCCCACAGATTAGGCCTCCTCCGAGTGCCATCTGCCAGCCAGTGCCGGCTGGCAACTACGCGGAGGAGAGCCTTTTCTGTAGCAGCTCCGACCCTCTGGAACGAACTCCCCGTGGAGATTCGTACCCTCACCACCCTTCAGACCTTCCGCACAGCCCTCAAGATCTGGCTATCCCGCCAGGCCTGGGGGTAAAGACTATAGTTTGCCCCCGCCCGAATGTTGAAGGAATGTTGTTTGATCTTAATTACATACTGTATTTTTATGTTATTGTACGTCTTCCCCTCCCATAAGTTGTTAGCCGCCCTGAGTCCCCTCAGGGAAAAGGGCGGCCTATAAATAAACGCAACTACAACTACAACTACAACTACAAAAAAGCATGCCAAAAATGGGGGGGGGGAGTGCTGCTCGTGCATGCATGCCTGCTGGAGTTGTTCACATAGCATTATGGGTGTGGCACACCGGCGCATGACACACACCCCTGTGCTTCCCCCGCTTTTGGCACACAAGTAAAAAAAAGGTTTTCCCTCACTGTCCTACACCATTTCTGACAAATGGCAGTCCAGGCTCTTCTTGAAAGTCTCAAGTGATTAAGCTCCCACAACTTCTGAAGGTTCCATTGGTTGATTGTTCTCACTGTCAGAAAGTTGCTCCTTATTTCTAAGTTGCTTCCCTCCTTGATTAGTTTCCATGCATTGCATCTTCACCTGCCCTCAAATTCTTTGGAGAATAGCTTCACTCCTTCTTCTTTGTGGCAACCCCTGAGATATTGGAGCACTGCTATCATGTCTCCCCTAGTCCTTTTTTTCATTAAAATAGACATATCCAGTTCCTGCAACCGTTCTTCATATGTTTTAGCCTCCAGTCCCCTAATCATCTGGGTTACCCTTCTCTACACTCTTTCTAGAGTCCCAACATATTTTTTACATTGTGGTAACCAAAAGTGAATGCCGTATTACAAGTGTGGCTTAAGTTAATGAACCTTAGTTTGGAAATGTCCCAGATTCCATCAGTCCCTTTTTAAAGTTGGAAATGCTACTTCCTTTGTTTTCTTCTGAATGGATCCTTTCTCTCCTTCTATTTCCTTACAAAGTGTTGCCCTTGCCTCTGAAAGGCAGAATAAGTTCCTCACTAAGGAACAATAAGGAACTGTCATTAAAAAGCAAGAAAAGCTCTCTCTTCTAATTCCTGGGATGTCACCTTAACAGAGTTGGAAGGGACCTTGTAGGACATCCAGTCCAACCCCCTGCTCAAGCAGGAGACCCTACACCATTTCTGACAGATGGCAGTCCAGTCTCTTCTTGAAAGCCTCCAGTGATGAAGCTCCCACAACTTCTGAAGGCAACTTCTGTCCCATTGGTTGATTGTTCTCACTGTCAGAAAGTTCTTCCTTATTTCCAGGTTGAATCTCTCTTTGGTCAGTTTCCATCCCTTATTCCTTGTCTAGCCTTCAGGTGCCTTGGAAAATAGCTTGACCCTCCTCTTTGTGGCAGTGTTACATGTACTGCCCTCGGAGCCTCCAGAACAGCCCACATTGCTGCACTCTGTGGTATTGCTCTATAGTTCTGGAAAGGAGAATACTATCCCTTTTTGGTATGAAATAGAGTTTGAACCACCATCTGAGTTGGTTCCCCAGCACTCTAAACCATCAAGAGAGAGGGAGAGAGAGAGAGAGAGAGAGAGAGAGAGAGAGAGAGAGAGAGAGAGACAGAGAGAGAGAGAGACAGAGAGAGAGAGAGAGAGACAGAGAGAGAGAGAGAGAGAGACAGAGAGAGACAGAGAGAGACAGAGACAGAGACAGAGACAGAGACAGAGAGACAGAGAGACAGAGAGACCACCCAAAGTCATAACTAACCAAATTTGACATGTTTGCAAATGCATTTGCTAGAACTTGCAGAATTAATGCGGTGTTATGGTTTAGGGCACTAGACCAATGGTGGAGAGATCTAAATTCACCTCCATGCTCTGACATGGAACTCATGGGTTCTATGGAATCAAGACTTCTTTGTCAACTTAATAAACTGTATCTCTCAGGACTTTTGCTGTAAGGATTAAATCATATTGTATTTTTTGGACTATAAGATGCACCTAGATTTAGAGGAGGAAAACAAGAAAAAAAAATAGTTTTTTGCCTCCACGCCAGCGGTGAAATTCAGTAGCTTCTGACAGGTTCTGGAGAACCAGTAGCGGAAATTTTGAGTAGTTTGGAGAACCGGCTAATACCACCTCTGGCTGGCCCCAGAGTGGGGTGGGAACGGAGATTTTGAAGTATCCTTCCCCTGGAGTGGGAAGGGAATGGGAATTTTGCAGTATCCTTCCCCAGGAGTGGGAAGGGAATTGAGATTTTGCAGTATCCTTCCCCTGCCACGCCCACCAAGCCACACCCACATAACCAGTAGTAAAAAAAATGAATTTCACTACTGCTCCACACGTCCCATTTTCACCAAAAAAACGGGTGCACTTTTGAGTGTTTCTGGAGGGCCAGGGAGGGCAAAAACGGGATGCATGGAGGGTTCAGGAGGCAAAAACTGGGCCCATTTTAGGCAAAAACAGGGCCATTTTTGGCAAAAACGCTTTGCAGAGTATTGCAGAGTGCTTCTGTTGGCTGGGGAGGGTGAAAACGCGACACACAGAAGTCCAGGAAGCCAAAAACAGGCCTGTATTCAATCTATAAGATGCACAGACATTTCCACCACTTTTTTAGGGGGTGGGGGAGTCTGAAAAATACTGTAATTACTATAGCTGGATTGCAAAAGATGGATGACCATAGAGAGTACTAAGCAACTTTTTGTGGTTATTTAGAGTGACCTTCCTGATGTTTGCAGTCCAGACATGGAAATTCTGCTTAGAAGACTTTAGAAGGATGGAGTGGCATTTTCCAGAAACAAGGCTTCGTTAGACTTCCTGCAAAAGGACATTCTAAAGATTATCTGCACCAGTGGTGGGTTCCTACCGGTTTGGATCGATTTGGCTGAACCGGTAGTGGTTTGGTGGCCTGGGTAGCTGAAACTGGCAGTGACCCAGGCCTGCCACACCCCTGAACCGGTTTTCCTGGTGGTGCCATAGGCACCGCCATCTTGTTTTTGCTTCTGCGCAAGCACAGAACAATTTTTATTGTACCATGCATGCGCACGCAGCGTAGCGCAGCCACGAGCGAACCGGCAGTAGTGACAGCCGGAACCCATCCCTGATCTGCGCAATAGTCAGTTTTAAGATTCAGATCCTTCTTTCAATTCCCTAGGCTTGTTTGCATTTGAGAATCAGTGTGGGATAATAACAATCAGCTTTTTGCCTCCAATAATCTGGATCCACATTTTACTGACCTCAGAAGGATGGAAGTCTGAATCAACCTTGAGCCTGGTGAGATTCGAACTGCCAAATTGCAGGCAGCCAGCAGTCAGCAGAAGTAGCCTGCAGTACTGCACTCTAACCACTGCACCACCATGGCTCATAGGGCCATTTCCTTTTGAAGTCTAGTATGGAGCCGAGGTGGCGCAGTGGTTAAATGCAGCACTGCAAGCTACTTCAGCTGACTGCAGTTCTGCAGTTCAGCTGTTCAAATCTCACCGGCTCAGGTTTGACTCAGCCTTCCATCCTTCCGAGGTGGGTAAAATGAGGACCCGGATTGTTGTTGGGGGCAATATGCTGACTCTGTAAACCGCTTAGAGAGGGCTGAAAGCCCTATGAAGCGGTATATAAGTCTAACTGCTATTGCTATTGCTATTACTATTCCTTGGAAGTTGTGGGTGCTCCATCCCTGGAGGTTTTTAAGAAGAGATTGGACAGCCATTTGTCTAGAATGATATAGGATTTCCTGCCTGAGAAGGAGTTGGACAAGATCCAGGTTGTTGCAGAGCCCGATCTTCCCTTCCAACTCGGTGATTCTCTTATTCTGAATTGGGTTTGACCAAGACTGAAAGTTGAAGCAGAGGCTTCAAAATGCACACACACACACAAAGCAAATTTATTCAAATGCTTACCACCACAAAGACATGCTGATTCAGATGCTTGAAGGCCGCAGAGTTGCTGGCCAGCAGTCCACTGTGATTCCCTGCTGGCAATATCACTGCGTCCAGTTTGGGCACCTGTTCGTAGATCTCCAAACCCATGGTCCCCAGCCCTGACAGATAGATAGCACTATCATCTCTGCAGGCACAAGCAGAAAAACAAAGAGCAATACCATATGATTTACCTTCCCGGTGTAGTCACCTGTTCCCTTAACCTACGTCCTTCTGCCTTTATTGAGTTTTTTTGGGGGGGTGGTCTCTCTCTCTACAGATGAGGGCACTGATGTGCTGTGTCTCACACCCAAACCTGTCATGCCCAGGTGCAGAGGGTTCTCTGGTTAGAAAGGTGAACATAAAACATGGGCAAACCCTACTCCCTACTAACATTGATGATGTTACCTAGTTTGGTCATGAAACATCTGCCAGCGCCTGACAGCCCACAACATGTGCATTTTGTGGTATGCTCTATTTATTCATTTGTTTTTATTTATTGTATTTATTATATTTTCACCCCAGCTTTATTACTTCATAAATAACTCGGCAGTGAACATACCTAATACACCTTCCTCCTTCTATTTTCTCCACAACAATTCTGTGAGGGAGGTTGAACTGAGGGAGTTTTTACGCCTAAAGTGAGACTAGAACTCTCAGTCTCCTACTTTCCAGGCCAGCACATTTACCACATCAAACTGGCGCTTTGATGTCTTTGATTTTTAGATGAAAAACCCTCATGAAGAAACATATCTCAAAGGAAGGTTGACAGTGACTTCAAGCACACGGAATATATCAGATAACTGATTAAGATATACAAAGGTTCTTTTAATGTAAAGCAATTGCTGTGAAATGAGCATTAATGGGTTTGTGGTGTCAAGTCTTGCCTTAAGCAACATTTGCTAATAAGTATGGTGAGAAATTGTTTACAGGCAGCTTTTATAGCAGGACTAAGAGCACCAAGTCTTAGCAAGGTAAAATCAGAGGTGGGATTCACTTACCTTCCCAACCAGTTCACAAAATGTGAGTGTGTGCACCCCACGTTATCATTTTTCTTGCCGCAGTTGTTAAGTGAATCACCATGTTTCCTAATTTAGCAACACGGCTGTGCAGAGAATCTGGCCTCCCCATTGATTTTGCTGGTCGGAAGGTCACAAAAGGGGATCACGCAACCCCAGGACACTGCAACCATCATAAGTACGAGTCAGTTGCCAAGCGGCTGAATTTTGATCACGTGACTATGGGGATGCTGCAATGGTCGTAAGTGTGACAAACGGTCATAACTCATTTTTTCAGTGCCGCTGCAACTTTGAACGGTCACTAAATGAATTGTTGTAAGTCAAGGATTACCTGTATTTCCCCAAACTGGTACCACAAACCTTTGTGAGTCAAATTCCTATTTTTCTTTCCTCACCTTTAATCTGAGATTGCTCCAAATCCAACATGAATCTGAGCTTTTGCCTTCAATCAGTTTTGGGTTTCTTGTATTCAGGTTGCCTGTCCATCATCTTCTTTTTCTCTCTTTTTCACTTTTCTTATCAGTTACTTTACTGCAGTGGAAGAATATTCGCTACCTCTGATCTGGTCATCATAACAACCAAGAAATCCTTCCTTCCTTCCTTTCTTCCTTCCTTTCTTTCTTTCTTTCTTTCTTTCTTTCTTTTTGTATCAGAATGTCAGTTATGTGAGGTTCAGATTAATGGAGGTTTTTTTTCCTTCTAAGGAAAAAAAGAACAGAGAGAGAGAGAGAGAGAGAGAGAGAGAGAGAGAGAGAGAGAGAGCTGATAGAGCTACACACACACAGAGAGAGAGAAAGATAAAGATAGAGATACAGAGAATACATTTCTTGTATTCAGGTTGCCTGTCCATCATCTTCTTTTTCTCTCTTTTTCACTTTTCTTATCAGTTACTTTACTGCAGTGGAAGAATATTCGCTACCTCTGATCTGGTCATCATAACAACCAAGAAATCTTTTCTTTTCTTTCTTTTTGTATCAGAATATCAGTTATCTGACATTCAGGTTAATACACACACACACACACACACACACACACACACACACACACACACACACACAGAGCTGGATGAAAAAGTCCTGCACGGTTTGTGACATTTTTGGGATAGGCCATTGATTTTATGATATTTTATGCTAATTGCTATGCAAATATTGTTATATTTAAATAAATACTGGTGGTTTTTAAGTGAAAAGCATAAGCTGTTTGCAATTTGGTGCTGTTTGGATGGGGATTGTGAATTTTCTTGCATGCTTACAACACATGCTTACAATGACTATGAAAACAGATTAACTGATGCACACCCAGTGGCATACATGTTGCAATTACTAAGGCCAATGTTAGTTTTTTGTTAACATTTTTATTGTTTGTGGCCCTGAAAAGGACCATTTAGGTAAACAAACTTGGTTACTAATATGAAATTGGCAAGCCCTTATTGCTTATCACCAGGCGGCATCGCTTTGGCATAGACTGTATAAGCCTTTGCATGTGATCTTTGGTGACAATGTGGTGCAAGGCTGCAAGAATGTATTCAATCAGCTCTTGCTTGGTCTTCGGATGCTTCTTGCTTATTTCGTAACCAATCTTGGCCCACAAGTTCTCAATTGGGTTCAAATCTGGGCTCTGAGCTGGCCAATCCAGGAGTCGAACACCATGCTTCTTCATCCACTGCTGGATGAACTTGGCTCGATGACAAGGAGAGTTGTCATCCTGGAAGTAAAAGTCTTTCCTACAAATTGCTGAACTGAAAGAAGCATGGTCTTTTCCAGGACTTCAACATACTGCTTGGAATTCATGATTCCCTGCACAATTTGTATCCGACCAATACCAGAAGCAGCGATACAGCCCCAGTTCATCACATGCAATGGATGCTTCACAGAGAGTGTCAGGCCTGCAGTTATATCCCTTTTAGGATCTTTGGCCTGCCACACTCTCTTATTTCATTATGCTGTTTCATTAGTGTAGTAGTTGGGAGGGGGAATAGAAAGGAGTAGAATTGTGGAATGTGTTGTTGTCATTCTTTTCTAGAAGCCCAAGGTCATCTTTTGTCTCCGCACCTTTGCACCTGACCGGAAGCAGCTGGGTGGAGATGCCAGCATGGAAGAAGATTGGACCATGTGATGGATTTGTGGGTGTGGGGACAAGATCATGAACTTTTAACTGGGTGGGAATCTGATGTAACTTCCAGAATTGAAATTTTTCACAGATGTGCTAAGATGTCTGATTTATTAAATTGGAACTTTAAGGATCATTTTGCCTTGGACTCTGATTTAATTCTACGTGATACTTGGAACGCTGACAGAGAGATTCAGTCAGTATGGCCTAAATTCTTCAGCTGGAAATCTTCTGATATACTTATTGCACTGATTCCAAGTCAAGTAGAAATTTCTCTCGTCACTGAAGATGACCTTGGGCCTCTGTTTGTTGGTCCACTTGGCATACTTTTTGGCTCATGCATGTTGACGAGAGTGGTGAGCATCTGTGAGCAAAGGTTTATTTCGAGCCCTGCAGCCTTTGAGCCCTCTGGCAAGCAGTCTGCGATGCACTGTGCTTGTGCACACTTTTACATCACATATTTTACCCCAAATTCTTGTAATCTGAGGTGAGGCGAGCTTCCTGTCAGCCATCGAAATGTGTTGCAGAGCCCGATCTTGCCGTTTTGTCGACTTTCTTGGTCTTCCAGAGCAGAGTCTGTCATCAACTGAACCAGTTATTTGGTATTTTTCAACCATTCTGCTCACTGTGGTGCGATGGCATTTCACTCTCTTGGCTATTTCTGTACAGGAGTAGCCCTCTCCATAAAGCACAATGATGCGAGGCCACTGCTCAGTACTGGTGAAAGCAAAGGCCTTCATCCTTGCCCGCAGCCAGAGCTAAATTAAATTTCTCAATGCTTGTCATGCCTATTTATAGTCAGAGAGTATAACAACATTGATTGGCTCATAGATTTAGCCGCTGTGCATTTTGATTGGTCAGCCAAAGCTCGCTGCTGATTGGTTACTTTCGAATCTAACATTCTCGAAAATTCAAGTTGTGTTTGTTTTAGCACATAAACTCATTCAAAACTTTAAAAAGATTTTGGTTATATTAATAAAACTTATGCGTCTCAATCCAACTACAGAAATTTTCATCAAAGTACTAATTTTGTGTGGTTTCTATGACTGAAAATTTGATTAAACATGTAAATACAGCTTAAAACTGAAAGCGTGCAGGACTTTTTCAGACAGCTGTATGTATGTGTGTGTGTGTGTGTGTATGTATGTATGTATACACACAGTTATGTGTGTATGTGTATGTATATATATATATATATATATGTGTGTGTGTGTTTTATTTGTGCTGATAAATAAAATAAATAAATAAATAAATAAAATAATTATTTATTTATCAGCACAAATAAAACACAAATATAACAAAGGCAACAGTAAAAATATTGGGTTTCTGTCGTGATGGACTCTTGTGACGAGCCGATTGACAGATGATGAAAGCAGTTAGCTTCCTCCCATAATTGGGGCTTACCAGGGGTTGTGACTCACAACCCCTGGTAAGCCCCAATTATGGGAGGAACTTGTGACACTAAATATATATATATGTGTATGTGCATGTGCATGTGCATGTGCATGTCTATGTGTATATGTATATGTATATGTATATGTATGTGTGAGTATACACACACACATACATACACACACATGTATACATACACACACACACACATATTCAATACTGTACAAAAGTTTTATGCAGGTATGAAAAAATGCTGTAAACAAAGAATGCTTTCAGACATATAAATAATGATTGTTTATTTTTGTCAATTGTCAAAATGCAAAGTGAGCGAACAAAAGAAAAATCGAAATCAAATCAATATTTGGTGTGATCACTCTTTGCCTTCAAACCAGCATCAATTTCATAGGTACACTTGCACAAAATCAGGGATTTTGCAGGATTATTGTCAGGTGTATGATCAACCAATTATACCAAACAGGTGCTAATGATCGTCAATGTCACACATAGGTTGAAACCCAGTTATGAACTGAAACAGAAACAGCTGTGTAGGAGGCTTAAAACTGGGTGAGGAACAGCCAAACTCTGCTACCAAGGTGAGGTTGTGAAAGACAGTTTCATGTCATGGCAAGATTGAGCACAGCAACAAGACACAAGGTAGTTATACTGCATCAACAAGGTCTCTGCCAGACAAAGATTTCAAAGCAGACTTTCTTTCAACTGCATGAAACCATGGCTCACCTTTGGACAGGGGGAAAGAGGAGTGGGCTTTCTGCCCACATAAAAGATGTGAGTTACATTTCTACTCTTCACTCTTCACCCGCAGAGAGGAAAAACTGACATTTAGCAACAAGTTTAATGTTTTAGCCTCCCAACCTCACACAGTTTAAGGCTCCAGTTGGGGTTGTGGAGCTGCTGTACAAAAGCCCCTTTGTTTGAAGGCATAAAAAGGAGGAAATTGCTTGCTTTCGTGACACTGTGAATGGAAAAAGCAACACAACCCATCAGCAGCTCTTAAACTGTTGAGATAATTTGGAACGAGAGTTTTTTTCTGATGTTCATTGTACCCTTATGTACACCAATAATTGCCTGGATCTTGGTTAGATCGATTTGATGGAACAAATGAAACAAAGGCTGCTCTATACAAGATTCCCCTCAATTCATCAGGGATGGGGAGCAAGGGCCCTTTTATGACTTGTGGACTTCAACTCCCAGAATTCCTGAGCCAGACAGCTCAGGAATTCTGGGAGCTGAAGTCCACAAGTCATAAAAGGGCCTTCAAAAGTTTCCCCACCTCACCCTCAGTTCAATACACTAAAGCAGGAGAAATTTTGTTTTAGAAATAGTCCGTTCCATGTTGCAGCTCTGATCCCCTTAGCCTGACTTTAAGCTTTCTTCCTGTTATTTATTCATAATCTCTTAACTTTAAAACAACAACAACAACAACAACAACAGGTTAAGATCGAAGTCTTCAGAGATGGAGGTTAAAGTTTCAGATTTTTGGCTCCACCGAGTGGAAAGAATTATGGAGCTGAGCTTGATGTGCAAAATGGGCTAAACTTGTTTCCTATGAATTGCTGGTCACCTTTTATGCCAAGGTACTTTGAACCATCTTTCTGGAATGAAAAAAATGTTAGAAAATAGCACTTGTTTCTCTTGCTTGCAGCCTGGAAAGCAGCAAAAGGGAGGGGGGAAAGGGAGGGAGGAGGGAGGGAAAAAGAAAGGAGATAGAAGAGCAAAAGCAGTTGCAAAAGAAAACGCTACTCTCTGCTATGCCAATGCCATGCTTAAGGTTTGTGTTGGCCTTATGCCCATAGAAGCAATTGGCCAACATTAGAAAAGCAAACAAACTCTTTTTTGAAAGAGAGGAAAATGTTAAACTTTGGATCCATCTGCATGAAATTTGCAAGTTCACTTAATCTTTTAACTTTTATCACACTGTTTTTCTGTGATGCTCCTGAAATTGGTAGGGTGTGGAACCTCTGATGCAGAATTGTCTTAGCCTAATCAAATGAAACAATTAAAATGAGTTTCAATGCATTGTTAAAATGATTGATACACTTGTAAGGGAAGGATAAGGGCGCCCTTCAACTTACTGTATGCCCACCATTGAGCCTCGAATCTCCGACTCAGATGGATCCAAAGTTTAACATTTTCCCCTCTTTCAAAAAAAAAAAAAAGGTTTGCTTTTCAAATGTTGGCCAATTGCTTCTATGGGCATAAGGCCAACGCAAACCTTAAGCATGGCATTGGCATAGCAGAGAGTAGAGTCTTCTTTTGCAGCTGCTTTTGTTCTTCCATCTCCTTTCTTTTTCCCTCCCTTCTCTCTCCTCCCTCCCTCCCTCCCTCTCTCTCTCTCTCTCTGTGTATGTGTGTGCTTGTATTTTAGTCTAGGATCCAATTTTTAAGATGACATATATAGAATCTATATTTTAGGGTGTCGGTCTGTGTCTCTCTCTCTCTCTTTCTCTCTCTGTATCTCTATCTTTATCCTTCTCTCTGTGTGTGTGTGTGTGTGTGTGTGTAGCTCTATCATCTCTCTCTCTCTCTCTCTCTCTCTCTCTCTCTCTCTCTGTTCTTTTTTTCCTTAGAAGGAAAAAAAACCTCCATTAATCTGAACCTCACATAACTGATGTTCTGATACAGAAAGAAAGAAAGAAAGAAAGAAAGAAAGAAAGAAAGAAAGAAAGAAAGAAAGAAAGAAAGGATTTCTTGGTTGTTATGATGACCAGATCAGAGGTAGTGAATATTCTTCCACTGTAGTAAAGTAACTGATAAGAAAAGTGAAAAAGAGAGAAAAAGAAGATGATGGACAGGCAACCTGAATACAAGAAAGCCAAAACTGATTGAAGGCAAACGCTCAGATTCATGTTGAATTTGGAGCAATCTCAGATTAAAGATGAGGAAAGAAAAATAGGAATTTGACTCACAAAGGTTTGTGGTACCAGTTTGGGGAAATACAGGTAGTCCTTGACTTACAACAGTTCATTTAGTGAGTATTCAAAGTTACAGCGGCATAGAAAAAATGAGTTATGACCGTTTGTCATACTTACGACCATTGCAGCATCCCCATAGTCACGTGATCAAAATTCAGACGCGTGGCAACTGACTCGTACTTGTGACCGGTTGCAGTGTCCTGGGGTTGCGTGATCCCCTTTTGTGACCTTCCGACCAGCAAAATCAATGGGGAGGCCAGATTCTCTGCACAGCCGTGTTGCTAAATTAAGAAACGCAGTGATTCGCTTTACAACTGCAGCAAAAAAAAAATGGTAACAAGGGGCAAAACTCACTTAAGAGACGTCTCCTTTAGTGTTGGAATACATTGTCAGAATGTATTTTGTACAACAACTTTACATACGGCAAAAAGACACAGAGCCGTGATGGCAAACCTATGGCACGCATGCCAGAGGTGGCATGCAGCACCCTCTCTGATGGCATGCGAGCTCTGACGTGTATGCATGCGTGCCTCCCACTGGACAGCTGGCGTTTGGGTCTCTGCTACACATGCGTGGGAGGTGGTGTGCACAAGTGGCTTTGCGCATGCATGTGTAGGGGACAGGATGCATGCGAGGGACATGTATGCAACTGCAGAGCACATGTGGCACATTTGGGGGGGGACACACAGTGGGGTTGCATGCACATGCACAGGAGGTGGGGTGCATGCGTGATGGTGAGGTGCGTGCAGCGGGGTCACACTCATATGCGTGAGGAACCAGGGAACCAGAGGTGGGTTACTCCTGGTTCGACCCAGTTCGACTGAACTGGTAGTGATAATCTGGCCTGAGTCGCAGAACCGGCAGAAACTCAGGCTGGCCATGCCCCGAACCTGTTACCTGGTCTCCTTTGGCATTGCTGGCATCTTGTTTATTATCTTTTAATGGTCTTCGTGCAGGCACACAACCATTTTCAGCCAACTGCGCATGCACAAGCAACGCAGGACCAGCGCGTGCAAACTAGTGAACCAGTACCAGTTCATGTAGGAACCCAATCCTGCCCCTGAGGGGCATGTAAGGAAGGCATGCATTGAGGGCTCACATCTCCATGCAGGTGCCTGCATGACAGGATGCATATTGCTGTGAAGTTCCCAGAAGATGACCTAATTAATTTACGAGCCTCTAGACAAAGTTGACAATTGCATTTTGGGGGTTTGGGCAGGCAGGTGAGCTTTGGGCACTCGGTCCGGAAAAAGTTAGTCATCACTGACATAGAGCATACCACAAAGTGCACATGTTGTGGCCTATTGGCCACTGGCCCCTCCACCAGCCGAATCAGATGAGGAGGAGAAATGGGTGTCAGGGCCAGCATCAAGGCACCCTGAGATCTCCAAGGAGGAAGAGGGAATGGAGCTGGAGAGAGAGAGTGACAGAGGTCCTGGGCCATCTGTCAGCCCTCAGATGGAGAGTCAACAGCCTCCAGGTCTGGAGGTGGCTAATGAGGAAGAGGAGGAACAGCTGGGTCCAGTGCCTGACACTGGATGCACAGAAGGCAGAGGAGAGAAGAGCAGTGGAAATCTATGGGCTGGTCCTTGGGACGGAAGAGCCACCCCTGCTACCAAAGCCCCACCCTAGCTCTGGGGATAAAAGGCAGGGGGTGAAGATGAATAGATGTGGCAGACAACTATTCGTCTCCCTGCCGGATGGACTTATCAGCCTGTGTTGAGAGAGAAACTTTTTGCCGGGACTCCTGGCGCTCCTAATAAGGGAATCATTGCTTCAACTACAGAGGGTTTGCCGTGTTTGGGGAGTTGGGTCAGACAGCACATAAACACTGCCATCTACTGGTTGGCTGTAGTTGTTGTATAACAGATAAAGAATAACATTTATAAAATAATGTTATATAAAATTCTGTATAGAAAGTGTCCTGTTTCCTGTCTGCAGTTAAGCAGAAAGGTCCATGCGGTCTGTACATTGTGCTCGTTCTGTAGGGCTATATATAGAATTTCTTAACATTTAGCAACAGAAATGTTGGATTCAATTGTGGTCGTAAGTCAAGGACTACTGTAGCTTCTCTGGGGTGTCTCTCTGGACGGTATTTTGAATTTTCCAATCTAGCCCACAAACAGCCTGCTATTCATGATGGTCTCCTATACAAGTCCCGATCCGTTCTGAGCCATGTTTAGCTTCTGAGCCCAAAGTCAGCTAGATGCTACCACCTGCAGGTAAGAATGAAAACTGCTACCCGGGCTCTTGTGTTGTGCTAATTTCAAGTGTGGGTTTTGCGAACAACATCTACAGCAGGGGTGTGAAACTCAAGGCCCGTGGGCCAGCCCTGGCCCATGAGGTACTTAGATCTGGCCCATGGGGCCGCTCTGGAAACAGTGAAGGACCAGCCCGCAGTGCCTCTGCTAGCAAAAATGGAGCTCAGGGAGGCCGCGTGCAGCCCGAACTCCATATTTGCTGGCAGAGGGCTGCAGGAAGCCATCATGGCTGAAAATGGAGCCTCGATGAGTGATGTATATCTGGCCATGCCCACCCTGACCACACATCCCCTGCCCCCCTCCTTCAGTGGTGGGTTCCTACCAGTTCAGACTGGTTCGGCCACACTGATAGTGGTTTGGCGGCCTGGGTCACTGGAATTGGCAGCGACCCAAGCCTACCACGCCCCCAAACAGGTTTTCCAGGCGGTGCCATCTTGTTTTTCAGTTCCGCGCATACGCAGAGCAATTTTTATTGTACTGCATGCATGGCACACCCCGAAGTGAAGCGGCAGTAGTGGCTGCTGGAAACCCCTCTCCACCCTCCCCCCCCCCCGAGGTCAAACACAATCCTTGTGCAGCCTTCAATGAAATCAGGTTTCTACAAGATAACAACTTACTCTTCGAGGTACAAGTAGTTGTTTTCTTGGGCCAGTCTCCTGGCATGCAGATGAGAGTCTCTTATAGTAGAACCATAGGAAATGACCATGGCACCGTACTCGCGACACATCTTCACTCTGGTCGGCGGGGTGCAAGTAGACATGATGACAAAGACAGGAATGTGCAGCTCCGTGGCGTGATACGCGACAGCCATGGAGAAGTTGCAATCTGAGGCCACGATCACACCATTTCTTTGCTGGTCCTGGAGAACGTGAACCCACAAAATTTAGGAGACCGGTTAGAAGCTGGATACACGCTTCGCCAACCTAACGTGTTAAAGCAATTCTTTGGGATCAGCAAACTAAGGCAGCCCACAAGCATAGTTTAAAAGCTGTGGTGGCACAGTGGTTAGAATGCAGAATTACAAGCTGGCTCTGCCCACTGCCAGGAGTTCGATCCTGACTGGCTCAAGCTTGACTCAGCTTTCCATCCTTCTGAGGTTGGTAAAATAGCAGTAATAGCAGTAGACTTATATACCGCTTCATAGGCCTTTCAGGCCTCTCTAAGCGGTTTACAGAGAGTCAGCATATTGCCCCCAACAATCTGGGTCCTCATTTTACCCACCTCGGAAGGATGGAAGGCTGAGTCAACCCTGAGCCGGTGAGATTTGAACCGCTGACCTGCTGATCTAGCAGTAGCCTGCAGTGTTGCATTTAACCACTGCGCCACCTTGTAAAATGAAGACTCAGATAATTGGGGGCGATATGCTGACTCTGTAAACCACTTAGAGATGGCTGTAAAGCATTGTGTAGTGATGTGTTAGCCTGGGTTTTATTGTTTTCTGGGTTTCAGGTCTTCCAAGAGGAATGGTGGCTTGGTAGCTTTCAGCTCCCTCTCATAGGAACCACTGGGATTTTGTTCCATGTAACAGGTAAATGAATACAACGCTAATTGATATTTCATCCAGTGCAAAGGCTTGATAGAACATGTGAGGTGAAAAACACGAGCCAGTGGCTAATTGTCAGTTGGTTTATGGAAAACCAGATTCATATTCCAATTCAACCGCAACACTTATTATGGCCATTTTTCTGGGAGAAAATTTCCCCCTTGGGAAATGTTGTAAAAAGATAATTAGGGAAGTTGGAAGCCTGTTATCTTTCAGGTTAGCTCAGCTCACTTCTCACAGTTCTTTCAAAATTTAAGAAACCATTCATTCACTCTGGTGCTTGCGTTTCACTTTCCTGATTTTTCCTACCTCTCTTAAAGACATCAAAAGATAAAGGACGCCTCGCTCCTTCGCAGTCCCGGTATACTGAAGAAGTTCTTTCTTTAGATATATTTCCATTCCGTATTGCTTTGAAAGCCTAGAATACTGAAAACAATGGGACATTATTGAGTAACTTTATTTACTCTTGCAAACATACAGATGACACAGAGAGTCCTTGAGTTACAACAGTTCATTTCATGACCGTTCAAAGTTACAGTGGCACTGACAAAAGGGACTTATGACCGTTTTTCACCCTTACGACCATTGCAGCATCGCCATGATCATGTAAACAACATTCAGATGCTTGGCAATGGACTCACATTTATGACGGTTGCAGTGTCCTGGGTGATATGATCCCCTGTTGCGACCTTTTCTTGGCAAGCAAAGTCAGTGGGGAAGCCAGATTCACTTAACAACCGTGTTACTAACTTAACAACTGCAATTAAAACACCGGTGACAAGAAAGGTCATAAACTGGAGCAAAACTCACTTAACACCTCTCTTGCATAGGAACAGAAATGTAGGGCTCAATTGTGGTCATAAGTCAAGGACTACCTGTATAAAACATATATGACACAGTAAAGCAAATTGCATGAAGGTGTGGTTACTTGTACAATTCATGGTTCTCTGGCATTAGCATGGATTTGTCTTGCTTTTAATGGAATACTGTGTGCATTATTTCTGAACTGAAGAAGCTTCTTTGGTGAAAAGTGAAACCTCTTCAAAAGAAAAACCAGAAAGTCCAGTTGCCTCTTGAAAAAAGCATCTTTGGGACAACCATGACCTAGATGACTGGGAAACTCCATAGTCATTATTTCGGAACTTATTATTTTGGAGCTTATTTCCCATTAAGCTTCTTTCTAATTTTATTTACCTTAATACCGCGCGAGTGATCGTGGGCGCACCACGGTTCGCCCACATAACACCGATCCTCCGTGAGCTGCACTGGCTACCTGTTGGTCTCCGGGTGCACTTCAAGGTCCTACTCACCACCTATAAAGCGCTCCATGGTAGTGGATCTGGCTATTTGAGAGACCGCCTTCTGCCAATTACCTCCCTGCGTCCCATCAGATCGCATAGAGTTGGCCTCCTCCGTATTCCATCCACCAGTCAGTGCCGACTGGCGACTACTCGGAGGAGAGCCTTCTCTGTTGCGGCTCCGACACTATGGAACAATCTCCCCGTGGAGATTCGTACCCTCACCACCGTCCAGGCCTTCCGCACAGCCCTCAAGAACTGGCTAACCCGTCAGGCCTGGGGATAATCTTATTTCGCCCCTCCCGAATGCTGAGTGAATGTTGAGTTTTATTGTCTAATTTACTTTGTGCACATTTCTTTTTTTCGTATTGTCCTACACTCCCCTTCCTTTTTGATTGTAAGCCGCCCTGAGTCCCCTCAGGGAAAAGGGCAGCCTATAAATAAATAAATCTTTAAAATCTTTAAATCTTAATTGGTTGCCGGAAGTGCACAACAACTTTCAAAGAAATATGAAAATGAAAGACTAGCCACTTTAATGTCTGCCTTGATCCGCAAAATAAAATTGAAGTCATTCCACTTAACTGTGCAAAATGCGAAATCTTTGAGGGCCATCATCCCATTCCCATGTGATTTGTCATTGAAATGTTTGTCATTGAAATTTGTCATTGAAATGTTCCCTCGACTGATCACCAGGTGGCAATTTTTATTTGCATTGAGCAATCTCACCAATGCTAACAAAGCAAGACCAACATATATATATGTATATATATGTATATGTATATATATGTATATGTATATGTATATGTATATGTATATGTATATGTATATGTATATGTATATGTATATGTATATGTATATGTATATGTATATGTATATGTATATGTATATGATGTATATGATGTATATGATGTATATGATGTATATGATGTATATGATGTATATGATGTATATGATGTATATGCATATGCATATGCATATGTTGGAAAGGAAAAAGACCCGAATACAACAAGACCAGCATACCTACACCCGTCCTAACACCCCCTTTGGGGTGTGTGTTCTGTTAAGATACAGCCTGTTGTGCCTTAAAATGGCTTCTACTGTACTGCCTTAAAATGGCTTCTACTGTACAGCACAGTGGAGTTGCCATGGTAATGGCTTCACAGTACTCCACAAGGGGGCTCCCTCTGGTAAGGGGGAAAATCCAACATTAGAAGTTACGTTTGGTCTGGATATTTGTGAATGTCTAAAACAGGATTGGGATAAACAAATACCAGGGCAATACTGAGTTAACAGCTAGTGGGTGATTTAAAAATAGATCTGTGCATCTGCTGTGGACAGATGTTCTTTGGTAAGCGATTGATGTCATGTTGTTGGTAGAATTATTTCTTTGGATGATAAGGGGATAGTTTTCTCTTATCTTGGTTTGGTTGCTTCCTGTGAGATTAGAATTGTTGATAGCGCTCTAATGGGAACGGTCATTAGGAAGGCTCAGCTCTTCATTTGTGATTGTTGAAATGAGATTGGGTTTGGGTTATTACCGTATTTTTCAGAGTATAAGATGCTCCGGAGTATAAGAGGCACCTTAGTTTTTGGGGAGGAAAATAAGAAAAAAAAATTCTGTCTCTGCCTATGAGCATCCATCAGTATTCATCTGGCCAGCGTCCGTAGCAAACAGCCTGGTCAGCTTCAGCACATTTGCCTGATTCAGCACAAGCAGATGATTGGCAGGTGGGTCGGCCTGCCAGAATACCCCCCAACCAGCTGTTCCCAGCTGTGATCTTTAGCAACAGGTTTGTTGGTTGTGAGCAGGCCTGCTAGCACTCATTTCACTCGCATGTGTCTCATTGGGACTCAAACGCACCATCAAGAATGCAGCTGAACTTGGCAGGGCACTCCGTTCTGACAAGACAGGAGCAGTTCCGAGCTGCCATTTTGGCCTCTGCGCATTGCATTTTAAGCATCCAAAAGCTCCGTTTCAGACCCGTTCAAGGCTGCGGGGATCGCCAAAATGTCAGGGTTCCAAATAGCATCCAAAAGTAAATCAGAATCCAAGGCAAAGTATTGCTCAAAGTTCCAATTTATTAAGAGAGCCACGTTGGCACATCTGGGAAAACCCGAATCTGAAAGCTTCTCGGTTTTCCCCACCCAGTTGAAAGTTCAAGATATTGCCCCCACCTCACCCACAAGTCCATCACATGGTCCAATCTTCCATTGTCATACTGGCAGTTCCATCCATCCAGTTCTGGTCAGGTACAGAAGTGCAAAGGCAAAGGATGACCTTGGCTTTCTAGAAAGAATTTTGTTATGGCTACATAGCATCTAATTCCTACAATCCCCCCTCCCATTTTCCCCCAATAGAAAATAGTAGAATAATAGAAAGTGTGGCAGGCCAAAGATCCAGGCTTGACACAAAGCACATCATCGCCGATCACCACCCAAAAACGTGATGCTCAGAGGCCAAAAACGCAAGGCGGAGGAGGGGTTGCAATCCCTGCCGCGTGGAACAGGTCTAAAACACAATGCGCGGAGGCCAAAGGGTGTGGACAGGGCTACATTTGGCTTATAAGATGCACCCAATTTTTCACTGTCTTTTAGGGGGGGGAAGTGCATCTTATACGCCAAAAAATACAGGTAAGTTGATATGGCAATGGCTGGTGTTTATCAAGGTGCTGGTTGATTTAACTGTGTGGTGGGGAAAATATCATGCATTGAACTGATTACAATAAAGTTGGGTCTAAAGTCAGGTAGCATGTAAGAATAGACATCACGACTTAGCTGAGTGCCATGCTTCTAGGAATTGTTTTGCATTTCTCCATTTGGCCTGTTGTAAGATTTTTTTGTTATTTCTCAGACGAGTTTGAGATTACCTGCATGGCAGGAAATGAATGGACTGAATGTTGTGTCTTTTGACAACTTCTGGCTCTAAAAATGTTCTGTCAATCCTCTGCCTGACTATCTACGGAGATTCTCAGTCATTCAGGTCATGAGTTGTCCCAAAGCTGCTTTTTCCAAGAGGCAACGGGACCTTCTGGTTTTGCTTTGAAGATGTTTCGTTCAGCGGTGGGATTCACTTATCTTCCCTACCAGTTCTCAAATGTGAGCGCACGCGCATGTTGGGGCAGGTGGCAGAGCCTCCCGCAGGCGCCACTACCGGTTCACCCGAACCAGAGAGAAATTGTGGGTGCTCCATCACTGAAGGCTTTTAAGGAGAGGTTGGACAGCCATTTGTGCTGAGGTGGCGCAGTGGGTAGAGTGCAGTACTGCAGGCCACTTCAGCTGACTGCTAGATCAGCAGTTCAGCGGTTCAAATCTCACTGGCTCAGGGTTGATTCAGCCTTCCATCCTTCCAAGGTGGGTAAAATGAGGACCCAGATTGTGGGGGCGATATGCTGACTCTGTAAACTGCTTAGAGAGAGCTGAAAGCCCTATGAAGGGTATATAAGTCTAACTGCTAATGCTAATGTCTGGCCAGGGTGTCCTGCTTGAGCAGGGGGTTGGACTAGAAGACCTCCATGGTCCCTTTCAACTCTGTTATTCTGTAATTCGGATTTCTAAAAGGGTTCGGGGACCACATTGGCGTTGAAAAACAAGCAAGAACAATACCGTGCAGGGGGTCTTGAGGACTCCATGCTGGATCTTGAGTGCTGCAGCACTGATCTCTTGAAGTTTTTTGCAGGTAGTGTAAACCGGTTTGCTAATGGCCACCTCTGGACAGGTGGCAGAATCGTTCAGTTTTTCCTCCTCTTGGCTAATTATCTTCATTTCCCATGTCTTCACTCCCCCGTTTAATTCCTCTTCCTCCCCAAAATCCTTCAGCCTCTCCGGGTGGATGGACAGAGAGGGCGCCGTGTGCCTTTGCTCAGCCCGGCTGTTTCTTCTTTGCCGATCCTTATGCAAATGTAATTCAGAGCTGGTAGATGCTGCTAGCTTTTTGGCTTTACTTTCGCCGCTCCTAAGGAAAGAGGGAAGGAAATGGGTTATGGATGATTCACCGAGTTGAAAACCCAACTATGGGACTTACGAGAACATTATCTACTCAGGGCCTAGATCAGTGATGGCTAACCTTTTCCGGACTGAGTACCCAAAGCCTGAACCCCGAAAATGCAATGCATGCATCCCCCCACATGTGCCCCACCCCCATGCATGCACCCCCACACACACATGCACCTCACTCTGCATGCATGTGTGCACGCCCCCCCCCCCCAACATCAGTGGTGGGATTCAAAAAATGTTACTACTCATTCTGTGGGGTGGCTTGATGGGTGTGGCATGGCTTGGTGGGCATGGCAGGGGAAGGATATTGTAAAATCCCCATTTCCTCCCGATCCGCTGGGACTCAGGAGGCAGAGAATAGATGGGGTTGGAGCCAGTCAGAGGTGGTATTTACCAGTTCTCCGAACTACTCAAAATTTCTACTGCTGGTTTTCCAGAAATGGTCAGAACCTACTGAATACAATCTCTGCTCCACATGCACCCCACACATGTACACGCAACACACCATGCACATGCACAGCAGGGACCCAACAACTAGCCGGCCAGTGGAGGTGCATGGAGGTGCATGCATGCACAGTGGAGCTAACCTGGGGTGATGGCTCATGTCCCCACAGTGGAGGCGCATGCATGCGCAGCAGAGCTAACCTGGGGTGATGGCTCATGTCCCCACAGAGAGGGCGCTGTGTGCCACCTGTGCTACATGTGCCATAGGTTCACCATCACAGGCCTAGATTCTCACTCATGTTCTTCACCCATTCATTCATCCCAATGCACACATATACATTGTGGAAGTGAATCAGTTTGTTGGTTGGAAGTTGTGAGTATTCTGTGAGAAAATTATACAAGCTGTAAGTAAATGAATGAATTACACGCAGCAAGGTAAAAATGTTTGATGAGACCTCTGCCAAGAAGGTCATTTTAGATTAAATTTAACAGATTAACAGAGTTGGAAGGGGACCTTGTAGGTCTTCTAGTCCAACCCCCCACCCAAGCAGGAGACCCTACACCATTCCTGACAGATGGCAGTCCAGTCTCTTCTTGAAAGCTTCCAGTGATGAAGCTCCCACCACTACTGATTGTTGATCTAGTTTTCATTTTGGATGGTTGATCTAGTTCTCAAGTAGCGGATTCATGTCTTCAGTGCTTCAGGAGCTTCATGGTCTGAAGTTCTCCTTGAAGTTTATAGGTTCATTTTAGAGACCAGAAAGATTACAGCTAAGGTAAGGTTGTTAACTTTTTTTTTACTTTTTCTGCTCAGTTCCTTTGACCCGTGTTTGAAGTGGATGGGGGTGGGAAGCTTGCAAAAAAAAGCAAAGTTTTGAGGACCATATCTCTGCAACTTCTGGTCTTGATGGGAATGGGAAGCTGTGGTGGATCCTTTAGGGTTAAGAACACTTCCATATGAAGACCTAAGGATGTTGTAATGTTACAGTCACACAATCTTGCGTTATCCTCATTGTTACTGAGGGTGGGGAACGTGCCATCCTGAAAAGCACCGGTCCCTTATATCTGAAGGTTCATGGTGGGCTTCTTTACTTCACCAGTTTTAGAATTCCAGTGTGGTGGCATTGAGCGCGAGACCTCAAAAATCTTCCAGTGTGGAATTCTCAAATTCAGACTAAATCATTTGTATGATGCAGCGTCACCCACTTTTGGTAGTTATGTAACCGGTTCCTACCGGTTCGGCTGAATAGGTAGTAACTCGGGTGACCCGGGACTATACCAGTTCTATTTTTTGGGTACCGAACTGGTAGTAATGCCAGCAGTAACCCACCCCTGGTGTGTATCTTCTTCTCTACCTTACAGTCCACAGCCCCCAAACAACACAATACTCCAAGAAGTTCTGTCAGGACCACACGTTAAGTTGATTTATTGCTTATGCCTACACTTAAGAATCTAGTCAACTAACGCAGGGGTCCTCAAACTTTTTAAAGAGGGGGACAATTCACGGTCCCTCAGACTTGGAGGGCCAGACTGGCTGGTTGGGCATGGCTAGGTGGTCATGTGACTGGGTGGTCATGGCCAATTTAGAAGTCCATTAAACAATGCGCACAAATTAAACTTTAAATTGTCATGCTCCTGGGGATGGAAAGCAGGTTAGTGAAGAGATGCAGCTGCCTTGGATATGTATGTGAAGGACGTCTGTTTGTGTGTGTGTGTGTGTGTCCCTCCCTTCCTCCCTCTCTCTCTAGAGGCTGGGGAGGCCTCCTGAGGCCTCCTGAGGCCTTTGCGTGACCTGTTTTTGGCCCCCTCAGCCTCCAGAACCACTCTGCCACCCAAAAATGGGCCCATTTTTGGCCTCCTCAGTGGCTGGCAGCTGGTGGGTAGGTGGGTGATGTGGGCAGGGCAGCCTCATGGTCTGACATGGGCCAGATTAATGGCTTCAGCGGACCATATCTGGACTATGGGCTGTAGTTTGAGGACCCCTGAACTAACATTTCACTAGATAAATTGGAACTAGTCAACAGAATTCAAGAGACCTTGGACTGAGACCGCTAGTAGGAACGTAATGACTGCAGGCTGATTCCTCTTTAGACTCCAACCCGAGGCTCTTCCTGTCATTTCTCCTCCAATGATATTGGACAACCCCATTCTTGGTGGCTACATGGCCATAGAAGTTTTCTAAGCAAGACTACCAAAAGATCTAACCTCTTCCTGGCCTCTTATCCAGGTCCAAAGAGGTTCAGCCTTGATCAGCCAGGTAGGATACAGACTGCCGTATATACTGCTCATATTTGTGTGCCTCCCTTCTGCTGAATTGAATTTATATTTAATACTAGCTCATAACCCAACATTGCCCCGGTATTTATTTATAGGGGGGGAAAGTCCAGACCAAACATAATTTCTAATGTTGGATTTTCCCCCTTACCAGAGGGAGCCCCCTTGTGGACTACTGTGAGACTGTCACCATGGCAACTCTACTGCGCTGTACAGTAGAAGCTATTTTACAGCAGTACAGTAGAAGCCTTTTACGGCACAACAGGCTGTATCTTAACAGAATACACATCCCGTGGGGTGTTATGGGTGTCTTATCCCCACAGTGGTTTTTTCCAGAGGGTAAGTCATCTGTGTACCAGATTTGATTGAAATTGATAGAGTCATTCCAGAGTTCTGCTGGAACATAAACACACACACACAAACACACACACACAGACACATTTTTATATATACAGTATATAATCTCTCTCTCTCTCTCTCTCTCTCTCTCTCTCTCTCTCTCTCTCTCTCTCTCTCTCTCTCTCTCTCTCTCTCTCTCTCTCTCTCTGTCTCTCTGTAAATATATAAATAAAATGAAAGATGGATTCAGAATCCTGTATTTTTCAACAAAGACTTACAGTGGAATCCTGTGTATTTTTTAAAAAACATGTTCAACAGAGCTCATTGGCGAGCAATTACAAAAGCACATTCCTACCCTGTTTCCCTGAAAATAAGACCTCTCTGGATAATAAGCCCAATTGGGCTTTTGAGTGCATGAGCTAAAATAAACCCTCCCCCAAAAATAAACCCTCCCCGAAATATTGCAACACAGCATCAGCCATTTGGTGACCATGCTCGCCGCCTCCTGAATCTCAAAAATAATAAGACCTCCCCCAAATAAGGCCAAGCACTTATTTCGGGAATCAAAAGAAAATAAGACCCTCTCTTATTTTCAGGGAAACATGGTAGTTATTTTTGACATGCATAGTTTTTAAATGTTATATGGAACACTTTTAAAAAAAAATTGACCTCCAAATGCATGCGCACGCATGCGTACGCACACACACACACACACACACACACCCCTCAATGCGTGTTTGCGTTCTAATTTTAGTGGGTTTAATAAGACAAGCAATGGGATTTAAAAACCTACTTTTTTGCAAATAACATCTTTCCAGAGCTAGGAACAAAAAGGGAGAAAAGCCGTTATATAAAAAGTTTTTATAAAAAAAATAATAACCACCCCCACAACAAAAGAATAATAAAACGAAACAAAAGGGAGGAAAGCAAACAGTTTCATTTCACCAAAATGAATTCGAAGTCATTCATCTTCTCTTGCCATAAATCTAACAAAACCTCAAGATGTTTTTCACACCTCAGCATTCTCCATGCACGACCTCGAAACTTCCTTGGCTCAGTGAGACATTGAGTGAATGTTGTTCCATTTTACAACCTTTCTCGGCAGATATTACAACCTATCTGCCTTTTCTTTCTATAATCAAATAATGGTAAAAGTTTTTTTTTAAAGTTAGTAATTTGATAGTGAAGAAATTCTAGGACAGTTAATACATTATTTCTTCATCTTATTTTACTACTTTTGCTAATGCTTTCCAAAGCTGCTCCTTCTTTAAGCAATATGTATTTCTTTACTGGTTCAGCTCATTTTATTGCTTTCAGTCTTGACATTTGAAAAATATTTCTCTCTCTTAACAAATGAAATTAGTTCATAATTATTCCTATTTTGTATGAGCTGATATGGGATGTAATGTTTGCTAGTATTTAAAAATCATTAGCATAGGTAGTAGTTATGTTTTAAAAAGGAGTGTTGTTTTATAATGTTATCAGAACTGTTGCTTTGCTAGATGCTAAAGTTATAATGAAGGTATAAAGGATTAGAATTACTGTAGTCAATCTGTAAATTGTCAGCAAGCTCCCTTTGCTGAGTATAACTTATTTATGATTTCTAGTATAGAATTATTAACATCAAATGAAAACTTTGGAGCTATCATACAATTAGCTTTGAAATCAATCCACAATCAGTTGTCCAAATAAGCTACATTTTATGAGCTTCATTCAGAACATGAAGGAATTCAGATAAAACACAGAGCCCATAAAATGGCTTCTTGGTTTCAGTTCATTAGAAGTAAGATGTTAAAAGATGAAAAGAAAACCATAGAAAATAAGAGGAAAATGAAAAAATATCTACAGCATTAAACAAACAACAAATCTAATCACTGGGAAAGTGATTAGATCTAAGAATGTCTTTGGGAAGAAAGAATGAAAGAGAGAGAGAGGAAGGAGAAAAAGCAAGTAAGAAGAGAGATAGAGAAAAAGAAAGAAAAGGGATAGAGAGAAAGGAAGAAAGAAAAAGAGAGAGAGAAGGAAAGGAAGGAAGAAAGGAAGTTAAGAAGGGGAGAAACTGAAAGTAAGAAAAGCAATAGAGAAAAAGAAAGGATAGAGAAATAGAAAGAAAAGGAATATAGAGAGAAAAAAGAAGAGTTGAAAGGAAGGAAGGAAAGAAAGAGAAAAGAAAGAAGAGTTGGAATGAAGAAAGAAAAGAAAGAAACAAAGAGTTGGAAGGAAGAGAGGGAGGGAGGGAGGAAGGAAGGAGATTTTATCCATTCTTTGCAATATTCATGCTTTCTACAATTTTGGAGAAATGAGAGGAGGAAGGGAGAGATCATCGGATTGTCATGATTACCTATAAACCACAGCAACGAAAAAAATGAAGAAGCGAACTAGCATTCCAACTAAGGCACTATAAGGAGGCAGGTAGGGTCCACGGGAGGTCAGAGCCACGGATCTGGCTGCAGGTACAAACGTGGGACTGTCCATAATGTTTTTAAGGAGCTAAAAGCAACACTCTAAAAGTTCTACATCACAGGGCAACATAGTCCAACCTTTGCCAGAATGGGTCATATTCTTTCTCTTCTTCGCTGTCTTCCCGGGATAATCCATTTTTTAAACCTGTGGAATAGAAGAACTGCGCGGCAAAATTCATCGCCACCTCTCGGTTTTATCCCCAAAAGAGCAAGATTCCCTAGCGATGGATAAAAAAACGATAACAACAACAACTCTTTTGATCTTCAGATGGGCTGCGAAGGCCCGCCGGGTGCCTGGTTTACCGTCCAGCTGTCCTCCGATTTGACGGGGGGGACGAATAAAGCGACTTTGAAGCAAGATTGATGGCTACTATATAAAGAGATTATTTCAACCTGTCCCTGTCAATTTAAGTCAGGGCCTGAGAGTGATGCTTAGCTCAGCCTGGGCTGACGGTATGCAGCTTTAGATATTCTCAGCCTTCTCTGTTGGGGGTAAAATGACTTGGACAACATCCATCTCTCTGCCCAAGCAGGAGACCCTAGGCTCAGGAAGGTGAACCTGTGGCACACAGAGTCCTCTCGGTGGGCACATGTGCCATCGCCAGCTGCTCTTCTGGTTTCTGGTGTGCACGTGTGTGCCTGCCAAGACCAGCTGGTTTTTGCGGGTGCTGGAGTGCCAGAAAACAGCCCCCAAAATGCCCAAAAACCAGCCCGTTTTTTAAGACCGATTTTCAGGCCATATTCTGGGCTGTTTTTTTACTGTTTTCAGGCCATTTTTTGGGCCATTTACAGGCCATCTTCTGGGCTGTTATGGTGGCAATTTCTGGGCTGATTGTTTTTAGCCATTTTCTGGGCTGTGTTTTGGGCCATTTTCAAGCCATTTTTTGGGGGGGGGGATTTTCTGGCTGCTTTTTGGGGCCATTTTCAGGCCATCTTCTGGGCTGGTTTTTGGCCAATTTCTGGGCCATTTTGGGGCTGTTTTCTGCACTGTGTTTTGGGGCATTTTAGGCTCCTATGGAGCTGTTTTGGAGCCATTTTCAAGCCATCTTCCAGGCTGGTTTAGGGGCATTTTCTGGGCCATGTTTTAGGCTGTTTTCAGGCAATTTTTTCCTGAAAATCAGCCTGAAAATGCCCCCAAAACACCTGAAAACACCCCCAAACCACCCTGAACATGCCCCCAAAATGTCCAAAACACAGACATGAGCATGCCAGCCAGCTGCTGTTCAGGTTTCCATCCCTCCGCCCCTGCACATGCATGCATGTGCATTTTGCCACTCAGTGCCATAAAGGTTCGCCATCCCTGCCCTAGGCCATTGGATGGCTCTCCAATCTCTTCTTAAAAACCTCCATCAATGGAGCACCCGCAACCTCTGGAGGCCAGGAGTTCCACTGGTGAACTGTTTGAAGGAAAATCGTTCTAAAGACTCCAGGCGTCTGGAATCGGAGCTTTTTATAGGTAGCCAGCAGCTCTTTGGCCAAATGGAAAATGCCAGACTTGAATAGAGGAGTGATGGTAAACCCTGAAGATGGCCAAGAAGACAACCTCCATCCACACGCCAAGCCACACAAACGTCAGCAACAAAGAGCATGCCATCCTTTGGCTCCTGGGCCAGAGTGTTTCTTTGCCCCCATCATTGGAAGGATGGAGGATTTGACCGTATGCCAAGTGCAAATAGTGCTTGGGGGTGGGGGGTGAGCAGATAAACGGCTGGAAAAAAATGTGCAGGGCAAGGTTGAAAAAAAAGAAAAGACGGAAGGAATTTTGAAAGGAAGGAAACCATGTTCACGGTAATGTGGCCTGAAGGCTTTTCTGTCTGAAAGCAGCTTCAATTTTGGAAAGGAATCAATGCACGCAAAGGTTTTGAAGACTTGAATTTCTGTCGACGTTTAGGATAAGTAGCCTGTAATTAGGACTGCTGTATAGAGGGTGTAAATAACCAGATTACTACTAAATGACAGCAAAGGTGATTTTCTCTCCCTCTCTCCCTCCCTCCTTTCTTTCTTTCTCTCCCTCCCTCCCTCCTTTCTTTCTTTCTCTCCCTCCATCCGTCTCTCTTTCTTTTGCCCTCCCTCTCTCTTTTTCTCTCCCTCCATCCCCTTTCTTTCTTTCTTTCTTTCTTTCTCCCTCCCTCCCTCTTTCTCTTCCTCCTTCTCTCCTTTTCATTATCCCTCCCTCTCTCTTTCTCTCACTGACTCCCTCTTTCTTTCTCTCCCCCTCCCCCTCTCTTTTTCTCATTCCCTCTCTCTCTTCTTCTCTTTTCCTCCTCCTCTTTCTTTTTTCTTTCTCTCTCACTCTCACTCCCTCTCTTTCTCCCTTTCTCCTTCTCTCCTCCCCCCCTCCTCTCTTTCTCTCTCCCACCTTCCCTCTCTCTCTTACAGTCATCCAAAACCTGGAATTGTAATGAGCTCTTTTCCCTTCCCCCCCCCCCCGCACAAACTGTTCAGTGTCGCTGATGGTCTCCCATTCAAGTACTAAGTGGGGCCAATCCTGCTTAGCTTTTTTGAGACCAAGCCAGGCCAACTAAATACTGCCCTCTGCTGGACATTCCACAAAGCAATAATCCTTTCCCCCCAACTTTGGTGACTTTAAGACCTGTGGACTTCAACTCCCAGAATGCCCCAGTCGGCAAAGGATCTCACTGTGTAACTTCTGAATTCTTTGAAGAGCTATACAAGTCTAACCAAGATCCATCAAGTACAGATAGTCCTCGACTTACAACAGTTTATTTAGTGACCGCTCAAAGTTACAACATCACTGGAAAAAGTGACTTATGACCATTTTTCACACTTATGGCCATTGCAGCATCTCCATGGTTATGTGATCAAAATTCAGATGCTTGGCAACTGGCTCATATTTATGACGGTCATAGTGTCCCGGGGTCACGTGATCCCCCTTTTGTGACCTTCTGACAAGCAATGTCAATGGAGAAGCCAAATTCATTTAACACCTGGGTTACTAATTTAAGTATTGCAGTGATTCACTTAACAAATGGGTTTACTAATTTAAGTGATTCACTTAACAAATGTGGTGAGAAAAGTCATAAAAGGGGCGCAACTCCCTTAACAAATGTCTCACTTAGCAACATCAATTTGTGGCGCATTAAAAAAAAAACACCATAGGATTATGTTGTGGCCCAGCAGGAGCCATTGGAGGTGCCACCAGACTCTGACAGCGAGGGGCCCTATGAATTGGCTCTGGAGGATGTGGAGGACCCTGGACAGGGTTCCGACACTGATCAGGGCGCAGAGAGGCTGGTTGGCCACCAGGAGGCACCTGAGCCTTGGACCAGTGGGGAGGAGACAAGGGAGAGTGAGCCAGAGAGTGAGTTGTTCCTGGATGCACACCATCGAAGAGCTACTAGGCGTCAGGAACAATTACGCAATTACAGGAGGTAATCATGCTCAGCTGGTGGTCATTAGGCTCCTCTCCAGACTATAAAAAGGCTACTTGTGCACACACCCCTCTTTGCAGAAGTCAACACAGAATCGAATGTCGGAGAACTTTGTGTGAGCTTGGCAGGCTGGATTGCTGCCAAGCTTTATCTGTGTTTATTGCTGCCCAAGCTTGTCTGTGCTGGGTTGCTGCCAAGGACCCGGTTGTCTGTTAATTAAATGCCGTAATTTATCTCTGGCTTGTAGTGTGTTTTGGTGTGGAACGAGCGGGGTCAGAACAGGATTATATTCCAGCTGGAAAAACAACCAGATCTTGTTTTGGATTAGTGACATTTCTAATGTGTAGTTAGATCTCCAATTGCTCAGTATTAGTACCTTTATAAATCCTTAATAAGGCCACACCTGGAATACTGCATCCTATTTTGGTCACCACATTACAAAAAGATGCTAAGACTTTGGAACAAGGGCAGTGAAGAGCAATTAAGATGGTTAAAGGCCTGAAGACTAAAACATATGAAGAACAGTTGCAGGATTTGGGTTTGGCCAGTCTAGAGAAAAGAAGGACTAGGGGTGACATGACAGCTGTATTCCAGTATTTGAGGGGCTGCCGCAAAGAAGAGGAACTTATTTCCCAAAGCACCGGAAGGCAAGGCAAGAAACAATGGATGGATCCAAACTGGAATTAAGGAGAAAGAGCCAAGGTGGCGCAGTGGTTAAATGCAGCACTGCAGGCTACTGCTAGATCAGCAGGTCAGCGGTTCAAATCTCACCGGCTCAGGGTTGACTCAGCCTTCCATCCTTCCGAGGTGGGTAAAATGAGGACCCAGATTGTTGGGGGCAATATGCTGACTCTCTGTAAACCGCTTAGAGAGGCCTGAAAGGCCTATGAAGCGGTATATAAGTCTACTGCTACTGCTACTACTGAGAAATGTCCTGACAGTGAGGACAATTAAATAGCAATAGCAATAGCAATAGCAGTTAGACTTATATACCGCTTCATAGGGCTTTCAGCCCTCTCTACGCGGTTTACAAAGTCAGCATATCGCCCCCACAGTCTGGGTCCTCATTTCACCCACCTCGGAAGGATGGAAGGCTGAGTCAACCTTGAGCCACTGAGATTAGAACCGCCGAACTGCAGATAACAGTCAGCTGAAGTGGCCTTCAGTACTAACCACCACCCTAACCACTGCGCCACTGCGCCACTTCGGCTCTGGTGGAACAGCTGGCCTTCAGAGTTGTAGGTGGAACAGCTGGCCTTCAGAGTTGTAGGTGCTTCATCACTGGAGGTTTTTAAGAAAAGACTGAACAAAGCTATCTGAAATGGTATAGGGCAGGGATCGGCAACCTTAAACACTCAAAGAGCCATTTGGACCCGTTTCCCACAGAAAAGAAAACACCAGGAGCCACAAAACCCTCCCCGTGCCTGACTATTTCCTGAGCGGCCATAAAACTAGCATATGTACTTGAATTAAGGATTCTGTTTTCTTCTGAAACTTTTCTTTTCTTGGATTTAACCATGGTTGGCCTAGCGGTGGTTGAAAAGCTCAAAAAATCACATGTCAGCAGGTGTAATACATTGGCGGTTGCAATGCATATTTTGAGCAACAGGGAGCCACAGCAAAGGGACGAAAGAGCCACATGCGGCTCCAGAGCTGCTGGTTGCTGACCCCTGGAATAGGGTCTCCTGCTTGGGAGTGTTGGTGGACTAGGAGACCTCCAAGGTCTCTTCCAGCTTTATCCTAATCGATTGATTGCTCCAAGTCAAGGAAGAATGGAAGGAAGGAAGGAAGGAAGGAAGGAAGGAAGGAAGGAAGGAAGGAAGGAAGGAAGGAAGGAAGGAAGGAAGGAAGGAAGGAAGGAAGGAAGGAAGGAAGGAAGGAAGGAAACCTCCCAAAAAATGGAGGCCAAAGGAAGAGCCCAAAAGTTTATCAGCATGGGAAGCCATTTAGTAGATACCGTGAGGCAAATCTATCTGCCTCAGCTCAAGGCAACTTCAGATCTCACTTTTTCTAGAGATAATGCCACTCCGAGACTTTCTCACAGGACACGCTGTCTCCTAAACAGAGCGATTTTAGATAAGATCTTGGACAAAGTTTAACTATGGTATAGTGATTACCTTGTGAAGAGTAGCCATCCTTGGTTTAAAATTAAGTTTGCCTGGGGTCAGAACTGTTTAGCTTCTTAAGATGGGATAAACTGGAAAAGGAGCTATAATTATCCTGGCTCTTTGTTCCTTCCACGGCTCCTAAGAAATCCTCTTATTTTACACCAGGCACAGCTTTTGCATGTCTTGAAAAAGGGAGCATTTGCCCAGAATTACTAGCATAGTATTGAAGTATCCATCTTAGATTTGGGGCAAACTGAACCTTATTATTCAATGGAATAGTGTTCAATAAAATCCATGGTCTTCTTCCTTGGCGTACCCTTTGCTTTCTTTCCCCTTACTCTGACCTCCTAATCTTTTTCAATCCTCTCCAATCCTCTTCAATATTGAAGAATTAATGCCGAATGTTCCTATTGCCCTTTTTCTCTTCCCCTGATTGCAGGAACTGGGTGTGTCTTACTGGGCTTGAAAAGAAAGATGAGGGGTGACATGATAGTAGATGTGGGACTGTCACTGAGAAGAGGGGCCCGATCTATTCTCCAAAGCACCAGAAGGCAGGACAAGAAGCAACGAATGGAAACTAATCAAGGAGGGAAGCAACCTGGAACTAAGAAAAAATTCTTGACAGCGAGAACAATTAACCAGTGGAACGACTTGCCTCCAGAAGTTGGGGATGCTCCATCATTGGAGGTTTCCAAGAAGTGATTGTGCAGCTACTTGTCCCATATGGTCTCCTGCTTGGACAAGGAGTTAGACTAGAATATCTCCAATGTCCCTTCCAACTCTGTCTGTCTGACATTTATTGTCATCTCAATGTCATGAGTTTTGAGCCAAGAACTAGATTTCTAATGTCGGTTTCCTTCTTCTCTCCTCTGCACTCTGACCCAATTTCCTTTGAGTACTGCAAAGTGGAAGGTTTTGTTGATTCACACTCTAGACTGTAGAAAGAGTGCAGAGAAGAGCAACAAAGATGATTAGGGGACTGGAGGCTAAAACATATGAAGAACAGTTGCAAGAACTGGGTAGGGCTAGTTTAACGAAAAGAAAGGCCAGAGAAGACATGATAACAATGTCCTGATATCTCAGGGGTTGCCACAAAGAAGAAGGAGTCAAACTATTCTCCAAATTACCTGAGGGTAGAACAAGAAGCAATGGGTGGAAACTAATCAAGGAGAGAAGCAACTTAGAACTAAGGAGACATTTCCTGACAGTTAGAACAATTAATCGGTGGAATAATTTGCCTCCAGAAGTTGTGAATGTTCCAACAATGGATGTTTTTAAGAAGAGGTTGGATAACCATTTGCCTGAAGTGGTGTAGGGCTTCCTGTCTAAGCAGTGGGTTGGACTAGAAGACTTCCAAGGTCCCTTCCAACTCTGTTATTCTATTACTTACCAGATGGGTAAGAAATACTGGTGGCGATTTTCCTAATATGGTGAAAATATGAGGGATTCTTGTTTTGGAATCAACCCTAAAGTGGAAGGGAAGCCAGCATGCATTAAAATAATATGCATTCCTAGCCAACCCTTAACTCCATCCAAAAAGATGTTAGCAACATTTTCAGCACATTCCAACACAGTTAATTTTCTGTGTTTTGCTTTCATTTTTCTACAGGTAGCCCTCGGCTTATGACCACAATCGGGACTGGAACCTTCATTGTTAAGCAATGCAGTCCTTAAGTGAGTCACTCCTGATTTCACAAGCTTTTGGGCCCTAATCAGGAACGTTCATTTTGTTTATTATGAAATGAATCTGGTTTCTCCCATTGACTCTGGTTGTCAGAAGGCTCCTGGGAAGATTGCAAATAGCGATCCCATGACTCTAGAATGCTTCCACTGTCACGAATATATTGCAGTTGCCAATGTTGGAAGAAATGTCCTTCTGGGTTCAGTTCCAAGTGGGGGAAAAGACACTGGATTCATGGAAGTTGCTTGATGGACAGGATCACATGGCTTGAGATCCTGGGCAAAAAGGGAAGAGATGTGGAAAGTGCCCTGGTTTTATGCCCTCTCTGGGCTTTTGAATTTCAGCTTGTGTTCTGATTGGTTGTCAGACTCCCATTGGGGCCATGCAGGGGCAACTCTGTAGGCTGTCCTGGGTCCCAGGCTTGGTTGAGCCTTGCCGTGTAATGGCGAACCTATGGCACATGTGCCACAGGTGGCACGCAGAGCCATTTGTTAGGGCACGAGAGATGTTGCCCTGTCAGCTCCAATGCCCATGCGCGTGCTGGCCAGCTGACTTCAGCCTTCTTTTAAGGCCGTTTTTTGCCCTCCGGAGCCTTCCTTGAGTACGAAAACCAGAAGTTTGGGAAAGGACTTCCAGTTTGCTCATAGGGCTGTTTTTCACCCAAAAAACAGTTCTATGGCCAAATCGGAAGCCTCCGGAAGGCCTCGGGGAGGAGTGGGAGGCTGTTTTCACTCTTCACAGGCTACTAGAAAGCCCCTGGAACCTGGGGAGGGCGAAAAGCGGGTCCATCATGTGCCAAAAGCAGGGGAAGGGCAGGGGTCTCACACACACATGCATGCACAAATCATGTGCATAGCATTATGGGTGTGGGCATGCCTGTGCACAACCCCCCCTGTGCTCCCCCCGCTTTTGGCACGCAATGGGAAAAAGGTTAGCCTTCACTGATGTAATGAAAGGGCTTTGGGATTCCTATTATGGCTCAGCCTGAAGGAGGTAGATCTTTGTTATGTAGAATAGACTGACTCAGGCCTCAATGGCTCATTGACAAAGCGTGGGTGGATCGGTTGCTGCCTCCCATTTAGGGGAAATATTCTGCCCTTTTAATATTTCCTAAAATATCTCATTTTTCTAGGAGAGGGGCGGGTGCTAATTTCCTACACCAGGCAACCACATTTTGATCCATGATCACAGAGATACTGCACCAGTCACAAGTATGAGAACTGGATGCAGCATACTTTTTTTCAACGTTCTCGTAACGTTGCAACTGTGAATAGCTTGTTAAACAAAGCACAAGTTGTGTCTTTAACCCAGTTGTACATGGAACCCACGTTCCAATGGCTTAAGTTAAGGATTAATTACCTTTGTTAATCAGGATTACACCAAGAGCTAAAATAAAGGAGAATATTTGTAGCTCAGGGTTGAAGTGAGGGGTCCTCCGTGCTCTCCGAGCTTCACGATTTCCTTGCAAGAAGTCTCATTACCAAACTAGGTAACGTCATCAGTGCTAAAGATTAACGGAAAGGTTCTCTTTTTCAGTAGCAAGATCTTTCTTGGGATGATATTGGCTTTTCAATGGACTTGCCGTTTGTATTTGTTTGCATATTGTATTTATTTGTTTGTCTCAGCAGGTGGCAGCACAAAGCTGATTTTATTTGGATTTGGGAACTAAGCAGGGTTGGGAGAGGTTAGCATTTGGATCAGGAGCCAAGAGGAAATCCCAGATTTAGGAAGTGAAAAACAAAATTCTAAACGTCATTGCCAAGAAAAATAAATAAATATGTGGACATTTCGATGAAGTCACCCTGAGTAAAGCTCGACTTGAGGAAGACTATAACTTTTTATTCCTTTCCGCCAAATGGAGTATTGGAATGCAACTTTGCAAAGTGACTCCTGACCAGAGGTGGTATTCAGCTGGTCCTGACTGGTTCTGGAGAACTGGTAGTGGAAATTTTGAGTAGTTCGGAGAACCGGCAAATACCCCCTCTGGCTGGCCCCGCCCCCATCTATTCTCTGCCTCTCGAGTCCCAGCTGATCGGCATCCCAGCTACTCGGCTGGTCGTCTTCTGTTGCCCTACAGAAGACAATGGAGCTGGAAAGCAGGTTAGTGGGGTTGGGAGGGAATGGGGATTTTGCAATATTCTTCCCCCAGGAGTGGGGAGGGAATGGGGATTTTGCAGTATCCTTCCCCCGCCATGCCCACCAAGCCACGCCCACCAAGCCACACCATGCCCACCAAGCCATGCCCACAGAACCGGTAGTAAAAAAAAATCAATCAACAAGATAACTGTCCAAAAATTGAACAGAATGATGGGACTAAACTGGGGCGGATGAAGAAAAGAAATTCAGATTAGAAATCATTCAGTGCATCACTGTGGGAGATAATTTGCAAGCCACTCCATTCCAAATACCCTTCTTTTCCCACTTTTGATCTAGAGTGCAGATACACCCCGCAGGCCTTCATTCCTTCCCTTCCTCTCCATTTCCTTCCTTCTTTCCTTCCTCTCCATTTCCTTCCTCCTTCCTTCTTTCCTTCCTCTTCATTTCCTTCCTTCCTCTCCATTCCTTCCTTCTCTCCATTTCCTTCTTTCCACTCCATTTCCTTCCTTCCTTCCTCTCTACTTCCTTCCTTTCCTTCCTCCTTTCCTCCTTCCCCCTCACCCCTTTTTCCTCCCCCCTCCTTCCCCCTCACCCCTTTTTCCTCACTCCTTCCCCCTCACCCCTTTTTCCTCCCTTCACCCTCTCCAGCAGCCTTCAGATAAGCAAGGAAGAATGCCAGACAAACAATCAAGCAGAAAACAATATTCCAACAAAAGGAGGAGAATACCAGACCCTCACCAACATTAGCAGGGCAAGCTAATGTATCTAAACAGGGAGCAAACCCCACACTCACTGGCATGGATAATGTTACCTAGCTGGGTAATAAAACATCTGCAGGTTAAACTAACCAAGTTCAGAGGGCACCAAGGACTCCAGAGTTCAACCATGAGCTATTGTCTTTTATTGGAACTTGAGCATTTTTACTTTATTCTCACTCAGGGTCAGGCAAATGGCAATCCACAAGTTTCATTCAACAATGCATTGACACTTGTTCTCTGCTAAGCCTCCAAATTTGGGGTCATTAGATTTTTCTTAGTGGATCTAACAAATTGAAGAAAGACATCTCACATCTAATAACTTTCTGAACTCCCCAAACACATTTTAAAAGGTTCTTAATATTACAGTTTACAGTTTGTTCTTTCCCCCCTAACATATAACCCTAAAATGCATCCCCTCGACTGATAAAAGTTTCCCCTCCCTTTTGATATATTCTTTCTGATTTTATTTTGCCAACTGGATTCCTTTGCAAACAAAGAGCATTTCAGCATTCCCAATTTTCTTCTCAATCGTGCCTGCATGCTCTCTGCATTCTCTCTGCTGATTTGTGAATGCTGTAGATCAAGTTTGCAAGGAATTTCATCATGATACCTGGCATGAAACCCTGGAATTTGACCAAATATCTTATTTATGGCTTTTCACTGATTCTCAGGTTAAGACTGTTCCATGCAAAATTAATCTGCTCCAGGCCTATCTCACAAAATGAAATTCAATGTAGAGAAAAGTAAAGTCTTACACTTATGCAAGCAGAACCAAACGTACACATGAATAGATTGGGAGAAACCAGCCTTAATAGCAGTAACTGTGCAAGGGATCTCAGAGTCTTAGTGGACAACCAATTAAATATGAGCCAGCAGTGTGCAGTGGCAGTCCAAAAAACCACACAATCCTAAATTGCATTTAACAGAGGGCTTCAATCAACATCAAGGGAAGTACTAATACCATTCTATAAAGCCTTAGTAAGACCACACCTAGAATACTGCATCCAGTTTTGGTCACCACACTAAAAAAAAAGATGTTGAGATTCTAGAAAAAGTGCAGAGAAGAGCAACCAAGAGGATTAGGGGATTGGAGACTAAAACATATGAAGAACAGTTACAGGAACTGGGCATGGGTAGTCTAGTGAAGAGAAGGACCAGGGGAGACATGATAACAGTCTTCCAATATTTGAGGGGCTGCCACAGGGAGGGTCAAGCTATCTTTCAAAGCACCCGAAGGCCAGACAAGGAACAATGGATGGAAACTAACCAAAGAGAGATTCAACCTAGAATTGAGGAGAAATTTTCTGATAATGAGAACAATCAACCAATGGAATTTTTGCCTTCAGAACTTGTGGGAGCTTCATCATTGGAAGCTTTCAAGAAAAGACTGGACTGCCATCTGTCAAAAAAGGTGCAAGGTCAGCTGTGGGGGTGGGGCTTTGGATTAGATGACCTACAAGCTCCCTTCCAACTCTGTTAATCTGTATCTGACCTTTTCCAGAGAGATGAAGGGAAAGTGAAGATATTGTTGCCCTATCACTGGAGGCTTTTGAGAAAAGACTGGACAGCCATCTGTCTGATATGGTATAGGGCAGGGGTCAGCAACCCATGGCTCTGGAGCTGTATGTGGCTCTTTCATCCTTCTGCTGCGGCTCCCTATCGCCGATCAGTAAAAGGAAATAGGATGCCACACTAGGAAGAGACTCTATGGTAGGGGAACCAGACTTCCTGTCAGTAAAAGGAAAAAAGGACACCGTGCTAGGAGGAGACTCTATGGTGGGGGAACTGGACTTCCAGTCGGCAGAGGGAAAAGGATGCTGCATTAGGAGGAAACTCTATGGTGGGGCAATCGGATTTCCGATCAACTCCAGAATTGAATGGGGGCCTTCCAGTTAGGACCTTTGTGGCTCTTTGAGTGTTTAAAGTTGCCGACCCCTGATATAGGGTCTCCTGCCTGAGCAATGGGTTGGACTAGAAGATCTCCAAGGTCCCTTCCAACTCTGTTATTCTATGTTCTGTGAATAGCTCTCATCCTTGAAGACTCTTTTGGCCATCTACTTATGAAAAAATCAATACATGGCTTAATTTATGATAATCACATTTTCTCCTCTAGTAAACAAAGATCCTGGAAGATTCAGCAGACGAAGGCATGGATGGTATCTTGATATAAATGTGAGTTAAATATTTTGATACTCTCATCGACTCCAGCTGGAAAGGGCATCTTTCTCTGACCCAGCATGCCATGGATTATCCCTATACAAATCCTAGGTACATCCACCTTCATTCTGATGCCTTTAACAGCTTTTTAAAATCCCTACAAATCAGATCAATCTAGGTTTTTCAAATTGTTCCCTGGAGAATTTAGAGGGACCCAGAATTGGATGTCAGCAGAAGACCTCTGTCAGGGTTCCAAATAGCATCCAAAATTAAATCAGAGTCCGAGGCAAAGGATTCCTCAAAGTTACAATTTATTAAGAAAGCCATGTTGACACATCTGGGAAAACCCGAATCTGAAAGCTTCCCTGTTTTCCCCACCCAGTTGAAAGTTCAAGATCTTTCCCCCATACCCACAAGTTCATCACATGGTCCAATCTTCCACTGCCATGCTGGCAGTTCCACCCATCCAGTTCCGGCCAGGTGCAGAGACAAAGGATGACCTTGAGTTTCTAAGAAGAATGTTATTATGGTTACATATCACCCAACTCCATTTAATCCTCCCTCCCATTTTCCCACAGTATAAAATGAATAGTAGAAAGTGTGGCCGGCAGGCCTGAAGTTCAAAAGAAAAGATGGTTTGCAGGCATGACAGTCTCATCTAGGCATTGAAGCATTCCTGAAAGTTCAGTTAAGTAGTAAACCGAATGAAAAGGGATATCCAAAGGGATATTATGTCTCCCCGGTTTGTTTTCCAACACAACTATTGTATCTGGGAGCAGTGATCGACACCATATTAGGTGAAGTGTTCCTATCACAGGACCGCAAGGACAGCCTAGTATCCCTTGTTGAAAGGACACGAGAGGAGGGCATGGTTCCCATAGCCCTCCTGGCTTGGCTATTGGAGAAAATGGTGTCCTGCATTTCTATAGTTTCCTGGGCAAGACTATACACCAGGCCCCTTCACTGGTTTCTTATCCCATTCCAGCAGGCGTGCAGCAGCAACTCCCAAACCAGGGTTTGGGTCCAGTGGGTTCCAGCTGCTGCTACTGCCGGTTTGCTCAGGGACGCGCTGGGTGCGTGCACTACGCATACATGTACAGTACAAAAAACAAGACGGCGGCATCTACAGTGGTGCTGAGAGAACCAGTTTTGGGGGCATGGCAGGCCGAGTTACTACCTACTCGGCCGAACCGGTCCGAACCAGTAGGAACCCACCTCTGTTACAGTCTCTCTGATGGTGGACATCCCCAGCCCTGCACAAAGGATGCACATTCAAAGAACCCAGCTGCATCACAATAACATCGAATGCCAGTCTATTCAGCTGGAGCACCTATCTTCAGTCTCACATGGTCCAGGGTCGTTGGTCTCAGGAAGACTTGCACAACACCATCAATTGGCTGGTGCTTCAGGTGGCACATTTGGCCTTTCAACAATTCATGGACATAATCCAGGAACATGTTCTCCTTCTTACCAGCAATGTGACTACCAAAGCTCACATCAATTGTCATGAAGACACCCACTGCAGGATTCGCATGATGGAAGGAGAACTGTTGGGGATGTGGGTGGAAGAACAGTTCCTTTCACTCAAAGCGGAGCACATCGCGGGAGTAGCGAATGTGCAGGCAAACTGCCTCAGCAGGTCCACTCAGAATGGAGTTTACATCCAGACCACTTCAGGGACCTGTCCAAGAGGTTCGGTCAGCCTGTTGTGGATCTGTTCACCTCCCTGATGAATGCTCAAGTACCCCGATATTTCACCAGGTTCGCAACACCGGGAGCAGAGGGGATCAACAGTCCCTGCAGCCCGTGGCCCAAAGAACTGCTGTATGCCTTCCCCCTTCTTCCCCTTATCCCAGGGTTCATTCGGAAGGTACTGAAAGAGAGGGCGGAGAACATGCTCATTGCTCCCACTGGCCCAGACACCCATGGTATGCAGACCTGGTAGGCCTTTCCATATCCAAAGAGTGCACACGGAGACAAGGACTTCCAACCAAGCGGCGTCCCACTCTTAGATCATCCTGCTTTGGTAAGTCAGGAGAAGGGGTATTGGTCCTACCTGAAACACCCTTTCTCTGAGTAGCTCCAGGAGAGTGCAACTCCACCCTAGCAACCGCTTGGTCGGAAGCCAGGAGCTACCACTTAACCTTGTTGAGATTTGATTCCCAGCTACGTCCTCACTGATACTGGCCCAGAGAGGGTAACAATGGGATGTGGCCACAAAGTTGACAGCTCGGTCTGTAAGCAGAACAGATGAGAAAACCAACTTTCTATGGTCTTTCCCACTGCTCTGTGAAAGAGCTTAATGGACAGAAAGAGACACAAGCGTCTAATGGATTATCTCTAACATTTAAGTGTTGTGTCTTACGATTTATGATCAATGTATTTTTATGATGACTATGATCGTGATTTATCACTTATAGCTTTTATGTACACTGAGAGCTTATGCACCGAAGACAAAATCCTTGTGTGTCCAATAACACTTGGTCAGTAAAGAATATTCTATTCTATTCTATTCTATTCTATTCTATTCTATTCTATTCCATTCCATTCCATTCCATTCCACTCCACTCCACTCCACTCCACTCCACTCCATTCTATTCTATTCTATAATACATTCTACTCTACTCTACTCTACTCTACTCTACTCTACTCTACTCTACTCTACTCTACTCTACTCTACTCTACTCCACTCCACTCCACTCCACTCCACTCCACTCCACTCCACTCCACTCCACTCCACTCTATTCCATTCTACAATACATTCTATTCTACTTCAGTCTACTCCATTCCAGTCAATCCATTCTATTCCACTCCTTTTCGTTCTGTTACATTCTATTCTCCTTCTGTCTTTATTGTTTTAGTTCCCAGTCACTTGATTTCCCTGAAAAGTGATGGGTGACAAACTTCGCATCTCTGTCTCTTCTTTTTTCTGCAGATGAGATGGCAGGAAACCAACTCTGTGATTATCCAGCACAAGGACAACATACAACGACAGAAATTTCAAGCCAATTTAAGAGGGGAGATTATGAATCTCCATTGCTAAGCAAGGCAGTGGTCAAATGAATTTTCTCCATTTTACACCCTTTCTTGCAACAGTTGTTCAATGAATCACTGCAGTGGTTAAGTTAGGTTGTTAAGTGAATCTGGCTTTTTGTTGACTGGACTGGTCAGAAGGTTGCAAAAGGGGATCAGGTGACCCCCGAGGACACTGCAACCGTCATAAGTACATTCCTGTTGCCAAGCCTTTGAATTTTGATCGTGTAACCATGGGAGTGCTGCAATGGTCACAACTATGAACAACGGTTGTAACTCACTTTGACCAATGCAATTGTAAGTTCGGATGATCACTAAGTGGGAATGGCTGTAAGATGAGGACTTCCTGTATCTAGTTTTTTGGACACGGGTCTGACCGAGGCTTCCCAAGAGTATGAAGTAAACTCCTTGTCCCAACAAAAAACCCTTTTATTAATTTATTGTGAGTTCTGCTCATTCATATCCAGCAAAGTCTTTCAAGGGAGGATTTACAATCACAGACCTTATCTGGCTTGGAGACCTGATAGGCCAATATCTGCAAAACTTGGCAAGGTGTCTTGAAGAGTCACAAACCAAGTAAGCAAACTAATTGTCTCCTGCAAACTCCACTCCTCTTTCGCTCCTCTTTTATTTCCTCTGGGCGGGGCCATGCATCAGCCACCTGTGGCCTTACTCCCAAGTTGATCCCTGTTCTTTAGCTGTTCCCTTCGTCTGGCAACTCTGTGCATGCACACACTGGGAACAGGCTCCAGCTGTTCGTCTGCCTCACTGATGTCTGACTTTGAAGGCAGCTGATAACTGGCATACAGCCCTGGCCCCCTCTCTGCCTCTGATACAGAGCCCTCATCAGAGTCTTCCCCAGACTCCAGGACTGACCCATGTTCCTTCCCAACCTCCTCACTGTCCGAATCTGCTGCCAGCTCTGCTGGCCGCTGGCAGGCCACAACAGACACTTTTTGCAATCTATAAAAGAGCAGTAGCCCTTAGACATATATACCACTGTGCTGCAGTGTGCTTTATGGATTAATTTAGCCATTCTGTTACGCAGCTAAAAATCGAGGCAACCCCAGAAAAAGCTAAATAAATCCATGCTATAGGAAGAGAAGCTTGCTCTTCAGGTCAAGCTGAATTCCCGTGACTGGTTGCTGCTGCTTTCTCTGCATGCTAAAGATTGCACATTGTAGACCAACAATGCAGCTGTTTCACTCCCATCGATGCGACCACCAGAAGGTTTCCAGCGCCCTCCATTCAAGAGCCAGCCAAAATGGATAAAACTAATACTCTTTCCCATGACAGATCTGGCTCAGAATAATCCCAATGGATAACAAGACCCTCTGTCGTTTGAAGGTGGGGAGGAGAAGGGAGGGGAGGAAGGCGAGAGGGCTACGTAAGAAATTTGGCTGAGCTCAGACTCTTTCTTACCAATCCCAGCTATTCTGCTAAAAGTTGATCCTGGGAAGAAAAGCTATTTATTTCTGCTAAAGCAGGCGAGAGGGACAGAGGCTGCAAAACCATGCATTCCACTGTTTTTCTCTTTGTACTTTTCATTTTGAACCACCGAGACCCCGGTAAGTGTTTTAAAAGCTTGCAACGCTCGCTTGGCGTTCATTTCCAAAGGTGAAATAACTTAGAGGGTAAAAGATGTTTGTTTGAAGGAGGGTGGAGGATACTTTTTAAAGTGGGTGAATTTCCTGACAAGAAAGAGGCGTGCAAGTCTTTAGTTAAAAGCAGGCTATGTTTTACTGGGGAAAACCGAATACATTTGGGGAAGATTGGCAGGCACAAATCTTCCGAGTGATTGTTAACAAGACAGAAGCTTGATTAGAAGATTATCCCCCTTTGCAGATGCAAATATTGTTGCCTGGAAACCCAAAAGGTTTTCCGAAGCAGCTCAATGGGCGGGAAAGTCTCGGTGGCTCAATTATTTGAGAAGTTAATCGAATAGAATATAATTCTTTATTGGCCAAGTGTGATTGGACGCACAAGCAATTTGTTTCTGGTGCATATGTTCTCAGTGTACATAAAGAAAAATAAAATAGAATACATGCATCAAGAATCATAAGATACAACACTTAGTGAGAGTCATAGGTTACTAATAAGCAACCAAATCATACTAGGAAACAAATAGAACAATATAAATTGTAAAAATACATGCCACATGGTTATAGTCATAAGTGGGGAGAGATAGATAGTAGGAAGGATGAGAAGAATAATGGTAATAGTCTTATTAGATAATTTGACAGTGTTGTGGGAATTAATTGTTTAGCAGAGTGATGGCATTCGAGGAAAAAAACTTTCCTTGTGTCTAGTTGTTCTGGTGTGCAGTGTCCTATAGTGTCTTTTTGAGGGCAGAAGTTGAAAGAATTTATGTCCAGGATGTGAGGGGTTTGTAAATATTTTCACAGCCCTCTTTTTGACTAGTGCAGTATACAGGTCCTCAGTGGAAGGCAGGTTGGTAGCAATTGTTTTTCCCCCCCCCGCAGTTCTATCAATCAATAATCTAATCAACAATCTAATCAATCAATATCTCATCTTTTCCTTGGCTAATACATCAATAAGGATTTGCTTGCACGCTGTCTCCTGAAATAAATAGCACAACAGCTACGGGGAATGGTTTGCAACACACCGAATCGGTGGCTTGATGGGCAGGGACGGTTGTTTTGAGGGGTCATTTGTGTCAGCTAAGTTTGAAAAGTTGTTGTATAACCAAAGCCAAATTTTAAGGAAGGTTTTAAGCCTGTAATTAATTACCTGGAAATAAAGGTTGCTGTATCCAGGGTACATAGAGCTCAAAGGAATGCTTCCACATCTTTCAAGGGGGTTATTTTGCCAGATCATAAAACACTGGCTGATATGATTCATTGTTTACATATATACCCAGATACAAAGGCACAAATGACATTCCGACATCTTTGTTTTCTTCCCCAAGGAGAACATTTCTAATCTTGCATAGAAAATTCAACAGATGTCGTCTCCTTCTCTTTGGAAAAAATGGGTTGGTCACTATTTCTCTGAATAGTGATGAGATCATTTTATCAGATAGTTCTTGATTATTATTATTTTATTTTATATATTCTTATATTATTTTATTTTTATTCTTACATTCTTATATATATTATTCTTTCTTCTTCTTCTTCTTCTTCTTCTTCTTCTTCTTCTTCTTCTTCTTCTTTCTTCTTTCTTTTTGTTTTTTCTTTTCTTTTTATTATATGTGTGTGTGTGTGTGTGTGTTGCGTTTGTGCTGATAAATAAATAACACAACACAAATGTAACAAAGGCAACAGTAAAAATATTGGGTTTCTGTCTGGATGGTCTCTTATGACGAGCCGATGGACAGAGAATGGAAGTAGTGACCTTCCTCCCATATTTGGGCATACCAGGGGTTGTGACTTTAAATATACATATACATATACATATACATATACATACACATACACATACACATACACACACACACACACACACACACACACACACACACACACACACACACACACACACACACATATATATATATATATATATATATATATATATATATATATACACACACACACATACACACACATACATACATACATACATACACACAGAGAGACATACATACATATATATGGCTATATGTATGTTCCAGCATAACTCTCGAGTGCCTTGATCAATTTCAACACAACTTGGTACAAAGATGACTTACTTTCTGAAGACAAATACTGTGGGGGTAAGACACCCCTAGCACTCCTTGGGGTGTGTCTTCTGTTAAGATACAGCCTGTTGTGCCTTCAAATGGCTTCTACTGTACTGCCGTAAAATTGCTTCTACTTTACAGTGCAGTGGAGTTGCCATGGTAATGGCTTCACAGTACTCCACAAGGGGGCTCCCTCTGGTAAGGGGAAAATCCAACATTAGAAATTGTGTTTGGTCCAGACATTTTCCCCCTATAAATAAATACCTGGGCAACGCCGGGTGATGAGCACTAGTAGGCAATAAAGTGCAATGTTCAATTTAAGTTGAGTCTGATTCTTTACAGATCCATTTATGTGGTTTCCTTGCTTGATGTGGAAGTGATTTGCCATTGTTTTCTTCTAAAATATGTTTTTGGGGATTCCTGATAGCCCCTCATCCAAATCCTGACCCAGGTCAACCCTGCTTGGTTCTCTCAACCACTCAAGGTCAACTAGAATGCTTAGTTGGCTTGTCAAAAACACAAGAATCCTATAAAAAGCCAGTGCAGCTCTTTCATGGCGCCCAAGGAAGTTTTCAATTTAACCTATGTCTCTGCCAAATCAGTTTCTGATGTTCCAAATTGATCCCCTGTCCTTACAAAGCTCAAAGCTATACCCAAAAAGATCAAAGGTCATCAAAATGCTGTAGGTATTGTATGCCCCAATCCAAGTTTAGAGGCAAAAAGCTGACCTGTTGCTGAAAAGCAAGCAATTTCTTTTTTTATCAGTGTGATTTTTCCCATGCTCTTGTTTCCTGGGACAAACATGAAAAACAGGGAAAGCTTTGAGTCCACCTTTGCAGCTGCCATTTTGATTTGACTACACTTTGACCATTCTCCTGCAGAATGTCATGACCATGGAGCCACCAAGATCTGAGCTTGATTTGGAGCTAGCCCTTCCTTCCTTCTTTCCTTCCTCCTTTCCTTCCTTCCTTCCTGCTCCCTCCCTTCTCCTCATTTCATTTAATTTCCTCCCTCCCTGGCTCCTCCCTCCCTCCCCCTCCCTCCTTGCCTCCTCCCCCTCTCTCTTTCCTTCCTTCCTTCCTTCTCCCACTCTCCCTCCCTCCTCCATCCCTCCCTGCCTCCTTCCTCCCTCTCTCCCTCTCTCCTTTCCCCCTCTCCCTTCCTCCCTCTCTCCTCCCTCCCTTTCTTCCTCCCTCTCTCCCTCCCTAACTCTCCCTCCCCTCTCATTTCATTTAATTTCCTTCCTCCCTCCCTCTCTCCTTCCCCCTCTCCCTTCCTCACTCTCTCCTCCCTCCTTCCCTTTCTTCCTCCCTCTTTCCCTCCCTAACTTTCCCTCCCTCCCCTCTCATTTCATTTAATTTCCTTCCCCCTTCCCTCTCTCCTTCCCTCTCTCCATTCCTCCCTCTTTCCTCCCTCCCTCCCTTTCTTCCTCCCTCTTTCCCTCCCTAACTTTCCCTTCCTCCCCTCTCATTTCATTTAATTTCCTCCCTCCCTCTCTCCTTCCCTCCCTCCCTCCCTCCCTTCCTCTCTCCTCCCTCCCTTCCTCCCTTTCTTCCTCCCTCTCTCTCCCTCCCTCCCCTCTCATTTTATTTAATTTCCTTCCTCCCTCCCTTCTCCTTCCATCCCTCCCTTCCTCCCTCTCTCCTCCCTCTCTTCCTCCCTTTCTTCCTCCCTCTCTCTCCTGACCTCCCCCTCCCTCCCTCCCCTCTCATTTCATTTCATTTCCTTCCTCCCTCCCTCTCTCCTTCCCTCCCTTCCTCCCTCTCTCCTTCCCCCCTTCCTCCCTTTCTTCCTCCCTCTCTCCCACTCTCTCTCCCTCCCTATCTCTCCCTCCCCTCTCCTTATTTCATTTAATTTCCTCCCTCCTTGCCTCCTCCCTCCCCCTCCCTCCCTCCCTTGAAAAGTATTTATTCATCAAAAATTCATATAAAAATTCATTTAATCATTTTAGGAGACCATAGCGTTGTAAAGTTTGAGAACCGAAGCAGAAATCCATTTTCTTTTCAGAACCTTTTCAAAGGTTTCTGATTTTGGTATAACCACAAAATTCTTTACAGTGTTTTTATTCTAAGCTTAGACTGAGAAGCAATCAGAAATGTATCTTAAAATAACCACATGTGAATATTTACTCTGTTGTCCTGAGACAGGGGACATATTTTCAACAAGCCAACACAAATTAAATGAGGAGCTAAGACTGGAAAGCTGTTTCCACTGCACTATAGCCTTACTATATGTTTAAATATTTAATTACTTTAAAAAAAAATTTATATATAGTATTTAGGGAGTTGCAAACTTTTTAGAAAATAGATTCTGAGGGAAAGTTACAAACAGATGTTATTAAGAGACCCCAGTTCTCACATAATTGTTAGAAGAAGTAGAATAAAATATAAAGGGACTAGCTGGATATCTCTGCTTTGCGATGAAACTATGTGATTGGGCAATGCAGAAGAAATCCAGTTCACTCCAGTTCAATCTATTGGCTCAATGGTGGTGAGTGATTGAAACACATACAGTAAGGGAATATTGCCGCCTTGAGTCTGAAAGCAGTTCCAAAGGTGGAAGGAATAGACATTTTGGTGAGGTACCAACGTTTAGTACTGTAAGGAGCCCCAGATTGCACCTGAGTGAAGGAGTACAACGTCTGCCTGTTTGAACTGAGGTAACTGGCAGTTGGAATCAAGTTCTTTTCAGGTGGAGAGAGGGAGTAGAATGCCTAACTCCATAGCATCACAGCATGTTAATATAAGGAAAATGGCAGTTGGAACAGAATTCTTTTCAGATGGGGAGGGGGAGTAGAACTCCTTAGCATCAGAGCGAGTTAATTACTGTATAAGAAATACTAATGATCTGATGGTCATTTCAAAAAATCCTTTCTTAGTGAGCACCTAGAGGAACATACATGCCAAATTTCAAGTTTGTAGGCTTTACGGTTAACCCACAATATATTAAGGGCATAGTGTTATAATAATCCCAGTAAGGCCCATGAATTCAATGCTCTTAAAAATATCTAAGTGTCTAAAAAGAGATTTACTTGCTTTCTGGGCATACAAGCAAACACAACCACAGCAGACACTTGTTTAAGCCAAGATCATTTTTACCCCACTGATGTCATCTGTTGGAGAGAGGAAATCTTTGCCAGTAAACAGGCCAGAATGGAATGAATCAGACCATCTTCTGTAACAACAGACGTTTCATCTGTTTGCAGAGGAATTCCATCCCGTTCCAAATTGGGGACACAGAAATGCTGTTGGCAAAGTCTGTTCTCGCTCTCTTGCTCGCTCTCTCCCTCCCTCCCTCTCTCCCTTCCTTCCTCACAGTTAAAGGTAAAGGTTCCCCTTGAACATATGTCCCAGTCCTTCCTGATGCTAGGGGGTGGTGCTCATCTCCGTTTCGAAGCCGAAGAGCCAACACTGTCTGAAGACGTCTCTGTAGTCATTCAGCAGGCATGACTAAATGCCAAAGGCACATGGAACGCTGTTACCTTCCCACCAAAGGTGGTTCCTATTTTTCTACTTGCATTTTTACATGGTTTTGAACCTCTAGGTTGACATAACTGGGACAAGTAACGGGGGCTCACTCCATTACGCAGCGCTAGGGATTCGAACTGCAGAACTGCTGACTTTTCTGATTGACAAGCTCAGCATCTTAGCCACTGAGCCACCACATCCCCAGGTTCTGTGTCTTCTTTTCCCAACAAAACAGAAAAGAAAAGAACAAAACAAAACAGAGCCCATTCTAAATTGAAAAAGAATAATTTGTACTTGACCCCATTGCATAGGTGACCTGGATTTTAAAAAATCCTTTAGCCAAAAAAAATTACCTCATTTGCCAGGATGGCCTTTCCTCCCCAAACCCCAAACTTTTCTTTAAAATAATGGATTAATAGTGTCTGGCATCTTCAGTCCTATGCCAGTCTTATCATTCTATGCCAGAATGGGACAGAACAGAATAACAGAGTTGAAAGGGACCTTGGAGGTCTTGTAGTCCAAAGCCTTTTTCAAGCAGGAGATCCTTACCATTTCAGACAGATTCAAGATTCAAGATTCAAGATTTAATTTACTTGTATGCCGCCCTTCTCCGGGAGGGACTCAGGGCGGTGAACAACTCCAAAAGGGAAAGGGGATACAAACACAATACACGTAATTAAAATACACAAGAGTCATACAGCCATACAAGTCGAGAGGGGAGAGGAACTCATCAACCCCAGGCCTGCCGGCACAGCCAGGTTTTGACAGCTTTCCGGAAGGCCTGGAGAGGGGTGAGGGTCCAAATCTCCACCGGGAGTTCATTCCAAAGGGCCGGAGCTGCAACAGAGAAAGCCCTCCCCCGGGTGGTAGCCAGATGGCATTGGCTAGTAGACGAAACCCGGAGGAGGCCGACCCTGTGCGATCTAACAGGTCTGTGGGAGGTAATTGGCAGCAGGCGGTCTCTCAAGTACCCAGGTCCAATACCATGAAGGGCTTTATAAGTTACGACTAGCACTTTGAAGCGTATCCGGAGACCGATCGGTAACCAGTGCAGCTCGCGGAGGATAGGTGTAACAGATGACTGTCCAATCTCTTCTTGAAAGCCTCCAGGGATGAAGCACCCACAACTTCTAGGAGGCCAGTAGTTCCACTGATGAATTGCTCTCACTGTTAGGAAATTCTCTTTAGTTCCAGGTTGCTTCTCTCCTTGCTTTCTATGTAATTGTTTCAAGCAGGAGATCCTTACCATTTCAGACAGATTCAAGATTCAAGATTCAAGATTCAATTTATTTGTATGCCGCCCTTCTCCGGGAGGGACTCAGGGCGGCGAACAACTCCAAAAGTTCTTCTCCTTGCTTTCTATGTAATTGTTTTTAAAACAGTTTTGTTTAGAAAAATTGTCGGGTCAGGAAGTGAGGAGTTTCTAGCTGGGGAATTCTGGGAGCTGGAGTCTGCTCATCTTAACGTGGCCACGTTTTTTGAGAAACCCTGCTCTGCGTCATTATTCATTGTGTCACTCAAGAAGCCCCATGAGATTGCTAGGAAATGCCACAGTTCTTTGGCAGGCAATTCCAGCATCTAAATCGTACTGAACATTTCAAGAAAGCAATTACCTTGCTGGAGGAGAATAGGCGTTATTCTCAAGAAATATCCTCTGTAGGAGACAGTGATCTCAGCGGCCCAATTGTCTCATCTGCAGTCACAGTTTTGGACAAACATCCATTTCTCATTATTGGCTGTTATCCACCAAAAACATTGTTTTATTCGCTCCGGAGCAAAGCGGAACTTTGAAAAACTAGCTTGCTTTCTCCTTGCCCTAACCCAGAGGACCTCCCCTGGTTCTCAGAAGATAAAGAGAAAGAGGGGGAACGACATTCAGGCTTGAAAGATTCTGTTACTATAAACATTAAACAAAAGTAGCATTATCTCAAAGGTGCTTTTTCAAAACGCAACTGGATTTTTTTTTTCCTTGAGGAAGAAGAAGACGTTTTGCTTCTCATCCAAGAAGCTTCATCGGTTCTTCATGAACCGATGAAGCTTCTTGGATGAGAAGTGAACATTCTTCTTCCTCCTCAAGGAAAAAAAAACCAGCCCAGTTATCTTTTGAAAAAGCATCTTTGAGACAACTATGACCTGGATGACTGAGAATCTCCACAGACAACAAATAGCATCAGCGTTCATCATTTTAGCTCCCTAGTCTGGTCTTCCAATGTGAAGGGCCAACCCCAGCATTATTCACAATTGCTTATGAAGTCAGGAATGGCTGCTGGGTTCTTTCTTCTAATTATTAGTTTTAGAGAACTGATCCTGGTTTGTTCATGAGAGGAAGCGAGGCAGGAATGAAGCATTCATTATGTGCATTCATGGGGGCTTGTTATGTCCTAAGAACATTCCAATAGGAAACAAAGGCAACAACACAAGCAATAATTCTTACTTTCAGATCGGAGATTTATTGTTTCTAATAATTTGGAACATAAGAAATGAAGAGATATAAAATATATAATAGCAGTAATACACCTGTATCAAGAAGCCATTGCAATGGGGTCCAATGAGATAGAGCAGGTCCTACATGAACTTCTATAAATCAAAGGACCCCAACAGTGGTGGGTTTCAAAATTGTTCGAACCTACTCTGTGGGTGTAGTCTCCTTTGTGGGAGTGGCTTGCCACCCATGTGACTGGATGGGAGTGGCTTGCCGCCCATGTGACCGGATATGAAGATACCGGCGACACTTGTCAGAACCACCTTAAATTACCTCATACACAGCACTGGCATGCATAAGAATATGATGTAAACTTGTTTTTTAAAAGGCATCTTTGGTTTGCGTTAAAACAACTTCAACACACGCAATGTTCTGATTGCACCACAAACGCAGTAGTCATCCTTACCTTTCACAGAGGCACGGAGTTTTATAAATATGAGCATGATAGTGTAGAATAATCATATCCAAGGACCAGTGGTGGGTTTCAAAAATTTTTGGAACCTCTTCTGTAGGTGTGGCCTGCTTTCCGGGTCCACTGGTGGAACCTTTTCTAACTGGTTCGGTAGATTTGATGAACCGGTTCTACTGAACTGGTGCAAACTGGTAGGAACCCACCTCTGGGCCCCAAGCTGATCTTGAACGCTATCTTTTATACTTTTCCTCTAACCACATACACGCTTTACAACTTCATTGTCACTTTCCATAAACGCCTGTGTACATTTCTTTCAGTTCCTCATTTCCAACAGTTTCATTCTTCCTCTTTTAAACGTATCCATACAAGTGCACACTTTGAAAAAAACATGTTTCACAGTTAGCAATGACTCAGCAGTGAGCCACAAATAGTTATGGTATCCTAGTGAAAACTTTGTTTCATATCTGTTTATTCTGGGGTCTGCTATCATCTATAGGACTTATTGAATCTAATAGATCAATAGGCTATATTTTTCGATTCTCACAGGTAGGATGCCTTGGTTATCATTTAAATGATGATGTCCTCACACATGCAATGCCATTGTGGCTTCTTAGATCTCCTGGCTACATGAAACATGGTAAAGCAAGCCAATGATGTCTATGAAGTTTCTCCATCATCCAGGTCGTGGTTGTCCCAAAGGTGCTTTTTCAAGAGGCACCTGGACTTTGTTATTCTTTGAAGACATTTCGCTTCTCATCCAACATCTTGGATGAGGGTTCCACCACAAAACCGCGGTAGACAAAAGCGCGCTCGATGAAAGCGCGTACGTGACGTCATCACAGCGCGACGAAAACATCACGCTGTGAGCGGTAAATGTAAAAGCGGAAACCTTACCCTACCCCCCCCAAACCTAACCCTAACCCTAACCCTAACCCTTAACCTAACCCTAAACCTAACCCTAAACCTAACCCTTAACCTAACGCTAAACCTAACGCTAACCCTTAACCTAACGCTAAACCTAACCCTAACGCTTAACGTAACCCTAAACCTAACCCTAACCCTTAACCTAACCCTAACCCTAACCCTAAACCTAACCCTTACCTTTATGTGAATCGGCCTGCTTTAATTTTATTTTAATTTCAATTTAATTTATTTTTAATTTTTTTCGTCGCGCTGCTGATGACGTCAGGTACGCGCTTTCATCGAGCGCGCTTTTGTCTACCGCAGTTTTGACAGGTCACGTGGATGAGAAGTGAATCATCTTCAAAGAATAGCAAGAAAGTCCACTTGCCTCTTGAAAAAGCACCTTTGGGTCAAGCCAATGATGTTACAGTCATTGGTAGGTTTCACAGTTGAAAGTTTCTTCATTGCATTGCATTTATAAGTTTATTATTTCATTGCACAAGTGCAGGAAGATGTAATAATAAGAGTTGGAAGTGATCTTGGAGGTCTTCTATTCCAACATCTTGAGCTGAAGATCCTATACCATTTCAGACAGATTCAGTCCAGTCTCTTCTTAAAAGCCTCCAGTGATGAAACACCCACAACATCTGAAGACAAGCTGTTCCACTGGTTGATTGTCCACACTGTTAGCAAGTTTCTCCTTAATTCCAGGTTGCTTCTCTCCTTAATTAGTTTCTGTCCATTGTTTCTTGTCTTGCCTTCTGGTGCTTTGGAGAAAAGGTTGACTCCCTCTTTTTTGTGGCAAACCCTGAAATACTGGAAGACTGCTTATCCCCCATACATTTCCCTTGTGTTGGATGGGGGAGGTGCCCAGTTTTTGAATTTTCAGGCATTTTCTCAGCAGAACCGAGAGGCATTTTAATAAGAAGAAGAAATCACAGTGAAGTCAGGAGGGTGTGCCGAGTACGGATTGGAATTGGCTCGGTATGTTCTCAGTGGCCCATGAAATTCCAAGCAGATGTTGGGACCTCATGTGGAAAAAATTATTTAACTTGTACTGAATTCTCTCTTCTTTTGTATTCCCCTAGCAGGAAAGTTTTCTCTTGTTGGCCGTAACTCAAGTTAATTGTTACGTAGCTTGGCGGTTAATTCCGGAAATTAAGGAAAGAAAAATGCAATTTACCTTTTCCTCCATCCATTTCTACTGCCAAAGAATTTGTCTTCCTCTTTCAGTCTAGGCTGACCTATCTTAGAGAACATTGGTGTCTGAACAGAGCATCTCTTTGCAATTAGGCCTTGTTTCACAGTTGGATAACTAGCCTCTTGATGTTGGATTTCTACCAGAGGAGATGACCGCACCTAACCAGTTTGGTAGATTCTAAAAAAACTAAGCCAGCTCTAACCAGGCAGTCTCGAAGGGGTGGGATGCTGGGGGTTTGCAGGGCTTCAGGAGCAGAGGTGGGTTGCTGCTGGTTCAGCCCGATTTGGCCGAACCGGTAGTAGCCCGGAGCAGCTGAGGACGAACCGGTAGGGTGGCTCTTTTGGCCCATCCATCCCCTGCGTTCTATACCTGTTTTTATGGCAAAATGCAAATTGTGCACATGCACATGTGTGGCACCTGTGCGAGCCCTGAAAACAGGGGTGGGTTTCTCGCCCCGTTCCAACCGGTTCGGTGGCATCCTTGTGCACGTGCGCGGTACACGCATGCATACTAGCATCTGCGCGACGCTCCAGCTGCTCCTGGATGATCGCGCAGGTGCTGTATGCGTCCTGCGCATGCGTGGAAGCGCAGAACTCATCAAAACCGGGTAAGGACCGCGGGTGGGCTTGCGTGCCCTTTGCCGTTCCCGGAAGTTACTTACTTCCGGGTTCAGCGACCAACCGGTTCGCAGGGACCGCCGCGAACCGGTTGAAACCCACCCCTGCCTGAAAATCAGCTGGTTCTCGCAGCAATGGTGGATTGTGCACATGTGCGTAGCGCGAGTCAGGCACACGCACAAATGGAATGCGCACACACACATGATCAGTGAACTAGTAGTAAAGGTAAGTGCGACCCATCACTGTTCAGGAGAACCTCTAGCTAAGATTCTGTGCAGTTCAGAAAACCCCCCAAATACCACTCCTGGCTGGCCCTGCCCCACCCCACGTTCAGGAGGCTGACTAGACCACGCCCACCATGACCACACCCACCCAGCAACCAGACAGAGAACCCCTTGCTAAAGTTTTGGAAGCCCACCCCTGCTTGTCGGGGAAGCTGAAGGAACAACACAGAAGAAAAATCATGGCAAGTCAAGCGGATGTTGTTGCCAAGAGAGGGGGGAAAAAACCAGAGATATGTCCATGGATTGTAGTCACCCCAAGGGTTGAATATGAGAAGTTAAAAACCCCGTGCCAAGTTATAAGCTTGGCAGTCTATGCTTTTTACAATAATCAAACTTGCTTTTGTTTTATAACAACATCATGAGGAGGAAAGAATCCTTCGTAAAGTGGTTTCTTTCATTTTCAGGAAAGACTTTGTTGAAAGTCTCTTCTCTTCCATTTCATGCCTTGGGGGTGTGGAGAATAGTTTTCCACCCTCTTTGAGCCCAATTCCCTCATGTTGAAACCAGCAAAACGGACATAGCTGTGGTTTGTTCTTAAGTGGGCGGAGACTCACCAACAAGCCAGATTTAGGTCTTGAGAGACATAAGATGGACTAATACCACTTTATCAGTGGTGAAATCTAATTTTCCCACCACCGGTTCTGTGGGTGTGGCTTGGGTTATGTGTGTGTGTGTCATGTGACTGGGTGGGCGTGGCAAAAACTTTTCACTTTCAGCTTTTTAAAAAGCATTTTAAAGCAATTCCCCCCCCCCTGCTGGTTCGGACAAACCGTCAGGGGAAAAAATGCTTTAAAAAGCAGGAAAAAAAGATTCCAACGATTGCACAGCTCACAGCTGAGCTGCACATCCTTGGAATCTTTTTTTTTAAAATTACTGGTTAGTAGAACCAAGGACAATCATCCCTACAGGTTCAGCCAAATCGGGCTGAATTGGGAGGATTTTACACTCTATAAAGCCCTAGTAAGACCACACCTAGAGTACTGCATCCAGTTTGGATCCACCACACTATAAAAAAAATGTTCTCTAGAAAAAGTGCAGAGGAGAGCAACCAGGAGGATTAGAGGACTGGAGACTAAAACATATGATGAATGGTTGCAGGAACTGGGCATGGCTAGTCTAGTGAAGAGAAGAGAAGGACCAGAGGAGATATGATAGCAGTCTTCCAATATTTGAGGGGCTGCCACAGAGAGGAGGGGGTCAAGCTATTCTCCAAGGCACCGGAAGGCCAGACAAGAAACAATGGATGGAAACTGACCAAGGAGAGATTCAACCTAGAAATAAGGAAGAACGTTCTGACAGTGAGAACAATCAACCAATGGAACAGTTTGCCTTTGGAAGTTGTGGGAGCTTCATCACTTGAGACTTTCAAGAAGAGATTGGACTGCCATTTGTCAGAAATGGTGTAGGGTCTCCTGCTTGAGCAGGGGGTTGGACTGGATGACCTACAAGGTCCCTTCCAACTCTGTTAAGGTGACACCCAAAGAATTAGGAGAGAGCTTTTCTTGCTTTTTAATCACAGCTCCTTATTCTTCCTTAGTGGGGAACTTATTCTGCCTTTCAGAGGCAAGGGCAACACTTTGTAAGGGTAAAAAAAGAGGAGAGAAAGGATCCATTCAGAAAAAAACAAAGGACGTAGTATTTCAAACTTTAAAAAGGGACTGATGGAATCTGAGATGTTTCCAAGCTAAGATTCATTAACTTAAGCTACACTTGGGATACAGGATCCAGTTTTAGTCATCATGATGTAAAAAAGATGTGGAGACTCTAGAAAGAGTGCAGAGAAGAGCAACAAAGATGATTAGGGGACTGGAGGCTAAAACATATGAAGAACGATTGCTGGAACTGGGCAGGTCTAGTTTGATTAAAGGGACTAGGAGTGAGATGATAGCAGTCTTCCCATATCTCAGGGGTTGCCACAAAGAAAAGGGAGTCAAACTATTCTCCAAAGCACCTGAGGGCAGGACAAGAAGCAATGGGTGGAAACTAATCAAGGTGAGAAGCAACCTGGAATTAAGAAGAAACTTCCTAACTGTGAGGACAATTAATCAGTGGAACAACTTGCCTCCAGAAGTTGTGAATGCTCCAACGCTGGATGTTTATAAGAAGAGATTGGACAACCCTTTGTCTGAAAAGATATAGAGTTTTCTGCCTGAAAAGGGGGTTGGACTAGAAGACCTCCAAGGTCCTTTCCAACTCAGTGATTCTAATTATGGGTTGGGATTTCACCATCATTGGAGAGGGACCTTGGGAAATGTGCTGCAGTTAACCCATCAGAAGACATCAGGTTAACAAAGACTGATGGAGCTACTCATTCTTATTTAATCTGGAGCTGCTGACCAGGACTGGAGCACTTTTCCAGGGTTCAAAGCATGGATTTCTACCACCTTCCTTTATAGATGCTGAACCCTGAAATTAGATTGCTCTGCATTTAAAGAGAATTGTGACTTCCCAAAGTCATCCTGTCTCCTGGTGACCTCTCAGAAGTGCCCATGTAATCTTCTGCAACAAAAGGCAGATATATATCCACACCCCTCTACCCCCTAAGGTCAAACACAACTTTGAGGTGTCCCTCAATGAAATTGAGTTTGACATCCCTGCCTTAAAGCTTTAAAGCTGTGAGATCATCTGCTTTTCTCCTTTTCTAGTCGCTGCCGATCCTGACGTTGACCATCAAGGAACCTCAGAGCAAGATGATTGGTGTGATAACCCCAGCACCATCCATAAGCGCTTGGATACCATCCAAGAGGTAAGATGATGCAATGGAACAAAACACAAAGTGCCTTATCACCACTTCCCTCCAAAGGATGATCCTAACTCCAGGGGAGAAACTGAAGCTCAGAGTCCTGGAATTGGGTGGCAGGGAATGCAAGATAAAACCAGAAGGTCTAGAACAGTATTTCTCAACCTCAACAACCTTCAATGGTGTGGTCTTCAACTTCCAGAGAGAGAGAAGTGATCTGTTGAAAAGGTTTTTGGAAGGAAGGAAAGAAGGAAAAAGAGGGAGAGGGAAGGCGGAAGGGGGGAGAGAGGAAGGAAGGAGGGAGGGGAAGGAGGGAGGGAGAGAAGGAAGGAAAGAAGGAAAGGAAAGAAGGAAGATGGAAAGTGAAGGAGGGAGGAGAGAGAGAGAGGAAGTAATGAGGGGAAGGAAGGAAAGGAGGAGGGGAAGGAACAGTGGTGGGATTTAAATAACAACCGGTTCTCTGCCTAATGATTTCTTCCAACAACCAGTTCACCAAACTGCTCAGAAATTTAACAACTGGATCTCCCGAAGTGGTGCGAACTGGCTGAATCCCACAACCGAGAAGGAAGGAAGGAGGGAGGGAGAGAAGGATGGAGGGAGGGAGAGAAGGAAGGAAGGAGGGAGGGAGAGAAGGAAGGAAGGAGGGAGGGAGAGAAGGAAGGAGGGAGGGAGAGAAGGAAGGAAGGAAAAACTGATGGAGATGGAGGGAGGGAAAAAGGGAAGGAAGGAAAAGACAGAGACGGAGGAAAGCAGGAAGGAAGAAAAAGAAGAGGGAGAGGGAGGGAAGGAGGAAGAGAAGGATGGAGGGAGGGAAGAAAATACAGAGAGGGAGGAATGTAGGAAGGAAGAAAAATAAGAGGGAGAGGGAGGGAAGGAGGGAGAGAAGGAGAGAAGGAGAGAGGGAGGGAGGAAGGAAAAGACAGAGAGGGAGGAAGGGGGAAGGAAGGAAAAAAGATGGAGGGAAGGAGAGGGGGGAAGGAAGAAAGACAAAGACAGATGGAGAGGGAGGAAGGAAGGAAGGACTCGAGTAGCAAATTCAGGAATATCACCTTTATCTTAAAGACTGGAGACCTGCTGATGAAATAGAGAAAAAGGAACTATACGATCGGTGGTCAAAGGTATTAGAAAAAAAAACCTGCATGTATTGTCCACCTCAGATGGTGACTCGTAGCTGACCCTGAGCCATTGTGAAAGAAGTTGAGCAAGGTCATATGTGATTTACCCTTTGATGGAAATCCACTAATGAGCCAATGATTAAGAATGTTCCCTTACCATTCAGAAGTAAGTCAGAGTAGGTTGATTCCAAGGCATACATTATCCAGTGTCGCAATGGATGCATTAGTCCTGGATGAAGGCCCTTCTTGTACAAACCTCAAGTCGACTCTTGCACAAGAGCAATTCTTATTCTGGCATCTCTTGACTATTCCCCTTGATAAATGGCTTGAATAGAAAAAAGAGGCTTTTGCTACAGACCACAGCTTGGCGATTGCGTGGTCTTGAGCAACACTTGCTTCCAACCTCAGTGATCCCTTGACAAAAGCAACCTCTTTCAAACATTTTCAGAATCCTTTCATTCTCATTTTCCTATTATTTGCAAATAACATATTTTTTTGGCTCTATTTATACAACTTTCCTAACATGGTTCATGAAATAACCTACATAGTTAGCACAAGAAATTGAATTAGAGGCTAACCAAAAGGTGTTGTGGCCCACTGGCGCCCAGTGGAGCTGGTAGCAGAGTCAGACAGTGAGGAGGTTGGGGAGGAACATGGGCAAGTCCTGGGGACTGAGGAGAACTCAGGTGAGGGCTCTGTGTCGGAGGCAGAGAGGGAGCTGGACAGCAGTGAGGCAGAGGAACAGCTGGAGCCTATTCCCAGTGTGTGCATGCGCAGAGCTGCCAGAAGACAAGAACAACTAAGAAAGCAGGGTCGACTTGGGAGTGAAGCCACATCTTGAAGGTGATTGGCCCCTCCCATAGGAAAAAAAGAGGAGCGAAAAGGGAGTGGGATTTTGCAGGAAACAATTCGTTCCTTCAGTTGTTTCAAGAGTGGAAAGTTCTGTTTGTGACTATAAGAGACTTGTGCCAAGTGTTGCTTTGCTCTGCATTTGGAAACTAGTTATCTGGCAGCTCGCCAAGCGAGATAAGGTTCGTGCTGATAAACATTCCTCTGAAAGACTTTTGCTAATTAATTAATCAATTCAATTAGGGTATTGGTAACAGTTGTGTACAAAAAATTACAAATTAACATTGTCAGCCTCATACAAAGAAGATTTATATAAAATGTTTTACCGTTGGCATCTAGCACCGGCAAGATTGGCAAACATTTACCCAAATTTGAGCCCCAGATGCTGGAAATGCCAACACAAACATGGTTCATACTTCCACATGTGGTGGACATGTCCGGAAGTGAGGAAATATTGGAGTAAAATAAGAACCTGGTTGCAAGAAATAACAGGCCTTCAAATTCAATCTAAACTGGAGGTGTTTTTGATAGGGATAACTAGAGGAATGTTTGCGAAGGAAATCAATTATATTATAATACACATTCTGACAGCAGCAAGAATAGCATACGCTCAAAATTGGAAATTAGACAGCATACCTTCCAAAAACATGATAATTAAAAAAATAATGGACTGCGCAGAAATGGCCAAATTAACTTTCAAACTGAAAGATAAAGAAGATAAAGAATATTATATTGTATGGGATAAATGGTACTATTGGCTAGAGAACAGGAATAATTATGAAAGTAGAAGATAGATAGATAGTAGATAGATAGATAGATAGATAGATAGATAGATAGATAGATAGATAGATAGACAGACAGACAGACAGACAGACAGACAGACAGACAGACATATATATAATGGGATATACCGATATCTTAGGAATGAGAAGAATTGATGTAGAATGTGGTTTATAAGTTTTGTTTTGTAAAAAGCTTAATAAAAATTATTTGTAAAAGAAAAGAAAAGAAAAGGACTGTTTACTAAGCCTTGCTTATTTGAATGAAAGGAATTCACAGTTGTATAAATAAAAGGGATTTTGCCAGGACCAAGACTTTGCTTCCTTGCTTTCTAAGGAAGCCTGGGTCAGAACAAAAGGTTAGGTTTCCAAAACACTTTAATCCACAAAGAAACCAAATTGGGGTGACCACTAACCTCTGCTTGTTGGGTGGATGACTTATGAAGCCTTAACCTTGCATTAACAAGACCAATAAGTTCCCCCTACAATTTCTTCTCTCCCTCCATCAGCAACTGGAAAAAACAGTTGAGCATTTGGACTCCGAAGTCAAGTCTCTGCTCAACGATGTTAGTGAAACTGCATGGACCAAGCCACTTGCTCCTGGGACGCCACTGGTAGATCTCTTTGGAGGTAAGAAGGGGAGCCGAGCCTGGTGAATGTCACCACCCAATCAATGAGTTAGAAAAATGGGGTGTGTGAGCTCTCAGAAGTTCTCCAACTGTTTTGAAGGCATGACTCTTCCCCTTTTAGGAACCTTGTAACTGAAAAAACCCTCTGGAAGGGTTCCACCACTGTGTCGACGGCCATGTAGGAGGGACTTGAAATACAGGCGTTTTTTTTAGTACTGTTGCACTGGCAAACTAACATGGGTTTATGTCGGAGTATGAATGTTCATAGACTGGAATGGACATGGCAACAGGTCAGCCAATAGGGAATGTTTGGATAGACATGGTAACAGGTCAGTCAATGGGGACTGTTTGGAATCTGAAATATAGCATTTGTTTGTATGGAGCCATAAGAGACAGTTGGAAGTCTGGGCGTGGCTTAGACTTGCTGAACTGTATACAAAGAGTTGGTTTGGCCTCCGTAACTTTGCAGCTTCTATACAATGTAGGCCTCTGTAAATCTAGGCCTCTAAGCCTCTGTATCTCTCTACTCTGACTTGCTTCTATGAATATTGCTTCTGTGTTCCTGATTTTGTATGCTGACTTCTGCTGTACGGCATTGTATATAAAGAAGTCTCTTATTTATAATTGAATCCTGCTGAAGTCCATTTGCTTGTGTGCTGGTCAGATGTGCTGCACACACTCTGACAGTTTACCCAGAGCAGGGGTAAAACTCAGCAGATTCTGACCGGTTCTGGAGAACCGGTAGCCGGAATTTTGAGTAGTTCGGAGAACTGGTAAATACCACCTCTGACTGGCCTCGTCCGCATCTATTCTCTGCCTCCCGAGTCCCAGCTGATCGGGAGGAAATGGGGATTTTGCAGTAACCTTCCCCTGCCATGCCCACCAAACCATGCCACACCCACACCCACCACAGATGGTACGCGGAGGCATTTGTCCTGGCACGCGAGGTGTTGCCCTGTCAGCTGGCCCACAGAACAGATAATAAAAAAATATTGAATCCCATCACTGCTTTGCTCACTGGCCTTGGCTGCCCTTGAAAAAGTGATCAATCCAGTTTCTCTTTGTCTCCCTAGATCCTAGTTGAGCTTCCAGACGATGAACTGAGAATCCAGATTCTTAACTTTACATCATTGGAGCCAGCCTTCAAGTTGCCTTTTGCATCAACCTCGAAACCAAAGTGGCCTATAAAGTGTTGAGATGGACCGAAGCATTGAGTAAACATTTGTCATGTCAGTAACAAAATGTGCCCGTAGGTGTAGTAGCACCGGTTAATGTTTTCTAGTAAACAACACTAAGTAGGACTTGAACAGGAGACCAATAAAACTAGATTGGGAAGTTGAAAATTTAAAATAAAATAAAAATTTCCCAAAGACTTGGAGTTTATTATGGTGAAATAATTCAGCCTTTCGTTCAAAATGCAAGAAGAAAAAAGATACCAAGGAGCCGCAGAAGAAAGTCTTGTATTCAGGTCAGAGGCTAACATGGAAATGTTGAGATTGACCTTATTAAAATTGTTTCAAGGGATTTTGATAGAAAGCCAAACCTTCTACCACAGAACCTAGATTGTTCTTGGCCCAAGTTGTCAAACAGAAAAAGAAAAGAGAGAAGGCTGCAACATTGGCGGTTTTTAAAGAAGAGATTGGACAGTCATTTGTCTGAAACGGTATATAGCCATGATGGCGAACCTATGGTCCGCATGCCACAGGTGGCATGTGGAGCCATTTGTCCAGGCACGTGAGGTGTTGCCCTGACTTTGGCCTTCTTTTGAGGCCATTTTTCTCCCTCTGGAGGTTTCAGAAGCTTCCCTGAAGCCTCCGGAGCGCAAAAAACTGGCCCTATGGGCAAACCGGAAGTTCAGGAACATACTTCCGGTTTGCTCGTAGGGCTGGCTATAGCCCTCTGGAGCCTTCAGGAAGCTTCCCTGAAGGCTTCGGAGTGCAAAAAATTACCCTACGAGCAAACTGGAAGTCACTTCCAGATTGCTCACAGAGTCATTTTTTGCCCTCCGAAGCCTTCAGGGAAGCCTCCAGAAGGCCCCTGAAGGCTCTGGAGGATGAAAAACAGCCCTACGGACAAACTTCCAATTTCCTCATAGGGTCATTTTTTGCCCTCCGGAGACTTCAGGGGCCTTCTGGAGGCTTCCCTGAAGGCTTCGGAGGGCAAAAAACGACTCTATGAGCAATCTGGAAGTGACCGACCATACAAGCAAACCAGAAGTCTGTTTCAGAACTTTCAGTTTGCCCCATAGGGCTGGTTTTTCGCACTCCTGAAGCTTCAGGGAAGCTCTTGAAGTCTCCGGAGGGCCTCCATGGGGACGGGTGAGCTGTTTTCGCCCTTCCCAGGCTCCTATAAAACCTCTGGAGCCTGTGGAGGGTGAAAAAAGCATGCCAAAAATGGGTGGAGCGCTGGTCATGCGCGTATGCACACTAGGGTTGTGCGCATAGCATTATAGGTGTGACACGCCTGCACACGACCCCCCTGCACTCTCCCCACTTTTGGCACGCGAGCCACAAAAGGTTTGCCATCACTGGTATATAGGGTCTCCTGCTTGAGCAAGGGGTTGGACTAGAAGACCTTCAAGGTTCTTTCCAACTCTGTTTTTCTGTTACTTAAAATTTAGCCTCTCAAAGTCATTCAAGACAATGAGATGGCCGGCATATACATTTAATAAATAAATAAACTTACTCAACTTGTAAAACCATTTCCCTAGTAGGCATTTGGACAAACAGCCATTTGTGACTGGCCAATTGGTAAACCTGCTCTTTCCACACTGCACTTCTATCTTTCCCAGCATGTATTACCGGTGTGAGCTCTTTATCTGCCTTAAAGAGCTATTAAAGTCCCCTTCACTTCCCTCTAGCATGGATGATGTTACCTAGTTTGGTCATGAAATGTCTGCAAGAAAACCACCAAGCTCAGAGAGCACCGAGGACCCCCATAATCAAACAAATTAGTTCCAAATATTTTCCCTGTGCCCCCAGAAGTGTCAAGAAAAGTGATACCACCTTAATTTCTAATGTTGGGTTTTCACCCTTACCAGAAGGAGCCTCCTTGTGGAGTACTGTGAAGCCATTACCATGGTGACTCCATTGTGCTGCACAGTAGAAGTCATTTTACAGCAGTACGGTAGAAGCCATTGTAAGGCACAAGCTGCTATATCTTAGCAGAACACACACCCGGAGGGCTGTTAGGGGTGTCTTACCCCCCACAATATTTGTTTCCAGAGAGTAAATCATCTGTGTACCAAATTTGGTTGAAATTGCTCGAGGCGTTCCAGAGTTATGCTGGAAAACACACACACACACACACACACACACACCCCTGTGTGTGTGTGTGTGTGTGTGTGTGTGTATGTATGTATGTATGTATGTATGTATGCATGTATGTATGTGAAGAGCAGCTTTCTGTTCTCAAGACAGAGATGGCTCTATGAAGACTCCTGGTTCCACTATTGGGAAGAAAATAAAGGGAATTCATACTAGAACCATGATGGTGAACCAATGACATGCGTGCCACAGGTGGCACATGAAGCCATATTTGCTGGCATGTCAGCTGATTTTCAGCCATCCGGAGGGTTGGGGGAGGTTGTTTTTGCCCTTCCCAGGCTTTAGGAATGTCTCTGAAGGCTGAGGAGGGCGAAAAACGCCCCCAACAAGTGAACCAGAAGTTTGGGAATGAACTTTTGGTTGGCCCATTGGACTCAGGCTCCAGAGGCTTTCCTGAAGCCTGGGGAGGGCGAACAATGGCCCTAATGGGCCAACCGGAAGGTCAGAAACCATCCTTTTCGGCTTTGGGAGGGCCTCTGGGGGGCCGGTGGAGGCCATTTTCGCCCTCCTCAGGCTCCAGGAAAACCTCTAGAGCCTGGGGAGGGGCCATATGCACATGTGCGGGGGGGGGGGAGATAGTGCATGCATGCAAAGGTGGACAGGTAAAATTGAATTGTGGGTATGTGTGCATGTGTGATAGTGCGCGCACACACAATTTTGGTACGCCATAAGAAAAAGGGTTGCCATCACTGTGCTAGAATCTACATTTGTACAAGGCTATGTTGTCTCTCTGTACTTTTTGCCACCCAATAATGAACATCATTAGTCAATATCTGTTGATTGAGAACAAGCAGTACTATGGCACATGGTGAAGGAAGTAGAAGGTCAACTTTGGCCAATGGCCATAATGTCCACTAATATTATGAAAAGAAGTGCTTTCAGGATGCTTTCCTCTCTTACTGCTCCATAAGTTATTTCTCTACTAGGGTTCTTTGGTTGTTTCAAGTCTACAATTCACACAGGCCACAGCCTTGATGGCTAAGCATGATGGGAATTGGAGTTCAGTACTCATGGGAAGTGCCATTTGGAGAGAATGCTAATCTGAATGACTCCTTTGCCTTCTTAAATCTAGAAGTCCTCTTTTTTAAGGAAGCACCATTTCGAACAGCATGCCGTCGGCCTAAGGTAGTGGGTGAGGCTAAATGTTCCCCTTCTTCTTGCAGCATCCGTGGAAATCTCCACTAGATCCATAATGAATGACACTTGATTGAATGTTCATTGCAGCTTGGTGTTGTGGCCCACCAGCAGAGCTGGTGGCAGACTCAAACAGTGAGGAAGTTGAGGAGGAACATGGGCCAGTCCTGGAGTCTGGGGAAGGCTCTGACGAGAGCTCTGCATTGGAGGCCAGGGCTGTCTGACAGTTATCAGCTGCCTTTGCAGACAGAGATCAGTGGAGCAGAAGAACAGCTGGAGCCTGTTCCTGATGTGCTCATGCGCAGAGCTGCCAGGAGAAGGGAACAGCTAAGGAACAAAAGTCGACACAGGAGTAAAGGCACAGGTGACAGTGAATGGCCCCTCCCATAGGGAATAAAGAGGAGCGAAAGGGGAGGAGAGTTTGCAAGAAACAATGAGTTTAATTCATTAGAATGAATATCTGTTCCTGACTTCTTGCCAATATTGTCTGCTACAGAGTGGAGTTTGGAAGATATCGGCCTGGCAGCTCTCCAAGACTGATAAAGTTCTTGAGTTGTGAAATCTCTTGAAAGACTGTTTGCTGGGAGTTTGCTGGAGAGGAATTCACTTTAAACTAAATAAAAGGTGTTTTACTGGGACGAGGAGTCGGCTTTGTGCTTTTGGGAGGCCTAGGTCAGAACACTTGGATTGTTCACCATAGCTCCTAATCCAATGGAGGACTCACTAATCAGATGCTTTAGGACTTTCCTCATTGATGAGTTGAAGAGTGCTCCACTTAGCTTAATCAGAAAAGCACACCGGCATGACAGGTGATGTCCCGCAACTCAGAGGTTTCCAGTCTTGGCCATTTTAAGACCTGTGGATTTCAACTCCCACAATTCCTCATCTAGCATGTTTGGATGAGGAATTCTGGGAGTTGAAGTTCACAAGTCATTAAAAATGGTCAAGGTTGGACACTCCCGCCATAGTTGATTCCTCCGCTGCTTCAGTTCCTACTCAGTGAAAACCCTGAGTTTTCTCAGTATTGGCACAGGCCTAGATTGCATCTCTGGTATGCCTCTCTTCCAAAACATTGATTTGTCCAATGGTTCAATTCAATTCAAACTTTTATTGTCAGAGTACAACATGTGCACAATGAGATTGGCTGAGCCTCCTTCGTGCACACACACACACACACGAAATGCAATACAACTCACAGTGAAAGACAGAAAATCCCCAGCCCAGTGAGTCTTAATAAAAAACACCCAGTCCTATTCTGCCATGTGAACTTATTGCACGTTGCGTCGACCCTGCAAGTCAACCATACTATGTTGTTGTAGGGTAATTTTTCATTCAGGAGTCCGTGCAACGGCTTATGGGTCTATATCTCCTTGCCGATGGTAGGAGAATAAAGAAGGGCTGACTAGGGTGTGAGTCATCCCTGAGGATTTTCCTCATTCTTCTAAGGCAGCGAGCCCTAGCGATATTGTCTAGTGGTATCAGGGGAGTGCCCACAATGTTTCGTGCTGTGCTCACCATCCTCTGTAATATCCTTCTATCCGCGGCTGTCAAGCCAGCACACCACACTCTAATGCAATGAATGAGGATCAGAGGTGGGTTCCGGCTTCTTCTACTGCTGGTTTGCTCAGGGATGTGCTTTGGGCACACACGCATGCACATGCTTCAGGCATACATACACATGTACAGTAAGTAAAAAAAGCTTCTGCACATTCATAGAAGCAAAAAACAAGATGGCAGCACCTAAGGCACTGCTGATTGAACCGGTTCAGGGCGTGGCCAGCCAAATTACTACCTGCTCGCCCAAACCGGTCTAAACCGGTAGGAACCCACCTGTGGTGAGGATGCTTTCTATTGTGGACCGGTAAAAGGAGGTGATCAGTTGTTGTTCCACTTTATTTTTTCGCAAGACCCTAAGGAATTGAAGTCTCTGTTGGGCCTTTCTGGACACCTGAGTTGTGTTGATTTCCCAGGTGAAATCTTTGCTGAGATAGACTCCCAGGAATTTAAAGGTGGAGACTGACTCTACACAACTCCCCTCTCTCTTCTTCCTCTCTTTTCTTCCTCTTCTCTTCTTCCAGAAATCTAACACTATCTCCTTTGTCTTGCTGATGTTCAGGTGCAGGTTGTTTTGTAAGCACCATGTAGATAGTTTTTGACACACACACATCCCCGGTACACTGTTTCAACTCCATCTATAATAAAATCCAATACAGTAGTATCATCTGAGAACTTAATGATCCAGTGGATGGGTCAGGATCATTCTTAGGCAAAAATAAAGAAAGACCCGTTTGCCTGTGTTTCAATTTCCCACGCTGGATGAGAACAGTTTAAAAATGAGCAATGCAGAACTATTTCTTAGCGTGGTCTAATTTAGTACCCGAAGCAAAATAAATCCCAGCAAGATGTCAATTGCATTGCTGGAAAAATCAGGGCAAGACATGAACGTAGCACACTGTTAGGTACATTGTTCTTGCTGTTTATGCTCCCCTTCTCCAAAGCAACCAGATGGCCTCTGTAGGAAGCCAAAGCCAAAGCTGGACAAGATGGAACATTTCATTGGATCAAGCTGTTTTCAAACTCCGCATGAATCAGAAGCCCAAGATAATTTGGAGCACAAGCTACACAGAGTGACCTTAAAGCAGCATTTTCTCAAGTTCTGGATTCCATTTATGGAGCGTGTTGGCCCCAAAGCTAAAGTTGGCAGCCTCTGGGTGTATGTGTTTCATAACAGCTGGATTTGATGGAATGATGAAAGCAGGATGCAGAGACATCCACTGGCATTCCCATAATTTGTTCCAATAGTCTTTCACTTTTTAAAAGTCAGTGTGTAAGGAGAAAGGGGATGGCCATCACTGGCCACAAAAAAAAAACCCATCCATCTCTGGGTCATTTCTCTTGGACAAACTGAATTTTACTGCAGTATTTATTGGGGAAGCAGAAACTTTATTATGATATACCTGTCAGTCCAAAACAACTCATACAGAACAGAATAGCAGAATTAGAAGGGACCTTGGAGGTCTTCTACTCCAACTCTCTGCTCAAGCAGAAGATCCTACAACAGCGATGGTGAACCTTTTTTGGCTCGCGTGCCATAAGGGGGGGGGGAGCACAGGGGGGTTGTGCACTGGTGTGCCACACCCATAATGCAACATGTGGCTCCCCAGTGCTCATGCGTGCATGAGAGGTGTTCCCCCTCATTTTTTGCATGCTTTTTTCGCCCTCTCCAGACTGCAGAGGCTTTATAGGAACCTGAGAAGGACGAAAACAGCCTCCCCTGCCCCCTCCCCCGGAGGCCCTCCAGAGCATTCAGGGACCTTCAGGAGGCTTCCCTGAAGCTTCCGGAGGACTAAAAACGACCGTTTTGCTTGTAAAGTCGTTTTCAGTCTGGAGGCTTTAGGGAAGCCTCCTGAAGCCCAGTGACGCCTCCGGAGAGCTCCGGAGGGCTTAAACCGACCCTACGAGCAAACAAGAAGTCCATTCCCATCCCCTCACATGCCCTGACAAATGGCTCCGTGTGCCACCTGGGGCACGCGTGCCATAGGTTCGCCATCCTGGTCCTATAACATTTCAGAAAAATGGCTGTCCAGCCTCTTTCTAAAAATCTCCAGTGATAGAGCATCTACAACTTCTGAAAGCAACCCATTCCACTGATCAATTCTTCTCACTGTCAGGAAATTTCTCCTTAGTTTTAGGTTGGATCTCTCCATAAGTTTCCATCCATGGCTTTTTGTCCTGCCTTTTGGTACTTTGGAGAATCGGCTCATCCCCTCTTCTTTGTGGGAGCCCTTAGATATTGTAACACTGCTATCGTGTCACCCCTAATCCTTCTTTTCACTAGACTAGACATACCCTGCAACCGCTCTTCATATGTTTTAGCCTCCAATCCCCTAATCATCTTTGTTGCTCTTCTCTGCACTCTTTCCAGCGTCTCAACATCTTGTTGGTATTGTGGCAACCAAAACTGGATGCAAACTTCCAAGTGTGGTCATAAATGTTTTAGCCCCAATAAGAAATGAAGCAATCCAATTCACATTCAAAACAGTTGTCAGAGTTCCAAATAGTATCCTCAATCCAATAAGAGTCCGAAGCTAGGGGTTCCTCAAAGTTCCAATTTATTAGAAGAGCCATGTTGGCACATCTGGGAAAACCCAAATCTAAAAGCTTCCAGGTTTTCCCAACCAAGTTGAAAGTCTACGACCCTGCCTCAACACCCACAAGTCCATCACATGGTCCAATCAGCCACTGTCACTAAGGAAGATTTCCCCTATCCACATCCATCCAGGTATAGGGACAAGACAACCGTGACTTTCTGAGAAGGAATGTTATTTTGGCTACATATCTCTCATGTTCCATACAATCCCCCACCCCCAGTTTCCCACACTAGAATACCGTATTTTTCATAGTATAAGACGCAGCAAGATTTTGAAGAGGCAAATTTAAAAAAAGTTTTTGCACTCTGCAGACCTCCCAAAAACTGTGACCTGTCAAATGCGCGCACGACAAAAGCGTGCCAACAAAACTGTGGCGCTAAAACCGTGATGTCATCAATGCGCCGACAGAAGCGCGATTTAAGTTAAGGTAAGGGTTAGGGTCAGGGTCAGGGTCAGGTTTAGGGTTAGGTTTAGGCTTAGGGTTAGGTTTAGAGCGTGCTTCTGTCGGCGTGCTGTTGTCGGCGCGCTTCAATGCTCATTCATCAGCGCGGTTTAGAACTCGCAGTTTTGTCACCGCGGTTTCGTCGGGCGTGCTTTTGTTGGTCGCCCTTTTGTCGGTGAACCCCCCAAAACATCCTGTTTTTCACGAAAACGGGCCTGTTTTTTGTCAAAAAAAGGCATGCATAGCCTTTAAGAGGCTTGTAAAGTGCTCCTGGTGGCTGGGGGGGGGGGGCAAAATGGCCTGTTTTTCACTAATCTTTGCCCTCCCCAGCCCCCAGGAGCACTCTGGAAGCCTCCTTATTTTTGTCCATAATTTCCATCATCAAAATTCTTCCACCGTCATTTGTATAAATTTGTTCCACTGGGATTGTATCTTTGATGTAAAGGATCACTCCTCTTTTCTTACAGGTTGCCAATAAAGTAAACATTTTCCCCACCTTTGGTTGCCTTAATAAGTATTCATGTTACTTTTGAATATGCACTTCTTGTAGACAAATTATATCCAATTTTAGTTTCCCTAGTTTGTGAAATATTTTCTTTCTTTTATTTGCTGAATTAAGACCATTTATGTTAATTGAGATCATTTTCTTCTCTTCCATATTTATGTTTTATACATAGGATTTATTGCTCTGGTGGCTCTAGGTTCTCGTAATTCTCTAATATCCACACCACCTACAGCACCTTCTACTATCTCGATCCTGCCTACTGCTCCTTCTTCTTTTTCAGTCGAAGTTGATTCGGTCACCGATTCTTTATGTCCAGGCTCCTCAGCCTTCCCTCTGAGATGTTCTTCGAAAAATGCTTCTGCTTTTTCAATTGAATCTATTCTGAATCTTTGTCCTTGCCATACAAACATTAAACCTTCTGGTATCAACCATCTGTAATTAACAGCTTTTTTGAGTAGGATTTTAGTCAAAAATTGATATTCTCTTCTCGATTCTCTCACTTTTCTTGGTATTTGCTTCAAAACTACAATCTCCTTGCCTTTGTACTCCAGTTTTCTATCATTTGCTTTTTGAAGTATTTGCATCCTAATTGCTTTCTTAGTAAATCTTCCATGAACTTCCCTTGGCAGGTCATTTCTCGTTGCATGTCTTGTATAAACTCGAAATGCTTCATCTATAGCATCGGCCTTCTTCACTTGGGTTAACTCGAGGACATTTGTCAAGATTTCTATCATTATTTGTAATAGGTTTTCACCTTTTTCTTCTTCTATGTTTTGGAATCTTAGAAAAAATTCTGACCTTTCCATTTCCCAATTCAGTATTCCAATATTATCTTTTTCGACCACACTCAATCTATTATCAATTTTCCCAATTTTCTTCTCTCTTTGGTCACCTTTTTCTTCAATTTTTTGTAGTCTATCTTCATATTTCATCACCATTTGTTGAATACTATCAATTTTTTCATCAGTTTTAACTGCTTTTTGTTCCATGTTCTCCGTTTGTTGTTCAATGTTTCCCGTTCATTGTTCTATTGTCTCAATTCTTTTTTCCATGTTTTCTGTTTTCTTTTTGATGGTATCTGTTTTTACTTGCAAATTCTGAATTCCTTGCATAATCATCTCTAAGATAACTGCCTTCTCTCCCTTTTCTTTTTCCTGTTGCAACATTGTCTGTATTGATCTTTGTCCTCCTGCTGATGAGGAGGAGGGTGTTGTTGCAGAGCCGGTGGTTATTATTCCTTTACTCATCTTCAAATTTTTCTGCCCACAGAACCGGTAGTAAAAAAAATTGAATTTCACCACTGAACTATGCCCCAGACACCTGACCCAAATAAGTGCTGCAAGAAACTGAGAAGATAGATAATTTTATTTAAACAATGTCTCTCTCTCTGTATGTTTTTAAAAAATGATTACATACATTTGGTTTAACAGGAATAACTCAAATCACTAATAGAGAAAGGTTTGGCGTGTACAACCCGTAGAAAGCAGGCAATGAATGTAGCACAATTTAAGAAACAGGTTAATCCATAAAGAAAGAGAGAAATAGGGAACTGAAGAGGGCTGAGCCTTAAAACTAAGGGTTCCATTTTGTGTGTGTGGGGGGGGATCTATTTCTGTGAAAAACAGGATGGGTAATGCTCCAGCTCATCTTAAATGTGAATTCTCAGCTCGGTTCTTATTATTACAAATTATTTGCAAATCAATATCCCTGAAAAAGAAGGTGTATCAACTGGGATTTTGTGACCAACCTTTGTTCCAAGAAAAGCACCTACCAAAGAAGAAATGAGTAAATGGATAATTGGACTGGAAGGATCAGTGGGATGAAAGATAGAGGGATTTTCATGGCAGGCAGGAAGAGATTTAATTCTTCTCCTCCTTTCATTGTCCCAATAAAAAATAATGAAATTAGTATCAGGAATAAAAAGATTCATTGGCACACTCCAATGAATTCTCCAACTGAGGTATCTAAAAGGTTGAATCAGGGCAGCTGCATCAAGCTTTGTTTATCTGTTTCGTTGCTCATCCAAGCAACTTGATCAGTCAAAATTAAAAAAAATTAATTAGACTCTCTGACTAATTTTTAAAAAAATTTTGACTGATCAAATTGCTTGGATGAGCACCGCGACGTTTCAGATGAACAACGTTTGAGGCAGTTGTCATCATTCAACTTTTTAGATACTTTTGGCCTGGATGAGTGAGTCTCAATTGACGTTCTCCAAAAATGATGCTTTGATTATACATCAAGTTTGGCTCTTGAGTTTGGCACTGGCCAAATTCTCTTCTTTTTTTTTAGGTAAACAGGAGATAATTAGAAAAATCCCACGATCCAATGAATACAAAAATTATTTTTCCCAGGCCACCAGCCAGATGTGTGTTTCCCCCTCTAACAGTAATGAAATTAAAAATATATATTTGGGAATCAAACACATCATATTTTAGAGCAGGCACTTTTGATTCAGATTTTTTTTTTAAAAAAAAAAACCCACTCCATGCATTTCAAACAATCAAAAAAAAAAGTCCATACAGTCAGACAAAATATTGCACACAAAACCATACAAGATCCTTCTGTACTCTAAAGGGAGCCATATTTGCACAGTTTCTCTAAGAATGCAACAAAAATATCTCTTATCTACTACAGCAGACTTTTTAATATATATTTTTTTTCCTGCATTTATTATATACCTTTTAGAGGATGGAATATATTAAGAATATCAATCTGATCCAGCAGTGGGAGTTTTGACAGCATTGTGAGAAAGGATAATATAAAGCCAGCTGTGATTTTGAAAGACACACTCTAAAATTCCAGATGTTCTGCTTAGTCGTTCCCGCCACACAGCTTGAGCAAGATTTTCCGGTAGTCCCCTGAAGTGTCACCCTGAAAGTAAAACAAAAACAAGACCCCAGATGGGAAAGGGAAAGAAAAAAGAAGAATGGAGGAATGGAAGAAAATTGCTGACCTGCAAATAAACCTCTCAAAAGTAATCCTAAAGGTGCTTTTTCTCCCCAAGAGGCAACTGAACTTTCTTTGTTTTTCCTTGAAGACATGTCACTTCTCTTCCAAGAAGCTTCTTCAGTTCTGAGCAGGGGTGGGTTGCTAATCCCGTTCCAACTGGTTCGGTTGGAACGGGGCCGGCGGCGTCCTCGTGCACGCGCGCAGTTCACGCATGCGTCTTAGCGCCTGCGCGATGCTCCAGCTGCTCGCAGAGACTCGCGCAGGCACTGTATGTGCCATCCAGCTGCTCGCGGAGAATCGCACAGGCGCTGTATGTGCCATGCGCCTGCGTGGAAGCGCAGAAGCCTTCAAAGACCAGTAAGGAGCGCGGGCGGGCGGGTGGGCCCTTCGCCGTTCCCAGAAGTTACTTACTACCGGGTTCGCTGACCAACCGGTTCGCGGGGACCGCCGCAAACCGGTTGAAACCCACCCCTGGTTCTGAGTTAAAACTGTTCTAAAGTTAGAACTGAAGAAAGTTCTTGGATGAGAAGCGAAACCTCTTCAAGGAAAACCAAAGTCCAGTTGCCTCTTGAAAAGAAAAAAACGCTTTTGGGGACAACCATGACCTGGATGATGAAGAATCTCCATAGACACTCTGAAAAAGTACCATTTGCTAAATGAGCACCATCTATGAAGATTCTCAGTCCTCCAGGTCATGGTTGTGCTAAAGGTCCTTTTTTTTCCCAACAGGCAACTGGTCTTTCTGTTTTTTCTTTGAAGACTTTTCACTTCTCATCCAAGAAGCTTCTTCAGCTCTTGACTGGATGGTGGGGAATGGAAGGATTTATACTCCTTGTAGACAGCTGGCCATTTGCATCCTTTTAGAGAGCTGTTGAGGCCACTTGGAGGTTTGCCTGTGTCCTAAGGATCACCTGAGTGATGCAAGTGGGTGTGGAGCTTTCTTGGAATTGCTGAAAGAACTGTGTTGTTGTTGCACTGTTGTTGTCCCTGTGTTCAGCAATGAAGGGACACAGGGAGGAAACATCCTGCAGAAAGCACAGCTCCACAACACAGTCCATTCAGCAGATGCGAGAAGATTCCACACCTATTTGCATCAATGCAATTGGGCCTTTGCGAACTGCCATGATATTTTCTAGCTGTTAGCATTTTATGTACCAGAAGCCCCTTAAATCCCTTTGTTCACACAACACATGGCATTTTAAGCATATTACGTGGGGAAAGCCAAGGTGTAATCATTGTAAAAGGCAGCCTTTCTAGTGAAGCAACACATTTGTTGATATTCTATGCCACCACCCAAAAAAAACAGCCTGGATAAAAACGTGGTTAGAATATTCATGGCTGGCAGAGACATGGTAACAAGGTCAGCCAATAAAAAGGCATGGCAACTAAGTCAGCCAATGGGCGCTTAAACAGATCTGAGTCTGTGCTGAGAAACGAAACTGAAACTACTCTGTCTGCTCTGAACTCTGAACTAAAAACTCTTCTCTGCTGTACTGCTGCCTGTGTTTGCTTGTAATTTCTACCATGTTGAAATAATCTGCTATTGGCATTGTACATTTATTCATCTGTTATTATGTATATAAAGAAGTTAATGAATCCAGCTGAATCAGTTATCTGTGTGGGCTTTCTAGATTTGATTTTTCTGCAAGAAATTTATAAACCTGACCCTTGCTGATGTCTTACCGTGATGTCCGTGTAGAGAGATTTTCCATACATTCTTTTGTATTCCTGCCGGATATCCAGCAGATCAACTTCACTACGTGAGACCATGATGCGTATGAGAGTTCGATCCTTGGTTCCTGCTCCCTAAAAAGAAGATCACAAAAAGGGTCAGAAAAATTAGGGGTGACATGATAGCAGTATTCCAGTATTTGAGGGGCTGCCACAAAGAAGAAGGGGTCAAATTATTCTCCAAAGCACCAGAAGGCAAGAAAAGAAGCAATGGATGGAAACTAATCAAGGAGAGAAGCAACCTGGAATTAAGGAGAAACTTCCTAGCAGTGAAGATAATTAACCACTGGAACAACTTGCCTCCAGAAATTGTGGGTGCTCCATCACGGGAAGTTTTTAAGAAAAGACTGGACAGTCACAGAGTTCCGGGGCTCTGTTATTGGCTGCAGATGCCTTCTGGCATGAATGGAGGCTGGGGTGGTACTTGCAAGTGGCAGCAGAGGCCACAGAAGGAGTGGGCCAGCAGTGTGCTCCTGCTTGGGCGGGGCTGTCAGTGCATTGCCACAAGGTGAGTCAATAATTAGAACCCTCCAAAAAGAAGACCTAGCTGTTTTTCCGGAGGTCAAAAGAAAATAAGACCCGGCCTTCTTTTTGGAGAAACACGGTCGGTCGGTCGGTCGGTCGGTCGGTCGGTCGGTCGGTCTGTCTGTCTGTCTGTCTGTCTGTCTGTCTGTCTGTCTGTCTATCTATCTATCTATCTATCTATCTATCTATCTATCTATCTATCTATCTATCTATCCATCCATCCCTACCTACCTACCTACCTACCTACCTATGATCTGTCTGTCTGTCTGTCTGTCTGTCCGTCCGTCCGTCCATCCATCCATCCATCCATCCATCCATCATCCATCCATCCATCCATCCATCCATCCATCCCTATCTATCTACCTACGTACCTACGTACCTACGTACCTACCTACCTACCTACCTACCTACCTACCTACCTACCTACCTATCTATCTATGCATCCATCCACCCACCCACCCACCCACACACCCACCTCTCATCTATGATCTATGATCTATGATCTATGATCTATGATCTATGATCTATGATCTATGATCTGTCTGTCTGTCTGTCTGTCTGTCTGTCTGTCTGTCTATCTATCTATCTATCTATCTATCTATCTATCTATCTATCTATCTATCTATCTATCTATCTATCAATAGCAGTTAGACTTATATACCGCTTCATAGGGCTTTCAGCCCTCTCTAAGCGGTTTACAGAGCCAGCATATTGCCCCCACAGTCTGGGTCCTCATTTTACCCACCTTGGAAGGATGGAAGGCTGAGTCAACCTTGAGCCGGTGAGATTTGAACCGCCGAACTGCAGCTAACAGTCAGCTGAAGTGGCTGCAGTTCTGCACTCTAATCACTGCGCTACCTCGGCTCTTCTATCTAATCTATCTATCTATCTATCTATCTATCATCTATCTATCTATCTATCTATCTATCTATCTATCTCTATCTATCTATCTATCTATCTATCTATCTATCTATCTATCTATCTATCTATCTAGGTATCTATCTATCTAGGTATCTATCTATCTATCTATCTATCATCTATCTATCATCTATCTATCTATCTATCTATCTATCTATCATCTATCATCTATCTATCTATCTATGTATCTATCTATCTATATCTATCTATCTATCTATGTATCTATGTATCTATCTATCTATCTATCTATCTATCATCTATCTATCTATCTATCTATCTATCTATCTATCTATCTATCTATCTATCTATCTATCTATCTATCTCTGGGCTTTGGTAACATGTACTTGTAGCTATCCAATTATGATTGGATGCAAGTCCAGCTCACATCTACATGACACATCCAAGCTAACACATTTTTCTTAATGAAGACTAGATCCCTTGAATATTTGAGCACACAACATTTTTTTAAAAGCATTTTGGGTTTCTGATTCAGTTACCTTCATGGCCTTGTGCAGCCTCTCTGCAAAGAAAGCTGATGTGTTTTTCATGCACTTCACTGCAAAGGAAATTGAGATGGCACATTAGTGCAACTTTGTAAATTCATACCAGGAAAGCACAGCAAACTTCAGAGGAAATGGCCCACTTAATGGTAATAATGGTATTATTCCCCTTTATGTAGCATCTTGATTGCTCAAAATGCCCTGAGTGGATTCTAGTTGTTAGTTGCTTGGAAAGGACCAAAGCAAATATCACTGCAAACGTAACACAACAACATGCTTTTTTTTCATTAATCACGTTGAGATGGGTCATAGAGATGAACACAGCACAGGTTTAACTTGCACACCAGCTATTACTAGAAATGAATCAGTCACTCCTTACAATTACCAGATCCCCAATCCTTAACGAAGCCAAAGAGAAGCACAGAATTTTTTCATTAGATTCAGTTGGCAGGGCAGAAAGTCAACGAAAAACACTTTTAATTATGCAACCATTTATATCACATATTTTAAATCTCTAAGAATGCTTTGCATATATCATATTTTATCAATCCAATCTGGCACAATGATTATAGTCTTTGTTGTGGCCCACCAGCAGCCAACAGAACCTGGCAGCAGATTTGGATCGTGAGAAGATTGGAGAGGAACATGGGCCAGTCCTGGAGTCGGGGGAAGGCTCTGATGAGGGCTCTGTATCGGAGGCAGAGATGGGGCCATGTCAGTTATTGGCTGCCTTCAAAGTCAGACATCAGTGAGGCAGACGAACAGCTGGAGCCTGTTCCCAGTGTGCACATGCACAGAGTTCCCAGATGAAGGGAACAGCTAAAGAACAGGGGTTGACTTGGGAGTAAGGCCACAGGTGGACGATGAATGGCCCCTCCCAGAGGAAATAAAAGAGGAGTGAAAGGGGAGTGGAGTTTGCAGGAGACAATTAGTTGGCTTCATTGGTTTGTGACTCTCCGAGACTCTTTTTTTGCCAAGTTTTGCAGATATCAGCCTGGCAGCTCTCCCAGCCAGATAAGGTCTGTGACTGCAAATCCCTCCTTAAAAGACTTTGCTGGCTGTGAATGAGCAGAATTCACAGTAAATTAATAAAAGGGTTTTTTGTCGGGACAAGGAGTTTGCTTCATGCGCTTGGGAAGCCTCGGTCAGAACAGTTGTACTGCAGATGAGAGGTGGAAAACAGGCAATGTTCTCAAGGCCATCATTTTGATGGACACTTCTTGATTTCATGGTACTTGGGTTGTCATTTTCCTAAGTGAAGGTAAGTTCTAACAACACAATGATGGCAGATAAAAGATTCAAGAATTGAACTGCAAATCAAAATTATAGTTATGCAACTTTCACCAAAAAAGACACGATCGTCTACAGAGGCTACCTTCTGTTTGTTTTTTTTAAAAGAATGATTTCTCAAATCTCACACATCTAAAATGTTTTTCTGTTTTGGCATCGTCAGATTTTGGAATTCTCTCTTTCATATATTTAAGCACTTCTTATTAAACTTGATTTGAAACAAAAACTGTTGCTAAGGCAAAAAAAGTTTCCTGCCAACTTAGTACAGGGGGAAAAAATAAAACTAAGATTTTCCCATAATTATGTGCAGTTAGTTACATTTTCTGTTCATAAAAAGGAATTATGCTTTATGTCACTTCTCCTTTGTCTGAAAGCTCAATGCATTATTTTCAATGAAGCTTCTCTCAAGGCATTTCACTGTTTATTTACTAGAGGTGCTAAACTTATTTATCACTCCCTTATAGGTGTTGTGGCCTGCCAGCAGAGCTGGTAGCAGATTCGTACAGTGAGGAGGTTGGGGAGGAACATGGGCCAGTCTTGGAGTCTGGGAAAAGCTCTGATGAGGGCTCTGCATCGGAGACAGAGAGGGGGCCAGGGCTGTTTGATAGTTATCAGCTGCCTTCAGAGAGTCAGACATCAGTGAGACAGATGAACAGCTGGAACCTGTCCAGAGCTCTCAGGAGAAGGGAACAATTAAGGAACAGGGGTCGACTTGGGAGTAAAGGCACAAGTGGGCGCTGACTGGCCCCTTCCATAGGGAATAAATAGGAGCAAAAGAGGAGTGATGTTTGCAGGAGACAATTAGTTTGCTTATTACTGTGAAGATTTGCTTATCTGAATTTGTGCCTCACAGAGGCTCTTTCCTAGGTATTTCATTGTACAACTGTTGTGACTAGAAGCTCCCAGCCTGGCTCCAAGGACTGATAAGGTCTGTTGTTGCAATTCAACTTTGAAAGGCTTATTGCTGAGACTTTTCTAGATGTGAATGCTAGGATATGTTATACCCTATATAGGAAATATTAGCCAAATAAAAAGGTTTTTTTCCAGGACAAGGAGTCTGTTTTGTGATTCTGTTAAGCCTAGGTCAGAACAATAGGTTTAAAAGGTAAAGGTTCCCCTCATGCATATGTACTAGTCATTCCTGACTCTAGGGGGTGGTGCTCATCTCCATTTCAAAACCGAAGAGCCAGCACTGTCTGAAGACGTCTCCATGGTCATATGGCTGGCATGACTAATGCTGTTAGACTAACATGGAATGCTGTTACCTTCCCACCAAAGGTGGTTCCTATTTTTCTACTTGCATTTTTACATGCTTTCAAACTGCTAGGTTGGCAGAATCTGGGACAGGTAACAGGAGCTCACTCTGTTATGCGGCACTAGGGATTCAAACTGCCAAACTGCCGACCTTTCTGATCGACAAGTTCAGTGTCTTAGCCACTGAGCCACCTCATCCCCAAGTTTTGTGCCTTCTTTTCCCAACAAAACAGAAAAGAAAAGAACAAAACAAGTTGTTGTCTTTCATGCATACCCAACCAATGTAATGATTGGGTGATCAGAAGAGATAGATAAAGTACAAAGAGTCTAGAATGGTACAGCATTCTGGATTCAAAAGATGGGGTAGGTTCCGGCTGCCATTACTACCAGTTCATTAGTAAAAAAAAACTTGGCGAGTATGCACTCACTTTGCTTGTGCACACCCCAGCGTGGCACGACATAACCACGAACGTCAAAAGCACGCCGACAACACCGCGGCGCTAAAACCACGATGTCAAAAGCGTGCCGACAACAGCGTGCCAACAGAAGCGCGATTTAACTTAAGGTAAGGTTTAGGGTTAGGTTTAGGGTTAGGGTTAGTTAGGTTTAGGGTTAGGGTTAGGGTTATTTTTAGGGTTATGTTACAGCGCGCTTCTATCGGCGCACTGTTGTCGGCACGCTGTTGTCGCGCGGTTTTGACGGCGCGGTTTTGTCACCGCGCTTTAGTCACACACGCTTTAGTCAACCGCGGTTTTGTGGTGGAACCCACCCCAGACACATGATAAACCTGCATGCGCATTTTCATGTAAAATGATCTGTGCATGTGCACAACATTAAAAAATGAATAACTATTTTTTTTTTTTAATGAAGATTGCACCGTCAATCATAGAACCGGTACGGTCGCGTGTCCGCCGGAGTTACTACCTATTTGGCCGAACTGGACTGAATAGGTAGGAACCCACCTCTGCTACAGTGATGAAAGTGTAACAGAAGCAAATCATGAATCAACTTCTTGGTAGTTTTTGGAGCAAGGGTCTTGCAAACACATCCATTATCTGGACTGTATAGAATTTAACAATTCTGAATGAAGGACAGGCTATCTTCCATTTGAGCAACTGCCTTCTTGAGAGCCAAAGTCAGGGAGAGGAAGGGGACGATCAAGAGAGAATACAGTCGTTTTTGTCTGATTTGACTTCAGCTTAAGACGGTGGAAGCACCACCAGACAAAAATGCATACCTAGATGGTTGTAAAGAAAGGTCTATACCTGTGATGGCGAACCTATGGTATGCGTGCCACAAGTGGCACTTATGGAGCCATTTGTCAGGGCACGCAAGACGTTGCCTTATCGGCTCCAGCGTGCATGCGCTGACTTTGGCCTTCATTTTAGGCGGTTTTCACCCCCGTTTTTCACCCTCTTCCAGTTTGCCCATAGAGCTGTTTTTCATCCTCCGGAGGGCAAAAAATGGACCTACAGGCAAACCGGAAAACTGTTCCTAAACTTCTGGTTTGCACATTGGGTTGTTTTTTGTCCTCTGGAGGCTTCAGGAAAACCTCCAGGAGGGCCTCCCCAGGCTCCTAGAAAGCCTCTGGAGCCTGGGGAGGGCGGAAAATGGGTCCATTGTACACCAAAAGCAGGTAGAGGGCAGGGGTCATTCATACTTGCACATGGGGGTCGAGCACATAGCATTATGGGTGTGGGCACCTCTGCGCATGATCCCCCTGCGGTCCCCCTGCTTTTGGCATGCTGCGTGGGGAAAAGGTTAGCCATCACTGGGCTATACTGTTATGATTGAGACATGAAAATTATCAAGACAGATACGGTAAACGAACTGGAAAAATGGAAGCAACATCATTGTCTCGGTGCAGTGGTTAGAGTGCAGTACTGCAGGCTATTTCTGCTGACTGCCGGTTGCCTGCAATTTGGCAGATCAAATCTCACCAGGCTCAAGGTTGACTCAGCCTTCCATCCTTCTGAGGTGGCTAAAATGAGGACCCAGACTGTTGGGGACAATATGCTTGTAAAGAGGGCTTAGAGAGGGCTGTAAAGCACTGTAAAGTGGTATATAAGTCTAAGTGCTATTGCTATTGATTCAGCCTTCCTTCCTTTCTTCCTTCCTTCCTTCCTTCCTTCCCTCCCTCCCTCTCTCCCTCCCTCCTTCTGTGGTTAGAATGCAGTATTGCAGACTGACTCTGCCCATTGCCAAGAGTTCAATCTTGACCAGCTCAAGGTTGACTCAACCGCCCATCCTTCCTAGGTCGGTAAAATGAGAACGCAGATAGTTGGGGGGAAATAGGCTGACTCTGTAAACCGCTTACAGAGGGCTGTAAAGCACTGTGAAGCGGTATATAAATCTAAATGCTATTGCTATTGACTCAGCCTTCCATCCTTCCAAGGTGGGTGAAAAAAAGATCCAAACTGTTGGGGGCAAGAGGGTGACTTTGTAAACCGCTTAGAGAGGGCTGTAAAAGCACTGTAAAGTGATATATAAGTCTAACTGCTATTGCTATTGCCATCACGCCAATACTGAGTTCTCAGGAACTTCCCCAATCTTTCTGGCTTTATGGACTGGCAGAGGGGAGGGGGAAAGGTTCTGTGTGAGTGTTGAGTCTGTGTGTAAGTGCTGACCACTCATGCAAATGGAGCTGTGCACTCACACTCTGCTGCTTGTACAGCCCAGTTCTCAATGGGCTGCGGCCTAGTATCAGGCTGTATCAGGCTCCATAGAGCAGAGGTTGTGGACCTCTGCTCTATGGAGTCGTTGCTGCTGTCTGAGCATGGTTGTTTTCGTGCAGACATCTCAGTTACCCAGCTAGGTAACATCATCAGTGCTAGGAGGGAGGAGGAGAAAAAGAACGAGGACTGTGGAGTTTTTGGTATTCTCTGAGCTTGGTGGTTTCCCAGCAGACGTTTCATTACCCAACTAGGTAACATCATCAGTGCTAGAAGGGAGAGGGGTTTGAGAGGAGGAGGAGAAGGAAGAAAGGAAAGGAGGAGGAGGAGGAAGAGGAGAAGATGAAAGAAGGAAGAGGAGGAGGAAGAGAAGGGAAAAGGAGGACTGTGAGGTCTTTGGTACTCTCTGAGCTTGGTGATTTCCCAGCAGACATTTCATTACCCAACTAGGTAACATCATCAGTGCTACAAGGGAGAGGGGTTTGAGAGGAGGGGGAGAAGGAAGAAAGGAAAGGAGGAGAAGGAGAAGATGAAAGAAGGAAGAGAAGGAGGAAGAGAAGGGAAAAGAAGGACTGTGGGGTCTTTGGTACTTTCTGAGCTTGGCGGTTTCCCAGCAGATGTTTCATTACCCAACTAGGTAACATCATCAGTGCTACAAGGGAGTGGGATCTGCTCTAGAAAACAAATCCCACTATCTTCTAGCACTGATGATGTTACCTAGTTGGGTAATGAAATATCCACAAGAAAACAACCAGAGAACACCAAGAGTTCCACAGTTCAATTCTGAGCTATAAGTATTTCATTTATTGGAACTTCCCCTATCAAGGGAATAGCCTAATAATTGCCTGGCCAAGGTATCAAAAGTAAGGAACTTATCAATAACTACAGTACCAACAGATGGTTTGTCCCAGCCATCAAGAAATCACCTACCTACTGCCAGCATCCCAGATTCAAGGTCACCAGACATTTCTCTGCATATGCTCTTCTCAATATCCCGGTTGCACATTCGCTGGTATTCATTGAAAACTGCAGAAAGAGACCAAAAAATAAAATAAAATGATAATATCTGTTTGGGGTGAAAGCATTTTGGCTACACACCTGGGCACGTTTACCTGAGAGTAAATCCTACAGAACTTAGAAGGAACTTACTTCTGAATAGAGATGTATTGAATTGGGTCAAGGTTTCAGTTTAAGGGTAATTAACTACTATCCGGGGGTGGGATTCAAAAATTTTAGCAACTGGTTCTCTGCTGTTGCTGGGTGGGCGTGGCCTACTCGGGCAACTGCATCACAGCGTGTGTGTGTGTGTGTGTTTGCCCTCCCCAGGCCCCGGAGGCTTTCCTCGAGCCTCCAGAAGGGCAAAAATGGCCTCCCTCTGGCTTTGGAGGCCCTCTAGAGGCCGGAAAAGGGCTCATTTCCAGAACTTCCAGGAGGCCCATTTTTCACCTTCCCAGAGCTTCCGTGTGGGCCCTGCACTTACCTGGCATCCAAAATGGGCCTTGTGGAGGCTCCTAGAAGGGGTGAGAGGGGCGGGCGGGGCCAGCCAGTCCTTGCAACTACTGGTTCAGCGAACCAGATGTAAAATTAGCATCCGGTTCACCCAAACTGGTCCAAACCAGCTGAATCCCACCCCTGTCACTATCCACAGAAAATACAAGAATCGATTTTGACAAGAGAGAGGACTGCATTAAATAAATGCCCTGTAAGTCTGTGATGCAGGAAGTGGCATCTTTCAAAGGGCAGACAAAAAAGCCAACACAATCCTAAATTGCACTAACAGAGAGATTCAACCAAGATCAAGTGAGGTGCTAATACCACTCTATAAAGCCTTAGTAAGGCCACACCTAGAATACTGCATCCAGTTTTGGTCACCATACTATAAAAAAGATGTTGAGATGCTAGAAAGCGTGTAGAGAAGAGCAACCAAGAGGCTTAGGGTACTGGAGGCTGAAACATACAAAGAACAGTTGCAGGAACTGGGCATGGCTGGTCTATGAAGAGAAGGACCAGGGGAGACATGATAGCAGTGCTCAAATATTTGGGGGGGCTGCCACAGAGTGGAGGGGGTCAAGCTATTTTCCAAAGTAGACCAGGTGAAGAATAATGCATGGAAACTGATCAAGGAGAGATTCAACCTAGAAATAAGGAGACATTTTCTGACAGTGAGAGCAACCAATCCATGGAACAGAAGTTGCCTTCAGAAGTTGTGGGAGCTTCATCACTGGAAGCTTTCAAGAAGAGACTGGACTGCCATCTGTCAGAAAAGGTGTAGGTTCTCCTGCTTGGGCGCTGGCAGAGGTGGGTTCCTACCAGTTTGGAACGGTTCGGCTGAACTGGTAGTAACTTAATGGCCTGGGTCACTGGAATAAATCTGTACCGTCATTAGTATTTCAGGTTCATAAGCTTTTGAAAAGCAGTGAAAACTGCAAACAAGCATGAACTCTTAAGAAAAGAACCTAGCAGAATGACAAGTCACACAGGAGGACAAACCCACTTCTCTCCATATTTCTATGAGATCTGTAGAAAAGGGGAGATTTCAGCTGGTGCACCTCAAGTGAGGTCATTTCTCCACCTATGTGTCACCTTCCTGTTGTATATTCTCAAAGCTGACTGCCAATTTCTAATCAACGCAACCAAATGTTGTGTCCAGCCACCGACCAGTGGAGCTGGCAGCAGAGTCAGACAGTGAGGAGGTTGTGGAGGAGCATGGGCCAGTCCTGGAGGCTGATGAAGGCTCGGATGAGGGCTCTGCGTCAGAAGCAGAGGCAGGGCCAAGGCTTTCTGGCAGTGATCAGGTGCCTACAGAGCTAGACAGCAGTGAGACAGAGGAACAGCTGGAGCCTGTTCCCAGTGTGCACATGCCCAGAGCTGCCAGAAGAAAAGAACAGCTAAGAAATCAGGGTAGACATGGGAGTAAAGTCACAGATGGAAGGTGATTGGCCCCTCTTGTAGGAAATAAAAGAGGAGTGAAAGGGGAGTGGGCTTTTGTAGGAAACAATTCATTTGTTTGGTCATTAGAATCATATCAGGAGTGTGAAGATCTGTCTGTGAATCTCAGAGACTTTCCTTGCACAGTACCTCATTTGGAAAATATTTACATGGCAGCTTTCCAAGATAGATAAGGTCTGTAGTCATAATTACTCCTTTGAAAGACTGTTTGCCAGGCCTTTGCTGAATGTGAATGAGAGGAATTCATATTTGTGCAATAAAAGGGGTTTTGTCGGAACCAGGACTCTGCACCATGCTTTTAGGGGAAGCCTAGGTCAGAACACCAAACTATCAAAATGCCCTTGCTAAAAATTTTAGCAACTGGTTCTCTGCTGCTAAAAATAAGTACTTCGACAAGAAAATATTGCCTATTTTAAAATGGTAAAATGTTGAACCCCATACAACTCTGGATGTCACCTTGACTTGTTGCATGACTTAAGTGACTGAGCAACTTACCTGCTTTTAGGTGATTTCGGTTTCTTGTGCACAAAATCGCATTGAACTTGGATTCGTCTGTCCCGAGTCGATTTTCTCCCGCTGCATAGAGAGCCTAAAAGGGATAAAGCTTTGGGTTATCTCATGATCCCAAATTAGTTAATTGCTCTTCTTAATCGCTCATTTTGTTCTCCTGAAATTTTAAGATTAAAGCCTAATTCCTGGAACTATTTATTGGAACAACTTTGGCCGTGAAGAATGGAAGTCTACTGCTATAATTATCCTGACAGCAAACTTGGGCTGTACCTCAAAATAAATGAATGGCACATCGGAACAAGATCAGTGTTACATTTCCATTTTTCCTCCTCCATAATATCACTAAAATTTGCATTCCAATGTTACCTGTTTATAGAATGTTTACAGTTTGAATAGAATAGAGCTGGAAGGGACCTTGGAGGTCTTCTAGTCCAGCGCCCTGCTCAAGCAAGGGAACCCATACTATTTCAGATAAGTGACTGCCTAGTCTCTTCTTAAAAACCTCTTCTTTAAAAACCTTAAAAACCAGTGATGGAGCACCATGATTTCTGAAGGCAAGCTGGTTAATTGTCCTCACTGTTAGGACGTTTCTCCTTAATTCCAAGTTGCTTCTCTCTTTGATTAGTTTAGCCCGTTTGTAAATATTTTTATTTTATAAAAATAATATAATTTTATAGTTATATAAATAACTATATATATTTATGAAGAAAGCTCTTTATAAATATTTTCACCAGCTGCCTAATTATGATCTTGATTCTCTAGATCAGATAAATCAGGGGTGTTAAATTTGCGGTCCATGGGCTGTATGTGTCACATGCTGGCCCCACCCCACCCCACCCCCATCCAGTTTAGCGAAGTGGGGGAAAGTCTCACTACATCAAGTAATGACACCGTGACGACGTGAGTTTGACACCCCTGAGACAGAGGAACTCAGAGAAAGGGTGAAACCTTTTCGAAAAGCAAGACTTGGTGAACAAGAAAATAATAGGTAAAGGTAAAGGTTCCCACACACAGGTGTGCTAGTCATTCCTGACTCTAGGGGGCGGTGCTCATCTCCATTTCAAAGTCTAAGAGCCAGCGCTGTCCGAAGACGTCTCTGTGGTCATGTGGCTGGCATGACTAAACGCCGAAGTCACACAGAACACTGTTACCTTCCCTTTAAAGGTAGTTCCTATTTTTCTACTTGCATTGTTACATGCTTTCAAACTGCTGGGTTGGCAGAAGCTGGGACAAGCAACGGGAGGTTACTCCGTTACGCGGTGCTAGGGATTCGAACCGCTGAACTGTCAACCCTTCTAATTGACAAGCTCAGCATCTTAGCCACTGAGCCATCATGTCCCTTTAAGGAAATAATAGATCAATTAAATATCATAGTTAGGAGGGGATGTACACTATTAAAACCAGTTCTAGATTTTATTAAAGGCAGAAATATTCAGCATAAAAAGGAATTTCTTCCTTTAAAAAAAAAAAGAATGTTCCACTCAGTGTCAGAAATTTTAATTCTGCAAATCTTTTTAAAATGTGAGAAGTCTACATCAGCTGTATACCCACCTGAACATCACTCTGGACAAGGGACATGTCCACATTAGTGCCTTCATCTCGGTTGCCCTGGAAAACATTTCAAAATGGCTCATATTAAGACATAAACTACAATTTTAAACACGTACACTGTACGTACATACCCGCTTAGAATACCTTTGCTGAGGCTGCTGGTTAACCCAATGGGTTTCCACTGCCAGAATATTATCATCTTTTTAGCCTACAGTACAGTGGTGAAATTCAAAAATGTTTACTACCAGTTCTGTGGGCGTGGCTTGGTGGGCGTGGCAGGGGAAGGATACTCCAAAATCTCCATTCCCATCCCACCCTGGGACCAGCCAGAGGTGGTATTTGCCAGTTCTCCGAACTACTCAAAATTTCCACTAGCGGTTCTCCAGAACCTGCTGAATTTCACCCCTGCTACAGTATGCGTTTCTTTGGTGATCCCATTATTACACAGTCAAATATTGAAAAGGCCTTTTCTGTTTTGCATTATGCAATCAACGTCTTCAGTTCTCAGTCTTCTTTGATCAAAAAGGAGGGAGGGAAATCATGCAAAGTTTTCAAGAAATATGATTTCAGGATGATTTAGAAAATCTCACGATAAGATTTAACTGAAATGCAATTAATTGATGGATTATAGAAAGAAAGGCGGGGGAGGTTCCTTCAAGTAGAGCTTAATTTCTACACAGACCCATACTTGTTATTTTTTGTGGCTGCAAATCAGAATGAAGATTATTTTCCAGAATAATTTGCTTGGCTTTTTTCAGCGTCAATGAAGGTCAACTAAACTTCACCATTTGCTTTGACCAATCCTTGGATTAAGATTACGAATATGAGTTGAGTAGCAATAGCACTTAGACTTATATACCGCTTTACAGTGCTTTTACAGCCCTCTCTAAGCGGTTTACAGAGTCAGCCTATGGCCCCCAACAATCTGGCTCCTCATTTTACCCACCTTGGAAGGATGGAAGGCTGAGTCTACCTTGAGCCTGGTGAGATTTGAACCACCAAATTGCAGGCAGCCGGCAGGCAGTTGAAATAGTCTGCAGTACTGCACTCTAACCACTGCGCCACAGAGGCTCATACCAATAGTAGACCAATAGAGTACCAATAGAAAGGACTATCTGTAGCTCAGAGTTGAATTGTGGAGCCCTTGGTGCTCTCTGATCTTTTTTGTTTTCTTGCAGATGCTTCATTACCCATCTACTGATGATGTTACCTAGCTGGGTCATAAAATGTCTGCAAGAAAACCCTCAAAATCAGAGAGCAATGGTTCAAGTCTCAATCAGATTGTTTCTTGATTTCGTCAAAACATCCATCATTCATTCATCAGGACTTCTCTTGGTTTAAGTCCTGGTTTACTGAGACAAGCCACGATCAGAATTGCTTTAGCTAATGCTGGCTACAAAAATCAGGAATACTGTTTACCCTTGGATGTCCCTTAATGTAGCTAAAATGTATTCAGCTCTTCACTCTTGTTAGAAGTTAGATCCAAATTTCTCGTCCATGAGTTTGTCAAGATATACATCTGTAAAAATGGCATTAAGCAATTAAAAAAAAAGAATAATAATCTACATACCTGAGAGAGTGAAATTAAAAGTCTCTGGAAATGGCCAGATGTGTCATTTCTAATGGCTTCTTCCAGAGTTTTCTTAAATACTGTGAAAAACCAAAGAAAGTCAGTTTTAATTATGATTTTTTTAGAAGCATTATTTAAACATTAGTGAACCCCAGGAGATGGGAAAAGGTGAAGAATGTGAGTGTAATACAGTTATAGATAAAAGTACACCTGGTTTAGGGTGGAAACACCTCACAAACATGTGCATGTTTTTTTTTAATATTTTACCCTTCAAAAATTACTGTTTTTCCAAAGTGGTGAAAGAAAAGCGTTAAAGGAATTTCCAAATGGAATTTCTCACCACACCCTTGTGTTCACATAACAACCTCGCCTTTCAACAGTGCAGGCATTTTCTTCCACTGAACTCTGATGGTAGAATTTGGAAACAAGCCATGTTCCCATTCAGGAGAATTCTTGCTGCCTCTTTCCATCTGAATTACACTTCAGTTTCTCTTCTATATCAGGAGTAGGTGGCAAACTCAAGGAAAGTATTGCTCTTTCTTTCTTTCTTTCTTTCTTTCTTTTTCTTTCTTTCTTCCTCTTTTCCCTCCATGCCTTCCTCCCTGCCTCCCTCCCTCTCTCCTTTCTTTCTTTCTCTCTCTCTTTTCCCTCCCTCTCTCCTTTCTTTCTTTCTTCCTCTTTTCCCTCCCTCTCTTCCTCCTTTCTTTCTCCCTCCCTCCCTTCTTTCTTTTTTCTTTATTTCTTTCTCTTTTCCCTCCCTGCCTCCCTCCCTGGCTTCTTTCTTTCTTTCTTTCTTTCTTTCTTTCTTTCTTTCTTTCTTCCTTCCTTCCTTCCTTCCTTCCTTCCTTCCTTCCTCCCTCCTTTTTTTCTTTCTTCCTTTCTTCCTTTCTTCCTTTCTTTTTCTTCTCTCTCTCTCTCTTTCTTTTCCCTCCCTCCCTCCCTTCTCTTTCTCTGCCCCCCCCTTATCTTTTTCCTTCACTGTCAAGTGACTCTGGGCAGCTCATATCATAAAAGTGCCCCATAAAATAACCTTCGGCATTGAGAATTAAAGCATTAAGAGTAACAAAACTAGAGAGGGAAAAATGGGACCATTGGGTAAACACGGTGGAGGTTGACAGTCAGAGACTGGTTGAACATGTCCCCTGGCAAAATTTCTCAGAAGTGGTTTGTCCTTAGAGGTTGTAAAATGAATTTAATCTTCATAAATAATATGGAAATTGATGTTAGGCTGGAGTATTGGGATTATATTTTAATACTATATGTGTATTATATTAGTATTGGTAAAGAAGGCCTGACTAAATAGAATAAATAAAATAATTAAATGGAAAGACTAGAGGTGGAAAGATGATATGAAAGCTTAAATACTATTGTAACTGGCATTAGAATGGCATGACAAAATATTGAATAACTAAATAATGAAGAATTATATCTTAATACAAGTAGGAACATTAATATTAGGAGTACCGTATTTTTCACACTGGAGTATAAGACGCATCATGTTTTTGAAGAGGTAAATTTTAAAAAAGGTTTTTACACTGTGCAGGCCCCCCAAACCCTCTGCACACCTCATTTTTTTGCAAAAAAAAGGGGGGCATGCATAGGCTTTGGGAGGTTTGTAAAGCGTTCTTGGGGGCTGCAGGGGCACAAACGAGCAAAAATGTCCTGTTTTTTGCACGATTTTTCCCTCCCCAGCCCCAGGAGCACTTTGTAGGCCTCCCAAACCCTCTGCACGCCCATTTTTGCATAGAGGGCGGGGTTTCGGTAGGCCAAAAATGCTGTATTCAGTGTATAAGACGCACCCAGATTTTCACCCTCTTTTTTGGGGGAAAAAGGTGCTTCTTATACTCTGAAAAATACGTTATATAAGCTTAACCAATGCAACAAATATTATTGATATTAGTACTATTATTTGTATCAGAGTAAATGATACTCAGAATGCCAAACTCTTCATGTATTGATGTTTATGTACATATGAAAACAAAATAAAAAAACATATAACAACAAAAAGAAGTGGTTTGTCATTGTTTCTAGGGCTGAGAGACCTTGACTGGCCCAAGATCACCCAGCTGGCTTTCAGCTTACAATCTCTGCATTTGGTTGCTTTAACCAGGGGTGAAATTCAGCAGGTTCTGACCGGTTCTGGAGAACCAGTAGCGGAAATTCTGAGTAGTTCGGAGAACCGGTAAATACCACCTCTGGCTACCCCCGCCCCCCCCCCCACCTATTCTCTGCCTCCCAAGTCCCAGCTGATCGGGAGGAAATGATGATTTTGCAGTAACCTTCCCCTGCCACGCCCACCAAGCAACGCCCACAGAACCTGTAGTAAAAAAAATTGAATTTCACCACTGGCTTTAACCACTGGATTGTGCTTCCTGTGGACACGTCACCCAGATGGAGTTCAACAGATGCAGAATTCCCCTTCTTTCTGTCCTTAAAACCCAACCTGATTTTTTTCCCCTTTGTTCTATGAAGGAATGGAAAGTTTAGTCCTTCCATTCTCTTGGCTTTTTCCCAGGTTATTGGCCACACCTGACTGCCCCTTCTATCCATAGCAGCGTAGCAGAACTGTTCTGACCCAACCCTCACAGAAGCAAGAAACAGACTCCAGCAAGAAAAAAACCCTCTTTATTTATACTTTGGGAATTAACTGCATTCACCAACAGAAAGTCCAGAGTCCTGAGAGGAATTAACTGAAACAATAGTTCTTATCAGCTCATTATGATAAATGCAAGTCTGTGAGCTCCCAGCTGGGAGGCTGCCAATTAAGTCAGTTCAAACAGAGAACTAGACAAACCTCAGTTCTGCCAAGGCAGCCTTTGTCACACAAAACACAAGGAGCAAACTTTCTAGAAATGCCAACAGTTGTCTGCGCCAACCAAACCACTCCCCTTTCCTCCTATTTATTCCCCAGCCAGGGAGGGGCCAGTAAGTGTCCATGTTTGCTTTGCTTCCCGAACCAACTCCTTCTCCTCCGTTGCTCACCTCTTCTATCTGCTCTGTGCTTATATGCATCTAGAACAGGCCCCAGCTGCTCTTCCTCCTCACTCATCTCTGACTCCAAAGGCTGGGAAATGCCAGATGGCCCTGGCTCTATCTCTGCTTCCAATGCTGAACATCCATCACAGCCTTCCCCAGGCTTCAGAACTGGCCCAAGTTCTTCCCCAACTTTCTCATTGTCTGAGTCTGGCGCAAGCGGGACACAACAATAATGGGAATATCTGTGTGGTATATTCTTAAACGCAAACTCTGCCTCTTGGCACTCACCAATAAATCAACCCAGCAAAAAATGGAGAACATTGCCCCTGGCACCATAACCCCGCACCCTGCCTCTAGAAGAACACAAGACTCACGTCCACAACTCAGTTTTTCAGTCCCCACCATACCAGCCTCTCTGCTGGAGATCAGATCAGGGCTGATTCTGAGCGATACAACTCACCCGTCTTGTATGTTCGGCTGATTTCCTGAATGTGATTGTTATCGCGAGATGCCAGGATCTCTATCAAGCAGGCTTCGTCTGTGCCAGCACCCTGAGCAAAGGGAGAAAGCCTCTTTTCAGTATTATGTAGGAGATTCTCTCCATATGTCAGGGAGCCCTCGAGTTACAACCACAATAGAACCCCAAATTCATGTTGCCAAGTGAGACATTTGTTAAGTTATGACTTTTTGTGCCTCTTTTGTTAAGTGAATCACTGCATTACTTATATAATATCTCTCTCTCTCTCTCTCTCTCTCTCTCTCTCTCTCATCTATAGAGATCTGCCTGCCTGCCTGCCTGCCTGCCTGCCTGCCTGTCTATAATTATATCTATGTAGCATATCTATCTATCTATCTATCTGTCTGTCTGTCTGTCTGTCTGTCCGTCCGTCCATCCATCCATCCATCTCTGCCTGCCTGCCTGCCTATCTCTCTCTCATCTCTCTCTCTCTCTGTCTGTCTGTCTGTCTGTCTGTCTGTCTATCTATCTATCTATCTATCTATCTATCTATCTATCTATCTATCTATCTATCTATCTATCTATCTATCTATCTATCTATCTATCATGCCTGTCTGTCTATCATATCTATCTATCCATCCATCCATCCCTATCTATCTATCAATTTTGTTAAGTGAATCACTGCAGTACTTAAAATCTATTTCTATCTATATCATCTCTGTCTGTCTATCTATATCTATATCTATCTAGCATCTCTATCTATCTATCTATCTATCTATCTATCTATCTATCTATCTATCTATCTATCTATCTATCTATCTATCTATCCATCCCTGCCTGCCTGCCTGCCTGCCTGCCTATCTCTTTCTCTCTCTCTTGTCTCTCATCTATCTACCATCTACCATCTATCTATCTGTCTGTCTGCCTGCCTGCCTATTTCTCTTTCTCTTTCTTTCTCTCATGTCTCTCTTTCTGTCTCCCTCTCTCTCTCATCATCATCTATTATCTACATAGACACCTTAGGAATGCACAAAACCGATGAGACCTTCATAGTGAATTCAAAACACCCCACTTTGCATTCAAAATGGTAGCTTTGCATTTGTGATGGGGCATTTCTAAGGTGACATAGGGCATTTCAAATTCAAAACTATGATTTAATTTTGTTGCCCTCATTTATACAATACTTTCAATAACCCAAAAGGGCTATGTGTGTGACAGATGCAGGGAAGCTAAGCCCAAACATGACTGAATGCAAGGCCTTTCTGCTGATAGTCAGCAGAAAAAGGCAAAAGAAAAAATATTATTTTAAGGGTAAGTTTGGGTGGAGACAGGAAAGAAAGACGAAATGAACATTGAATCGGACAACACGTTTATAGAGGCGTCACTTTCTTTTAAATACAAACCTTGATAGCTTCTTGGATTTCCGTGACATCAAAGAGGACAGGCGCTTTCAACATTGCCAAAATGGTTTTCTCAAAGTTTCCGGAGATCTCTGACTTCAGGTCCTTGATCAAATCCTAATTTTTAATCAGTTCAAAAATAGAGAAAAAAGTGGGGTTTAGAACTGTACCAAAATGACATTTAGCAGAAGCAAACTCTAAATGTATCCATTTCTATGGCAAATAATTATGTTCCAGTGATATAAAAGGTCAGAAACAAGAATCCTACACAACAGGGGTGTCAACCGTCCCACTCAGTGCATGCAGCAAATAATGACTCCTGGGCCATATGTTTTGGTTGCCAAGAGTATAATTTACTGAGCTGCCATGGATACGGAAGTAGCGAAGCCAATTCTAACATTTTTGTGCACAAATAGCTCTCCCATTGTCACTTTATTCCATCCAGCCAATTATGTTCAGTTTGTTTGGAGAACAGACTCTGGTGGACTTTTCCAGCAGGTGATTTTGGAACACTGGTATGTCTCTCTGCAGAGTTAGTACTTTTGCATTCCATTGCTCCCTCCCTTGCAATCCAACCCATATCCTTCTTCCCTCCCTCCCCCGTGGGGGTTCTGACCTAGGCTTCACAAAATCACGAAGCAGACTCCTTGTCCCGGCAAAACCCCTTTTAATTAAGCTAATGTGAATTCCTCTCATTCACATCCAGCAAAGTCTCCACAAACAGCCTTTCAAGGGTGAATTTACAACCACAGACCTTATCAGGCTTGGAGAGCTGCCAGGCCAATATCTTCCAAATACAAGGCTGTACAAGAAAATACTTGGCAAGGAGTCTCTGAGAGACATGAACAAATCTAATTAAGTAAACAAATTGTCTCCTGCAAACTCCCCTTCCCTTTCATTCCTTTTTATTCCCTATGGGAGGGGCCATTCACCGGCCATCTGTGCCTTTACTCCCGAGTCAGCCTTTGTTCCTTAACTGTTCCCTTCTCCTGCACAGAATGTGGCATGTGCACTCACTTTTGCAAACTGGTAGGGAAGGCAAGTGAATCCCACCACTGGTCCAGATACTGGCCCTAAGTAGGAAAGTACCATGGTGCAGTAGAATAATGATATGTATCATTATTATGGGTCTCACCTTCCCATAAGCTGTTTTGAATGAGAGTATTATCTGCTGTCGTTGCTTGTTCGAGCGACTTCCAAGGCAGTCGATGATGGCCTGTTCATCAGTTCCTAAACAGAAATAGAAAATATTTCGTTCTTAAGCTTCATCCAAACATATCAGTTGGAGAAACCAAGAGTGGACAATGCTGGCCCTCCATAATTGAAAGAAAAGAAGCTAGACCCGGATGACTCACCAAAGCCTTTCATGGCTTTCCTCAACACTTCTGCGTCCCTCAAAGGATCAAAGGATGGAGCGTCATGGATTGTGCCTCGCTTTCCAGACTGTAGTAATGCAAGGATAAACAGAGGGATAGAATCAAGACCACATGAAGGGTTAATACCACTTTAGAAGGCCTTGGTAAGGCCACACTTGGAAGATTGCATCGCATTTTGATCACCACGATGTAAAAAAGATGTGGAGATTCTAGAAAGAGTGCAGAGAAGAGCAACCAAGATGATGAGGGGACCGGAGGCTAAAACATATGAAGAATGGTTGCAGGAACTGGGTATGTCTACTTTAATGACAAGAAGGAGTAGGGGAGACATGATAGCAGTGTTCCAGTATCTCAGGGACTGCCACAAAGAAGAGGGAGTCAAACTATTCTCCAAGGCACCTGAGGGTAGAACAAGAAGCAAAGGGTGGAAACTAATCAAGGAGAGAAGCAACTTAAAACTGAGGAGAAATTTCCTGACGGAACAATTAATCAATGGAACAACTTCCCTCCAGAAGTTGTGAATGCTCCAACACTGGAAGTTTTTAAGAAGATGTTGGATAACCATTTGTCTGTAGTGGTGTAGGGTTTCCAGCCAAAGCAGGGGGTTGGACTAGAAGACCTCCAAGGCCCCTTCCAACTGTGTTATTCTATTCCATTCCATTCTATTCTAAAAGTTTCTCATTCCAAAACCAATTTTTGACAATTAAAATATATCTTGTTATTCAAGGCATCAAATATTAATTAATAACACACTTGAGGAACTAAAGATAGCTAAAGACAGGGCCGGTGGTGACATGATAGCAGTCTTCCAATATTTGGGGGGTTGTCACAAAGAGGAGGAGGTCAACCAGAAGCTATGGATGGAAACTAATCAAGGAGAGATCCAACGTAGTACTAAGGAGAAATATCATGACAATGAGAACAGTTAATCAGGGGAACAGCTCGTCTCCAGAGGTTGTGGGTGCTCCATCACTGGCGTTTTTAAGAAGAGATTGGACAGCAAGTTGTCGGAATGGGATAGGGTTTCCTGCTTGAGCAGGGGGATTGGAATAGAAGACCTCCAAGGTCCCTTCCAACTCTGTTATTCTGTTATTTGGCCTAAGCCAAAAGATGACAATAAGATCCAATCGAATTTAGTTTTTCATTTGCTTAGACCTGATAGACAGAATCTTGCCAGACTAAAGCTATAACCTTCAAACTTAATACTCTACATTACCTAGAACCTGGGAGATTCTAGAGTATGACTACCCTGAATTTTTTCCTCTCTTTCCCCATTCAGTTCAGGACTGTTATTCTGTATTTTGTAGGTTTAGCTTATCGTGATGAGCTAGTTGATTCCTCTGATCTTTATCTTAAGATAAAAGCAAGAGATAAGCCCAGAGGTTTGACCAATCCAACATTCTAGATAGATACATTCTCCTTGACACAGGTTGGGAATCACTCCATGTTGCAACTAATAAAATATCCCAATGTGGCATACAAGAAGAAGGGCATAAAAAAGATATACAATGCTTTCAGCACCATGTAAAACTATTAACAACAAGCTCATTCTCTGCCCCCTCCAAGTTTATCAATTGATATGGCTATCAATTTGTCAAGACGTTTTGAGAAAGGACTGTATAGTAAAAGCTGAACATCAAAGCAAATGGCATCAGCTGGCATCAGGATTGGTCACAAGCTTCTTTGTTCAACATCTTTGTATCTGCAACTGGTCACTAAATGAGGTAGTCCCTAAATGAAGCCTACACACACACACACTCACAGATATAATTTTCCTGGCGCAAAATATTTACTTCTTTCAATGCAGGCACAAAAGATCTTAATCTATCTTCGTCTATCTATCTCTATCTATCTTCTTTTTCCATCTTCTATCTTCTGTCTATCTATCTATCTATATAAAAAAGACTGTATGTATGTATGTATGTATGTATGTATGTATGTATGTATGTATGCATGCATGCATGTATGTATGTTCCAGCATAACTCTGGAACACCTCGAGCAATTTCAACCAAACTTGGTACACAGATGACTTACTCTCTGGAAAAAAATAGTGTGCGGGGTAAGACACTCCTAACACCCCTCAGGGTGTGTGTTCTGTTAAGATACATCCTGTTGTGCCTTAAAAATGGCTTCTACTGTACCTCGATTAAACCGGTCAGTCTTACAGATCAACCCTGACTGCTCTTTAGAAGGCCAGATCCCGATCCAGATACTTTGGCCACCTAATGAGAAGGAAGGACTCACCGGAGAAGAGCCTAATGCTGGGTACAATTGAGGGCAAAAGAAGAAGGGGACGACAGAGAATGAGGTGGCTAGATGGAGTCACTGAAGTAGTAGGCATGAGCTTGAATGGACTCCATAGGATGGTAGAGGACAGGAAGGCCTAGAGAAACTTTGTCCATGGGGGTCACGATGGGTTGGACACGATTTTGCAACTAACAACAACAACATTTTCTCAGAAACTACGAAGTCTATGCCACATCCTCCCTCTTTCCCCTTCCTACTAAAAGGAGACTGCCAAAATATACAGAGAAAAAGGTCCTTACTACTCCAGGGGTGACGGTAGGCATGGGAGAACCTGGGTAGGATGGCATCGAAGGATTAACAGCTGGAACGGATGGATAACTTGGCATGGGCTGCTGCCCAGGATACGGCACTGGTTGAGGCTGCTGGGCCGCTGCAGGTGGCATCGGACCACCTGGGTATGATGGATATGATGGCATCCCTGTTGGGGGGTTTCCTCCGGGAGGTGGAGGGTACATCCCATAAGGCTGCTGACCCTGTGGTGGTGGTTGTCCGTACCCTCCTGGAGCTGCAGAAGGGTAGCCCCCAGGAGCCGGAGGATACATTCCCTGTGGCACATTGGCACCACCAAACGTTCCAGACATATTGGAAGCCTGAAAGAAAAACACCACCAGGTATTCAAAGATTCAAAATTCATTTTGTAGCACAATAACTTGCCAGCAAACTTCTTCTCAACTGTGCTGTAAAGTGGACAACATTGTCTGCATGTAGTAGGAAAGACGGGGGGAAAGGAAGGAGACGAATGGTTTCATTTCTCTTAATTGTATTGCATTGAGTAGTTGATGCATCTATGGAGATTCTCAGTCATCCAGGTCATGGTTGTCCCAAGGATGCTTCTTCAAATGCAACTGGATTTTCCTTGAGGTTCCCCCCCCCCCCAACCCTTGAAGTTGTTTTGCTTCTCATCCAAGAAGGTTCTTCAGTTCTTATCGAAAAAGCTTCTTGGATGAGAAGCGAAATGTCTTTAAGGCAAATGTCTATGGAGATTAGTCATCCAGAGGTCACGATTGTCCGAAAGGTGCTTTTTCAAGAGGCAACTGGACTTTCTTTGTTTTTTTCTTTGAAGATGTTTTGCCTCTCATCCAAGAAGGCTCTTCAGGTCTGACTGGATGACGAAAGAGGCCATCTCTATCAAAAATGAACAGCCCTCTCTCAACAGAGGGGGAGGGATATGACATCTCCAAACTACAAGACAGTCCTTTCAGCAGTTCCAAGAAGGCTCCACACCCATTTCCACTACTTAGGTGACCCTGAGGACACAGACAAACCTCCAAATGGCCTCAAGGTCTCTCTAAAAAGATGCAAACGACCAGCAGTCTGCAAGGAATATAAATCCTTCCATTCCCCACCAGCCAGTCAAAGCTGATGAAGCTTCTTGGATGAGAAGTGAAAAGTGTTTTAAAAAAACCCAGAAAGTCCAGTTGCTTCTTGAAAAAAGCACATTTGGGATCTCCACACAAGCATGCCCAGTTGTTAAAACTCTGGACTAGAACTGGGGCTCCTCTTCTGCATTCCTGTGCACACACACCGGTTAGCTGGCCTTTGCGTGCGCGGGAGCGCCAAAACCCAGAAGAGCAGTCGAAACCCGAAAGAGCACCCAAGCTTCCAGGTTTCTATCATGCGCATGCACGACGGCCAGCTGTTTGTCAGGTACATGCCCGGACTGGAAACTGGAAGTTTGGGCGCCAGCATATGTATCCATGCCGGAATGCTGCACTTCTGGGTTTCTGCGCCCCTGCGTATGCAAAGGTCAGCGAGGCCCCACATTCCAGGTGGTATGGTTTTGAGTGCCATTTCCCGCACACAGGTTGGCACGCGGTGATGTGAAAGGATAGTTATCACTATTCTAGAGGAAAGACATAATAACACGGAATTAGATGGCCAATAAATTTAAATGATGGTGGTAGGACTGTCATAATATCAACTGCAAAGTTGCAAGCAACTCTCAGATGGTGAGAAAAAGCATTTTCTGAACTTCTTGATTACTAGCTAGCTAGACAACAAGGTAGTATCTGGGTTCTTCTTCTTCATCATCACCATCATCATCATCAGGTCAACATCAGGTCCTGAGCAATTTTTTTTTCAGCATTTCCCTCATTCACAGCATCTTTGGCATTTTCCCAAGGACATTCATAATCGTCCTTAAGTGTTTGGCAACAAGTTTTCTGGTTACAACCCAGATATAATAGCCCTAACAATGGCCAAATCCCAGGTTCTGAAACCACTACTGCTATTTAATTAGATTTACAGGTTGCCTAGAGGGGAAAAGTGGGGATCACAATTCCCATCATTTGCTTCGTTTGAAACCCTAAGGCGCTTCAGCTTCAAACTGGAGTTACTCACCATGCCTGCCATATAATCCGGATTAAACTGATTAGCGTAGTTCCCAACATTTTCTAATCCAATTGGAGGAGGGTTTGCAGGAGGGTAGCTGGGGGCACCCCAGGGATTACTGCCTGGAAGTTAAAGCAACACAAATGAGTAAAAACAGACAACCTAGCGGAATATTAGCCGAGGACTCGTCACTGAAACGAATGCTAGCCCAAACAGCTGCTTTGATGCCTGTGGATGAAACCAGATATTGTCCTTCTCTAATTATTTAGCCTCTGTCCTGATCTTGACTCTAACTAGATTAGGGGTTGGCAACCTGCGGCTCTGGAGCCACATGTGGCTCTATCATCCCTCTGCTGCAGCTCCCTGTCGCTCAAAAAATGTGTCACAGCCACCAATGTGTGACACCTGCTGGTACGCGATTTACTGAGCTTTTCTACCCCCAGTAGGCCAACCAAGGATAAATCCAAGAGAAGAAAAGGTAAAAGTAAAAAATGATATATGCAGTGTTATCTTCATTTTAGATATCAAAAGGATTTTTTGTGGCTCCCGGTGTTTTCTTTTCTGTGGGAAACAGTTCCAAATGGCTCTTTGAGTGTTTAAGGTTGTAGACCCCTGAACTAGATAAATACCTAGAGCCAGAGATGCTCCAGATAATCAGCAAACTAAGCGCTATCATACTCACTAAGAAGCAACTGATTCCAGGAAAAAGGAAGAGGCCGTCACACACATCCTCTGAGATGTAGCAAGAGATTTGTTGACCGTTCTCAACTGTTAAGCATCCACAACTAAAATAACAATTTACAGAATACAATAGTATTCTTAGCAAAGAAATTCATGGACTAGAAGACCCTCAAGGTCCCTTCCAACTCTTGTTATTCTGTATTTTTTTTGGCTCAGACCTAAGCCAAAAGATGACAATAAGATCCAATTGAATTCAGTTCTTCATTTGTTTAGACCAGGGTTGTCAAACTTGCGGCCTGGAGACTGGGTGTGTCATGCGCTGGCAACACCCACACCCAATTTAACAAAGGGGGGGAAAGTCATGATATGTCACATGACGCCGCCATGATGGCATGAATTTGACACCTCTGGCTTAGACCTAATAGACAGAATCTTACCAGACTAAAGCTACAACCTTCAAAAACTTAATACACTACATTCTTTAGAACCGTGACAGCAAACCTATGGCACGTGTGCCCAAAGTGGCACACAGAACCATGCTGCCTGGCACGCACGTGACATCGCCCATTTCTCTTCTGGGTTTCTGGCACATGCGCGTGTGACAATCAGCTGGCCTTCGTGCATGTGGCAGTGCTGGAAACTGGAAGAGCGGGTCTTCCATTTTCCAGTGTGAACATGTGCGCTGCCCAGCTGATCATCACACGCACATGCGCACCAGGACTGGAAGACTAGCTGGCCAGCACATATGTGCGTGCCGGAAACTGGAAGTTCATTTTCCATTGTGTGCATGCCCCCTGGGAAGCTCCTCTTCCGGATCGCATCTCAGACAAGCATGTGCATGCACGTGCTCCCTTTTCAGCACTCTGGGAGTGTGGCTACCCTGAATCTTTTCCTCTCTTCCCCATTCAGTTCAGGACTCTGCAGTCCCTTATCTTGTGTTCCTTTCTAGTGCTATTTATGACATTCGATCGGATCTTTTCTGTACCCATGACTCCCTCTTTTGTTACAGGTCAGTTGCCACCAAACTGTTCTAACAACCAGGTTTTATATGGGGGGGGACTCTTACCTGGAGCAGCAGGTGGATATCCGCTAGCTGGTGGATAACCACCCGCAGGTGGATATCCGCTTGCAGGTGGATATCCTGGATAACTCATGTTGTAAATCTGGAAGAAAAAAAACATACAAATATACCTACATGACCGCAGAGATGTCTTCAGACCACTAGAGTCGCGAACGACTAGCACATATGTGCAAAGGGAACCTTTACTTTTACTAATATTATATTCTAATATACCTACTACCTTTTGTGTAAAGTCTGAATATTTCAGAGGCAATGTCAAAATGTCTCCTTTTTCCAAGAATGGATTCTTAAGACCAAGACATTAGTCCAAGAAGGCTTAACATCCTGCTTAGGGAATTCAAACATTTTTAAAATATGTAATGGGAAATACACCTTTAAATATGGTTGTAAAGAAGAAATGTAGCAATTTTAATTCTATTAAAATCTTTCTATATTTAATCCTGAGATAGAGAGGCCTACCACAGATATAGATTACATGTCTATATAACGTATATTTCCTCCTGAACATACAAAACATTTTAAATATCGACGTTACAGCAGGTTTCCATCTGGTGAACTCCTTCAGCAAACATTGATTCAGCTTGGTTGACAGGGTAATTTTTATTCTCATTAAACAAAGTTTCCTTTCTCACAGCCAGAGAACCCACAATCCTCCATCCATCTTTTTTTCTGCACTAACCAAGCTCATGAATGCTTTCTGCGTCTCTCCTCTAAAAGCAACACTCCCTAAACTATTCAAACAGAACCTTTGAGGCAGGGGTGAAATGCTCTGAAGTCTGCTACTGGTTTGCTTCGTGCATGTATGTACACCAAACCCATGCTTCGCGCACATGCGCACTGCAGGGACTAAGAAACAAGTAGAATAGCGAGGGGGGGAACAGCTGTGCCGGGCGATTTAGATTCACTATAAAGCAGGATTTGTAGCTGCTTTATATGTAGCTGCAGATTTGGACCTGCTTTGTAGCAAATATAAATCATGAGGCACAGCTTATTGTTGCACAGCTGATCGTTGAACCTTTAAAAAAATACTTTTTAAAAGCATTTTTAATTACCGGTTCAGGCAAACCGCTAGTGAAAAAAATGCTTTAAAAAAGTTTTCAAAAGTTCTGATGATCAGCTGTGCAACAATCACTTGTGCCGTGCAATCGTCAGAACTTTTTTTTTTACTTTTTAAAAGCATTTTTTACTACCAGTTCACCCGAACTGATATAAAAAAATGCTTTAAAAAGTTTTTTTTTAAGTTCCGAGGATCAGCTGTTTGACAATCAGCTGTGCCTTGTGATCATGCAGTACAGCTGATTGTGGCACAGCTTACTACTGGTTCAGGCGAACCAGTAGCATTTTTTTACTACCAGTTCACCCAAACTAATAGTAAAAAAATGCTTTAAAAAGTAAAAAAAAAAGTTCTGAGGATCAGCTGTTTGACAATCAGCTGTGCCTTGTTATCTTGCAGTACAGCTGATTGTGGCACAGTTTACTATTGATTCAGGTGAACCAGCCCAAACCGTAGCATCTCACCCCTACTTTGAGTGGAAGCAAAAGGGAAAAAAGAAAAAAGAGAGAAAGGAGAAAAACAGCCATTGTCATCAACAGGATGCCAAAGCGGAGTTTTAAAGCTCATCTCCTTTTCAGAGCCAGAGAATAATTTCCACTACTAGCAAATTAAAAGAAAACAAGAAGGGGAAACCAGAGGAAATTCTCTTTTCTTGCCGTGCTTCCAATTTAAAACACAAAATAACCATATCCAAGGCTGTGTAGGACACCCCCGACAGCAAAACAAAATTGGCACACCGGGAAGACCATGTTGATGTACAGAAAGATCATTTACTATAAACTTACTAAAATGTCTTGCTCCAGGGTTAAAAAAAGGGGCAGAGCTGTTAAACCATGTGCTCATTTTCCTTCCTGTAATTATAATCTGTAATTATATTTTAGAAGCCCTGGAGACATTTTTCTACGCAGCCTCCTTTCAAACGGAGCCCCAAGCAGGTTTATGGATACACTCGAGTTTCATTTTTGGCTGCCGAATAGAAACACTATAGAAGAGGTTCTCGACTCACAGCCAAACTTTGGACTTGCAGCCTCAAATCTCTGTTGCTAAGCAAGACGCTTGTTTAAGTGAGTCCCATTTTATGACCTTTCCTTGCCCCAATTGTTAAGTGCATCGCTGCATTGTGAAGTGAATCACATGGTTGTAAAGTGAACCTGGGTTCCCCTGTTGACTTTGCTTGTCAGAAAGTCACAAAGGGGGATCCGGTGACCCCAGGACACTGCAACCGTCATAAACACGAGCCACTTGCCGAGCGCCTGAATTTTGATTGCGTAACCCACAGGGATGCTTCAATGGTTGTAAGTGGGGAAAACTATCCTAAGTCACTTTTTTTCTCTGTCGTGGTATCTTCAAATAGTTGCTAAACGAATGTTTGTAAGAAACACCTGTAGTTCCCCACTGCTTTCTTCTCAGACTAGTTCTAAACCAGGGGCGTCAACTCAAGGCCCGGGGGCCGGATCTGGCCCACGGGGGCCACCCTGGAAACAGCGAAGCACCAGCCCGTAGTGCCTCTGCCAGCGAAAATGCAGCTTGAGAGGGCTGCATAAAGGCTTCCTTGTCCAATCATGTTTGACTCTAGGGCAGGGCTGTCAAACTTGTGGCCCGTGGGTCAGATGAGTCAGGCACTGGCCATGCCCACATCTAGTTTACCAAAAGAGAAAACAGCCCTGACATATCTTGTGATGATGCTGTGACAACGTTTATTTGACACCCCTGCTCTAGGGCAAACGGATAGGCAAGAGAAAGTCCACCAGGGGTGAAATCCAGCAGGCTCAGACAGGTTCTGGAGAACCGGTAGCAGACATTTTGAATAGTTCAGAGAACCAGTGGCAGAAATTCTGAGTAGTTCGAAGGACCAGTAGTGGAAATTTTGAGTAGTTTAGAGAACTGGCAAATGCCACCTCTGGCTGACCCCAGAATGGGGTGGGAATGGAGATTTCGCAGTATCCTTCCCCTGCCACGCCCACCAAGCCACGCCCACAGAACAGGTAGTAAAAAAAAAAATTTCACCACTGAGGTCCACTCCCCACTTGCTCTCCAATGTACACCTCCTAAACATATACCCTAAGAAGCTTTCAATCCACTATCATTCCTCCTCATGTCTTTTTTTTTTTTTAAATCCCAATGGATTTATAAGTGAGTCTTTCAGATCGGAGGTGGTGCATTTGCTTTTCAAGCCGACAGAAGAAATGCTGAGTTAAAAGCTAGATGTACGTAGCATTTGTGGTGGAGCGCTTCATATCCTGTTGGAAACCCATGGCAACCATTTGACCCCTGTAACCATCATTTCCTGGTTGCAACCCTGAACCTAAAAGCTGTTCAAATGCAGCTTTAGAGTTAAAGACAGATCCATGGCAAAGTGAGATCTTACGAGTATTGAAGAGTTTGAAGGAGCTGTATCTTTTCCCAGGCTTGCATGCTACAACTGCAGCTGAAGCCTCCAGTAAAAGGTTTATGGGGGAAGGGAGGGAGTGCATTTAGGCAATGCTAAAATCTCATTCTACCCTATGCCCATTCTTATGACACATTTTTCAACTCTTTGCAAGAAAGTTTACAATCAGAATTGGCAAATATTGAATTGGTTGGTGCTCATTCTATGTGTTTGTTTGTCTGTCTGTCTGTCGGTCTGTCTATCACCTACTTACCTACCCACTGTATCTACCTATCTATTATCTATCTACTCCATTCACCATCATCCATCATCTGCCTGCCTGCCGGCCTGCCTACCTACCTATCATCATCCATCTATCTATCCACCCATCCATCCACCCACCCACCCACCCATCTATCATCCATCCATCCATCCATCCATCCATCCATCCATCCATCCATCCATCCATCTATCTATCTATCTATCTATCTAATCTAATCTCTCTATCCATCCATCCATGCAACTCTATCTAGTATCTCCCATTGTTATTGCAATTATATGAAAACAGATCCCTGTGCTCTGGGCTCCTGGAGAAAAGACACAGCAGAAATTTAAGAGATAAATATGTAAATGTTATGCTTTTTAATAAAAAATAATAATCTGTAAAAAGTGGTACCAGACTCCTTCTGAACCAAAGACAACTTTCTTTCTCAGCTGCCCTTCTTAGGTTAATTATCTTTCATAATTGCAGATGTTCATATAAAACACTAACTTTCTGGAGCAGATTGTGAGAATTCTGTCCTATTCTAAACTTCCTTTTTATGACCCTGTAAATCCCTTAATTCGGGGTAGAGTCGACAGGATAGAGCTGAGCATTTACTGGCCAGATACCCTTCCTGATGCCTATGTGAAGTTCACAGCAGACATTTTCTCTTTAGGCTCTAGGAGAGAAATATCTCTGCTAACTAGGATTAAACTCTCTACCTTCCCAAGGGGAGGTGAGATTCTTCACCCCTAAGCCACCATGCCGCTCAATTCTATCCTATTCCACTTCTTAGAAAAAGCAAAACCTTAGTTATCATTGAGTTCAATGGCCAAACTCTTGTTAGTATTATTACGCATGGAACTAAGCTTTTCTCCACCAACAATTAACCAAGGAACACATTGCTACTTAATGTGGCCTTTATCCTATTTCCAACTTATGAACAAGTTAAATCATTCCCAACTACCACAGTGTTGAAGTAGCATTTTCCCTTATTCCAACACCAGCTTACGATGGCTGTAATTGGGTAGAATCCATTATCTCTGGACCTCCCACCACCTCGGAGAGAAACCAAGTGACTGCAATGGCTTGAAATAGTGACCACAGACGATACCACATGACGTGAACATATAGTTTTCTACAAACTCAAGGATTGGGGAGAAGCTAACTCAGTAGTGGGGATAGGCCCTGAATGTCCCTTATATGGTCCTCAGAATTGTCTATAATGCCAAAGCATTCCTTAGCAGACAAATCCACTTTTAAAAGTTCTCTAAAAGTACAAAATCTAAACACTGCTTGCCTAAATATAACCCATGAATGATCAGCTTCTATAGCCTCAATGCTTGCTCTATATTCAGGCTGCTTTCTGGGTACTAAATGTGTTTTGTGAAATACAAACTGACCTTTGCCTACACAGGAAGGTTTTGTATTTAAGTTGGCACCGTCGAATCGTATTTATAATTTCTATTCAAACATCTTTTCAAATTTAGCATCCATCTGCAAGAATCCTTCATCAAGTCAGAATGACTACTCTATTACTACTACTACTACTACTACTACTACTACTACTACTACTACTACTACTACTACTTCCTTCTCCTCCTCCTCTTCTTCTCCTCTTTTTTCTTCTTCTTTTCTCCTCCCCCCCCTTTTTCTTCCTTTCCTTTCTTCTTCTCCCTTTTCCTCACACGTCCCAACATCACATGATCAAAATTCAGGGCCTTGGCAACTGGCATGTGTTTATGACAATTGCACAGTCCCAGTGATCACCTTGCCCAGCTGTCTTCGGATAAGCAATTGTGAAAGCCAGATTCACTTAACAACTGTATAATTTACTTTAACAACCGCAATGATTTGTTTAACAACTGCGGCAAAAAAAAAGGTGATAAAATGGGATAAAACTCAAGGAACAACTGCCTTGCTTAACGATGGAAATTGGGAGCTCAGTTGTGATAGTTAAATCAAGGACTACCTGTGGGGCTCAACAGCAAAAGTTCATATTTAAAAAAAAACAAAAAACAAATTGTGACCTCTGATTAACAATAGAGACATTTAGTCTTCATCCAGCTAAGGCAGGCACAGGGACCCTTTGATGACTTGGGAAGACTTCAATTCCCAGAATTCCTGGGCCAGCATTGGAACAGGTAAAGCTGGCATTATACTGGTGATGATGGCATTATTTCCAGAGCCAAACTGGAAATAAGGCATTTCCTGACAGTGAGAAAGATGAACAGCTTGCCTCCTGGAGTTGCGGCTGCTCCATCGCTGGACGTTTTCAAAGAAAGATTAGACAATGATTTGATTGGGAATGCTATAAGGTCCCCTGCCTTGGGCAAGGGGTTGGACTAGAAGACCTCCACAGTCCTTTTCCAGCTCTAGGATTCTATAATAGGATGCCTTTATGATGGAGCCTCACACACACACAGACACACGGGTGATACTTTGAGAATGACAGAGTCAAGATCCTTTGGTTTTTTTCTGACCTATTTTACATTCCTGACTTGAAGAGCTAATTAATTCACTCACCCATTCCCCCATACAAAACAGCTTTGGTTTTGAAACCAATGTGGTGATGGTCTTTGGGGTGGGGAGGGAGATTGTCAACCTCATGTACAGGCAACCCTCAACTGATAGTTACAGTTATATATGTCATAGATGGATGGATGGATGGATGGATGGATGGATGGATGGATGGATGGATGGATGGATGGATGGAGAGCAGTGTTTCTCAACCTTGGCCACTTGAAGATGTCTGGACTTCAACTCCCAGAATTCCCCAGCCAGCATTCGCTGACTGGGGAATTCTGGGAGTTGAAGTCCAGACATCTTCAAGTAGCCAAGGTTGAGAAACACTGATGTAGAGAGAGAGAGAAAGAGAAAGAGAAAGAGAGAGAGAGATTGTGAACTATCGTAAAAATACGAGTTCCAGGTGTAGCTATAAAAGAAGAGACAGACATCATGATCTCCAGAACTTAAATTATATTACCCACTTAGTTTTCGTTAGCGTCTGCTAACATCGTCAGTGTAAAAACTACCATTGAAGAGATATTTGCCTTTATACATCTTGATCAATTTGGCCATTATGCGTGTGATAGGCCTATCCACCCGCCTCCCACCTATAATTAGCTTTGACATTTTTGCTTCAGACATGTTAACAGGAGCTAAACCTCCGTCAATTAACATGTCTGAAGTAAAAAATGACAAAGCTAATTACAGATGGGAGGCAGGTGGATGGGCCTATCACGTGCACAATGGCCAAATTGATCAATGATGTATATAAAGGACAATATCACCCCATTCCTAAGAAGTCTTTAAGGGAGCATGCATAAGGGCACCAGCGTGCCTACCATCCCTGTCCTAATAGTCCCTTGTACTTGTATACATTTTATGTATTCATAACCATGTATATACATATATCTGTTATCTAATTTATGTTCGACGAAATAAATAACTAAAATAAACAAATCTCTTCAATGGTAGTTTTTACACTCTGACAATGTTAGCAGAGGCGAACTAAAACTAAATTGATAATATCTCCCCCCCCTCTCATATGTGTGTGTGCGTGTATATGTTTGTGTGTGTGTGTGTGTGTGTGTGTGTGTGTATGTATGTATGTATGTATGTTTGTATGTATATACTTTATATATCAGTGGTGGGTTCTGTACCAGTTGGAATGGGCCCGGCGTCACCCACATGGACATGCACGATGCCTGCGTGCATTGTATCTGCCTGCGACACTTTCGCAAGCCTCTATGATGCTCCAGCTGCTCGGAGAGCATCGCGCAAGCACCGTATGCACCATGCATGTGCGGAGAAGTGCTGTGCATGTGCGCGGAAGCACCATGCACGTGCGCGGAAGCACCATGCACGTGCGCGGAAGCACCATGCACGTGCGCGGAAGCACCATGCACGTGCGCGGAAGCACCATGCACGTGCGTGGAAGTGGAAGCACCATGCACGTGCGTGGAAGCACCATGCACGTGCGTGGAAGTGGAAGCACCATGCACGTGCGTGGAAGCACCATGCACGTGCGTGGAAGTGGAAGCACCATGCATGTGCGTGGAAGCACCATGCATGTGCGTGGAAGCACCATGCACGTGCGTGGAAGCACCATGCACGTGCGTGGAAGCACAATGCACGTGTGTGGAAGTACCATGCACGTGCATAGAAGTGGAAGCACCATGCACGTGCGTGGAAGCACCATGCACGTGCGTGGAAGCACCAAAGCGTGGAAGTGCCAAAGGTTTAGAGGACAGGTAAGGAGCTTAGGCGGGTGGGTGGGCCCTCCAGAGCACCGTACCGGAACGGTACCTGGTACTCTGGGCAGGCTCCAGTACGCCCGTACCAGGGCATACCACCTGCAACCCACCATATATATATAAATCTCAATCTTACCTGGGAAAAGACCCGAATACAACAAGACCAGCATATATGGTGCCCACCCTATCAGTTTATAGATTCCTTTATAAAAACCCTGAGCATGGCTCAGGAATTCTGGGAGTTGAAGTTCACAAATCATCAAAGTGCCAAGGTTTTCCACCCCTGAGCTAAAAGAACTGTAGTACCTACTTCTTACATTTGCCAACGCACAAAGAGGCCGCTAGCTATACAAAGGTTGTTTGCATAAGGTTAAAATGCACCAGGAAGCGTGCACTTGAATTAATGAAGGGTGGGGGGAGGACAAGGAAGTTAGACTCAGTAAATGCACTTTATCTTCCCTTCCCATATACCATTGCTACAAAACTTTGTGTTCATTGGGGGGGCCTTTTATTAGCTTGGCTTGTAGACCATAAAAAGCCCGGAGCAATCTTGCTTGGCCATCTGTCTTCCATGAATAGATATGAGATAAATGAGGGATAAAAATATAGGTAGACCTCATTCATTCAGGGACTGTTCAAAGCTCACTTAGCAGTGGCTCAGTGGCTAAGACGCTGAGCTTGTGCATTAGAAAAGTCAGCAGGTCGGTGGTTCGAATCCCTAGCACCACGTAACGGAGTGAGCTCCCGTTACTTGTCCCAGCTTCTGCCAACCTAGCAGTTTGAAAGCACATAAAAATGCAAATAGAAAAATAGGAACCACCTTTGGTGGGAAGGTAACAGCATTCTGTGCGCCTTTGGCATTGAGTCATGCTGGCCACATGACCACGGAGACGTCTTTGGACAGCGCTGGCTCTTTGGCTTTAAAACGGAGATGAGCACTGCCCCCTAGAGTCAGGAACGACTAGCACGTATGTGTGAGGGGAGCCTTTACCTTTACCAAAGTTACAACAGCACTGAAAAAAAAGTAATGTATGGCTATTTTTCACCCTTAGTACCGTTGCAGCCTCCCCAGTCATATAATTCACATTCGGATGCTTGCCAACTGACTCACATTTACGACAGGGTTGCTGCGTCCCAAGGTCACCCATGATTCCCCCCCCTTTTTTTTTGACCTTCCAAACAAGCAAAAGTGACAACGAAGCCGGATTCACTTAACAACAGTGTGACTAATTTGCTTCACAACTGCTGCAAGAAAAGTCGTGAAACAGAGGCAGAGCTTCACTTAACAAAACGTTTCTCATAGCAAACATAAATTTGAGGCTCCATTGTGGTCATAAGTCGAGGACCCCCTGTCATATCAAGTCCGTCCGTCCCCGTCCCCCCAATCACGTGCAGGAGATAAAAATAATATCGAGTCCCCATAATCTGCATGCAATCTTTTTTCTTTCAAGGACTAGGAATACATTGTTTTCATAGATTGATAATTAGCTGTCCTTCCAACAGGCAGGCTCCAAAAATAGGCCCTGGATACAGCAGTTAGCTGGTATCTGGTGGGCAGGAAAATGACATGATGGGAGTGGATGAGAGTTTCTCTAAACCGGATTTATTTACAACACAACCAGCCGAAACAGGAACGAGTCAAAGTCACAACATTAGTAAGAACTGCAGAAGATAGGAACAAGGAACTCTTTTGTTGTGGCTTCAGTCCCAGAAAGAAAAAGAGGAAACAAACACATACATACACACACACACACACAGATTGACACACAAAACTTCAATAGTTAGAAAGTTTCCCAGAATCTGAGAAATGTTTTAGGCCCTCACTACATTTCTCCAGTAAATGTGTGTGTGTGTGTGTGTGTGTGTGTGTGTGTGTGTGTGTGTGTGTACACACATACACAGATACCCTGTTTCCCTGAAAATAAGCCCTCCCCAAAAATATTGCAACACAGCAGCAGCCACGAGGTGACCACGCTTACCGCCTCCTGCATCTCAAAAATAATGGAGCAAAAGCATAGTGTGAATGGGACCGTGGCATTTAACTGGAGCTGAAAAATGCAGATTCATACTTAAGACAACTTCCAGAAGATGCTGCTGGATTTTAATAGCAAAGGATTAATACACACACACACACACACACACACACACACACACACACAAAGCTCAAAGACATATAAGTTCAAAGCAAGTCTTGTTATCAGTATTATATAATATAGAATTATATATAGGTAATCCTGGTAACAAGCAAGGGATTCTGTCTTTTACTTATGACCACAATTGAGCCCATCATTTCTGTTGCTAAGTGAGACATTCGTTAAGTGAGTTCTGTGCCATTTCACAACCTTTCTGGCTGCAGTTGTTAAGTGAATCCCCGCACTTGGGAAATTAGTAACACAGTTGTGAAGTGAATCTGGATTTCCCCGTCCTACTTTGCTCGTCAGAAAGTCGCAAAAGGGGATCACACGACCCCGGGGAACACTGCAACCGTCATAAAGGTGAGTCAGTCGCTAAGTGTATGAATTTTGGTCAGACGTTCATGGGGATGCTACAAAGGTCAAAAGCGTGAAAAACGGTCCTAAGTCACTTTTTTTCAGCGATGTCATAACTTCCAATGGTCACTAAGTGAACTGTTGTAAGTCGAGGACTGCCTAATTCAGTGCATCGCAGTTTTAGAAGTATAAATCAGAATAAAAAGCTCTACCTTTCCCTACCTCCGTGATGGCGAACCTATGGCACGCATGCTCAAAATGGCATGTGGAGCCATGTTGCCTGGTGTGCGCAGCATTGCCTGTTCCTCTTCCAGGTTTCTGGTGCTCATGACAATCAGCTGGCCTTTGTGCGTGTGGCAGTGCCAGAAATTGGAAGAGCTGGTCTTCCATTTTCCAGCGCGAGCATACACACCAGCCAGCTGATCATCACACACACATGCTCGCCAGTAGAAACGGGCGACGCTGCATGTGCCGAAACGGTACGTTCATTTTCTGGAGCACGCATGCCCCCCTGGGCAGCTCCTCTTCCGAGGTGCAGCCCCGATAAGCACGCATGTGTCCTCGCAAAGCTCTCACACGCACCATCACTGCCCTATCTCCTGTTTGTCATTCAGAAGCAACCTTGGCAGATCTCAAAAAACTGAAGTCTTGCTGGGATGGGGGGACCAACCAGGAAATCCCAGGCTCAAACTAGGCCGAAAAGAAAGCTAACCACTTTTGCTTTTTTGTTGCCAAAACATAAGCTGGAGATGGTCAGATGATCACCAAGAGAAATGACAATTGAAAGACAGCTTCACATATTGCTTGAAAGACTAACTGCGGAGGATTTTATTTCCAAACACCAACTTCCTAATTCAGTTTCAATATTCTTGGCTTGCAGAAGAGAAAGTAAGTCTGACTTACTCAGACTGGGCTAAAATGAAGTATCAGCCATTTCACCCCTCACCCTCTTCCCCCTTCCCATACTGTCCTAATTCAAATCCAGATCTCCCATTTTTTTTGGGGGGGGGTCTCTTTCTGAGGCCAAGCTCCCCCGTTACAAACCCTGGGCCCTTTCTCTAGCAAAAGTTGGCTGGTTTGTGTTTTCCCAAGTTTGGTGTGTGGTAATAAAATAAAATAAAATAAAAATCTTTCTGTTCTTGATAACAGTAGTAGTAGTAGTAGTAGTAGTAGTAGTAGTAGTAGTAGTAGTAGTAGTAGTAAGGTAGGTAGGTAGGTAGGTAGGTAGGTAGGTAGGTAGGTAGGTAGGTAAGTACGTACGTACGTACGTACAGCAAAAATCACTGGGACCATCAGGTTGAGAAGGTTTTAGAGAATGAGAAAGTCAAGATCTTGTGGGACTGAACAAGAATTCACACTGACAGGCACTTGGCCCACAACACACCTGACATAACAATAGTTGAAAAGAAAAAAAGTATGGTTCATTGACATTGCAAAACCCGGAGATGCAGGAATTGAAGATAAGCAGCAAGAAAAAATCACAAAGTACCGGGACTTGCAAATTGAAGTTGAGCGACTGTTGAAAAAGAAATCAAAGAAATTGTGTGTTGTCCCGATTGTAATTGGAGGCCTTGGAGCAATACCCAAAGGGCTACCTCGCTATTTGGAAATTTTAAATTTATCAGACTTGAACATTCTGATTCTGCAAAAAACCACCCTACTTGGAACAGCTTATATCTTCCGACACCTTAACAGTTCCTAGGTCCTTGGTTAGGACTCGAGCTGTTGAGCTACCAACCAGCCCCAAAGGCTGTGAATCTCACCAAAGATTAACCACGCAATAATAATAATAATAATAGAAGGGGGAGGAGAAGAGGAAGAAGACGAGGAGGAGGAGGGGAAGGAGAAGGAGAAGAAGAGGAGGAGGAGAGGAAGAGCAGGAGGAAGAGAAGAAGAAAAGGAGGAGGAGAAGAGGAGGAGGGGGAGAAGAAGGAGAAGAGGAAGAGGAAGAAAAATAAGGAGAAGGAGAAGAAATAATAATGTCTTGGCAGTCGGACAGCCCGAGCCAAGCCCGAAAAAGGAGTTAAAATCACGGGGAGAGCGCAAGGTCGAAAGTTGAGCCTTCGAAGTGTTGGAGACGGAGGAGAGCTCGGGGAGGGGGGCGAAAGTTGGAGACCCTGGCTGGGGAAAGCCAGCAGGAGAGCCGCGGTCGTCAGGATTCCGGGGCTCTTGCAAGGCAAACCGCGCGAGCGAAACCTGCTCGGGCAAAGGCCGAGGCTCCGCGCCGCTTTCTCCGCCCAGGAACTCCGCCCAAGGCTGGCAGCGCTCCCTCTTCCCCTCGCCCGCCCGCCCAACAGCCATGTTGGCCTGAAGGCGCCTCCTGGGTGGGGTGGGGTGGAGGAAGGGGGGAACCTCTCGCGCTCCAAAGACCGAAGCCGGGCTGCGCTGTCCAGCGTCCCCTTGCCTTGGCTGTGCCCCCGACGCCCTTGCCCGCTTGCCTGCCCTGTCTGTCTTCTTGCCCATCTGTCTGTCTGTCTGCTGCCTGCTTGCCTTCCTGGCTGTCTGTCTATCTTCTTGCCTGCCTGCCTGTTTGCCTGTCTGTCTGTCTGTCTTCTTGCCTGTGTGTTTGCCGGTCTGTCTGTCTGCCTTCTTGCCTGCTACCTGCTTGTCTTCCAGTCTGTCCGTCTGTCTTCTTGCCTGCCTGCTTTCCTTCCTTCCTGTCTGTCTGTCTGTCTTCTTGCCTTTCGGTCTGTCTTTCTACCTGCTGCCTGCTTGCCTTCCTGTCTGTCTGCCTGCTAGCCTGCTGCCTGCCTGTCTATCTGCCTCCTTGTCCGCTTGTCAGTCTGTCTGTCTGATGGTCGGTCTGTTTGCCTGCCTGCCTGCCTGCCTGCCTGCGGCAAGGCTCCGGAGTCCCATCCCTCCCCCCCACCCCCTCACCCCCATCCCGCCGATCCCTACCTGGCAAAAGCAAAGTGCAGCCGCAGGATCAGGAATCGGCAGGAGGGCGGCCGGGACAGAAACAGCAGCAGGAGCGGGACGCGCCTCTTTCCCGGGCGGGCGCAGAGTCCTACTCGGGCGCAGCTTTTTTCCCCTTCCGGAACGACAGCGAAGATCTGCGGGGCTCCAAGGCGAAGGCGGAGTCTCGTCGCCTTCTCCGCCTTCTTCCCGGCCTGGCGGGAAGTTCGGCCGCCCCCCCGCGCGTCCCTCTCGCTCCCTGTGTAAAAAGTATCCGGCTGCAAAGGCTGCGCTTCGCCGCGGGGGAAGGAGCCGAGCGCCCGATCCGGTCCGTTGCCTCTTCCCCAGCCAGGTTTCTCATCTGGCGATGGGCAGTTTTTAAGAAGGGATTGGATTGCCATTTGTCTGAAATGGCAGAGGGTTTCCTGCCTAAGCAGGGGGGTGGACTAGAAGACCTCCAAGACCCCTTCCAACTCTGTTATTCTAGTCTAGTCTAGTAATCAAAATTTATGTAATCTTTAGTAAAAAATATCCACTAAAAACAATTATCTGGTTAATTAATGGATAATTTAAAAAGTATCCATTGAAAAACAATAATATTAATCATGGAATGATCTTAAATCTTCTCTAATCCTGTTTTTTAATGGATAATATTTAAATTACCCATTAAAAACAAATAACAAAGCACAAGAAGACAGAACAAGAAGATGTTGGATAACCGTTTATATGAAGTGGTGTAGGGTTTCCTACCTAAGCAGGGGGTCAGACTAGAAGACCTCCAAGGTCTCTTCAAACTCTGTTAGTCTAGTCTAGTAATCAAAAACTTATGAAATCTTCTTTTAGTAAAAGTTAGTAAAATTAATAAAAAATATCCATTAATTCACTCACACCCTCGTCCTTTCTCGCCTGGACTACTGTAATGCTCTCTGCATTAGGCTGCCCTTGAAGAGCACCCAGAGGCTTCAGCTGGTCCAGAATGCGGCCGCGCGGGTTGTCATGGGGGTACCTAGGTGCTCCCATGTTACACCCCTTTTAGGCAGCCTGCACTGCTTCCCGGTTGTCTTCTGGGCACAATTCAAGGTGTTAATTATGATCTTTAAAACGCTCCATGGCTTAGGCCCAGGGTACTTGAGAGACCACCTACTGCCACCGGTAGCCTCCCACCGTCCAGTACGATCCCACAGAGTTGGCCTCCTTAGCGTGCCGTCGGCTGATGATCCCCAGGAAGAGAGCCTTCTCTGTGGGAATGCCTTCCCTTTGGAATGAGCTGGCCCCGGAGCTTCATATAATCCCCGACCTCCGGTCCTTCCGACGTGCCCTAAAAGGTTGGCTTTTCCAGCAAGCCAGCCTGGCCTGAATAACATTAATTATTAATTTTAATTGTTAATTTTAATCTAATTTCTAAATCTCATGGTAAATGTCTATTGGGTTTTTTGGATATTCTATTTAATCTTTCTTTTAACTTTTGTAATATGTGTTTTTATGTTGTATGCTGCCCTGAGTCCTTTGGGAAAAGGGTGGCATATAAGTCCAATAAACCATAAACATAAAACACAATTATTTGGATAATTAATGGATAATTTAAAAACAATCCATTAAAAAACAATAACATAAATCATAGAATGATCTTAAATCTTCTCTAACCCTGTTTTGAAAAATGGGAGGGAGGCGTATCCTTAGTGGGCAGTGACGCACAGTTGCTCATCAATTCTCACCCCCCAAAAAGCTGGATTTAAAATAAAACGGAAGAATGTTTTATGAAAATCTGCAAATGACGGAGATTGGTTCAGAATGAAGGATTAAGAGCTTCCTGAAATCTAGGGAGTAATTTTCAGGGCCCAGCCATTCCACTGTCTTATTTTACCAAGCTATGCAATGTTCCAATATTTGAGGAGCTGCCACAGAGAAGGCCTATTCTCCAAAGCACCTGAAGGCAGGACAAGAAGCAATGGGTGGAAACTAATCAAGGAGAGAAGCAACCTAGAACTAAGGAGAAACTTCCTGACAGTTAGAACAATTAATCAGTGGAATGACTTGCCTTCAGAAGTTGTGAATGCTCCAACAGTGGAAGTTTTTAAGAAGAGATTGGAAAATCATTTGTTGTAAATGGTACAGTCTCCTGCCTGAGCAGGGGGTTGGAGGACTAGAAGACCTCCAAGGTCCCTTCCAACTCTATTCTGTATTCTGACTAGTTTAGAGAACCCAAGGAGCTCCAATTTTTTTAAAAAATTAATTGGAGCTGTTAGCCCAATGCCTCCAGGGATCTTCAATGGCAATCTCTCCATTGGTTAGGTCGGAGCAGGGAAAGCTGACATTATATTGGTGAAGATGGCATTATTTCCAGAGCCAACCTGGAAATAAGAAATTTCATGACAGTGAGAATGATGAACAGCTTCCCTACTGGATCCATTGCTGGAGGTTTTCAAGAAAGATCAGACAACCATTTGGTTGGGAATGCTATGAAGTCCCCTGCCTTGGGCAAGGGGTTGGACTAGAAGACCTCCACAGTCCCTTCCACTTCTAGGATTCTATAATAGGATGCCTTTTGTAAAACAAAATTTTTATTATTTTTTACATCATATTTTCATTTCACATTTCAGTCATCTTATTTTCATTCCATATTTTCCAGCTTAACTTTAATTTCATATATATATATAACTTTAACTTTACTTTTAAAGTTAACTTTAAAGCTTAACTTTAAAGCTTAACTTTAATTTCATATATATATATATATATATATATATATATATATATATATATATATATATATATATATATATATAGAGAGAGAGAGAGAGAGAGAGAGAGAGAGAGAGAGAGAGAGAGAGAGAGAGAGAGAGAGAGAGAGAGAGAGAGAGAGAGAGAGAGAGAGAGTGTAAATTGTACGGAACTGACACACAGACATATATACATACATACATATATGTATACATGCACACACACACTGACACACACATATTTATATACATACATATATATATATATACATACATACATGCACACGGACACGTAAACACAGATACACACAAATATAATAGGATGCCTTTTTGATGGCGCCTGCCTCCCCCAGTGATACTTTGAGAATGACAGAGTCAAGATCTTTCAGTTTTTCCTACCTATTTTACATTCCTAAATTGAAAAGCTAATTTATTCATCCACCCATTTCCATTCCCTCATACAAAACAGCTTTGATGCTGAAATCAATATGGTGATATATTAGGGACATAGTGGTTCAGTGGCTAAGATGCTGAGCTTGTCAATCAGAAAGGTCAGCAGTTCTGTGGTTTGAATCCCTAGTGCTGCGTAATGGAGTGAGCTCCTGTTACTTGTCCAAGCTTCTTGCCACCTAGCAGTTCGAAAGCACATTATAAATGCAAGTAGAAAAATAGGGACCACCTTTGGTGGGAAGGTACCAGAGTTCTGTGTGCCTTCAGCATCTACTCATGCCAACCACATGACCATGGAGACGTCTTCGGACAGCGCTGGCCCTTTGGCTTTGAAACAGAGATGAGCACTGTCCCCTAGAGTTGGGAATGACTAGCATATATGTGCAAGGGGAACCTTTACCTTTATCTATCTATCTATCTATCTATCTATCTATCTATCTATCTATCTATCTATCTATCTATCCATCCATCCATCCATCCATCCATCCATCCATCCATCCATCCATCCATCCATCCAACCATTCAGCAATGGTCCAACCCCACATAAGGAACACTTCCTTCCTATAGGGTGAACACCCTATCAGTTTATAGGCTCCTTTATGAAATCCTATGGAGAAACCACCAGCCAGAAAAATATATGAATGAATATGTCTTAGAACAGTAATCCCTCTATTTAAATTCAGTGTTTAAACAATCTGACCTAAAACCACACCATAAAACAGCTTCTATTTAGGAGCTCCCCAATTTTCCCCAAAACAACACTCGCTCTTTGTTATTAGCAAATAGCGATTACATAGACATTAATGGGCTCATGTGTCATTCTGCCATTGGAGTATATTTCCAAAGTGAGAGAGAAATTCCCCACTAGAGAAATTGTGAAACACACCAGGCTGTGAAATGTATTTATAGGATAAAGGTAATGGATCCAGTGACTAAGATGACCTCTCTCTCTCTCTTTTTTAATGTTGCAATATAATCTGACAAATGATTGCATTTCCATGGCCTTTTAATGATGTGATTTCCTCATTCCCTTTTTCATTTATTTGTTTATTAAATTTAGAGGCCAGCCAACTTCATAAGGCGCTGGCCTATTTACTGACAACAGTAAAAGAAAAAACACCATTTTATAAAAAAGCTTTCCATGTCTAGAAGAGGACAGGGATTATCACATTTTATATAGAAGGTTTGCTTTTGACAAGTAAGAATAAAGAAGAAGCAAAGGCTACATTTTTAAAAGCAAACCTTTTATATAAAATGCAATAATCCCTGTTCTTAATGCTGAGTCTATATAATAATTAGAGAATAATAATATATAATAATGAGAATAATATTTTTTTTAAAACGCACAGGTACAGTATACGTGATACCTTGCTCAATAGTAGTAACTGTGAGAGGGATCTTGGAGTCCTAGTGGACAACCATTTAAATATGAGCCAGCCGTGTGCAGCAGCCGCCAAAAAGCCAACACAGTTCTAGGCTGCATAAACAGAGGGATAGAATCAAGATCACGTGAAGTGTTAATACCACTTTATAATGCCTTGGTAGGTTTTGGTCGCCACAATGTAAAAAAGATGTGGAGACTCTAGAAAGAGTGCAGAGAAGAGCAACAAAAATGATTAGGAGACTGGAGGCTAAAACATATGAAGAACGGTTGCAGGAACTGGGTATGTCTACTTTAATGAAAAGAAGGACTAGGGGAGACATGATAGCAGTGTTCCGATATCTCAGGGGTTGCCACAAAGAAGAGGGAGTCAAAATAGTCTCCAAAGCACCTGAGGGCAGGACAAGAGGCAATGAGTGGAAACTAATCAAGGAGAGAAGCAACCTAGAACTAAGCGGAAATTTCCTGGCAGTTAGAACAATTAATCAGTGGAGCAACTTGCCTCCAGAAGTTGTGAATGCTGCAACACTGGAAGTTTTTAAGAAGATATTGGACAACCACTTGTCTGAAGTAGTGTAGGGTTTCCTGCCTAAGCAGGAGGTTGGATTAGAAGATCTCCAAGATCCCTTCCAAGTCCGTTATTCTATTCTATTCTATTCTAAATGCATCTTTGGTACAAGTCCAGCTCCTGGGTTTTGAGTGTTATTCAAATTTGCAGCAGTGAAGAACAGTAGGTTCAATTGATATAATTAGTGGATGTTTTTTTTAAAATTGTTGGTCTATATAGATCAATTTTCTTCCATAGCTTCTAATGACCTAATGGGTTTCCCCTCCCCCTGCACTTATTTAAAGACACTTAGAGAAATTTTCCCCAAAAATCAGAATTGCCCTCACCCTCCTGGTGTTTTGCAAATCCTTAAAGTGCTGGTTTTGCCATCAAGCCTGGGGGCCTTATGACGTTGGCGAGCCCATTTTCTGGTTGCATCCATTAGGATGATTATTAACATTATAGATTGGTTGCTTGCCTGCACTTTTGTGTGATTTACAAATCTTTTTATTGTTTTCGGTTTTTCAATGTTAGCCATCCAGAGCTGTGTATTTAAGACAGGGAGCCATGGGGGGGGGGGATAGAATCTACTCATCAAACCAAAACATTACAGCATATTTGGTGCAAAGTACCCAAACTACAGAAAACCTAGACTAGGTTAACAAGATTCATCCTCTCCCTGGGGTGAAATTCAGCAAGTTCTGACAGGTTCTGGAGAACCGGTAGCGGATATTTTGAGTAGTTTGGAGAATCTGCAAATACCACAGTGGGGTAGGAATGGAGTTTTTGCAATATCCTTCCCCCAGGCGTGAGGTGGGAATGGGAATTTTGCACTATTCTTCCCCTGGAATGGGGACGGAATGAGGATTTTGCAGCATCCTTCCCCTGGAGTGGGGAGGGAATGGAGATTTTACAGTATCCTTCCCCTGGAGTGGGGAGGGAATGGAGATTTTACAGCATCCTTCCCCTGGAGTGGGGAGGGAATAGAGATTTTGCAGTATCTTTCCCCTGGAATGGGGAGGGAATGTGGACTTTGCAGTATATTTCCCCTGGAGTGGGGAGGGAATAGAGATTTTACAGTATCTTCCCCTGGAGTGGGGAGGGAATGGAGATTTTACAGTATCCTTCCCCTGGAGTGGGGAGGGAATGGAGATTTTACAGCATCCTTCCCCTGGAGTGGGGAGGGAATAGAGATTTTGCAGTATCTTTCCCCTGGAATGGGGAGGGAATGTGGACTTTGCAGTATATTTCCCCTGGAGTGGGGAGGGAATAGAGATTTTACAGTATCTTCCCCTGGAGTGGGGAGGGAATGGAGATTTTACAGTATCTTTCCCCTGGAGTGGGGAGGGAATGGAGATTTTGCAGTATCTTTCCCCTGGAGTGGGGAGGGAATGTGGACTTTGCAGTATCTTTCCCCTGGAGTGGGGAGGGAATGGAGATTTTGCAGTATCTTTCCCCTGGAGTGGGGAGGGAATGGAGATTTTGCAGTATCTTTCCCCTGGAGTGGGGAGGGAATGGAGATTTTGCAGTATCTTTCCCCTGGAGTGGGGAGGGAATGGAGATTTTGCAGTATCTTTCCCCTGGAGTGGGGAGGGAATGGAGATTTTGCAGTATCTTTCCCCTGGAGTGGGGAGGGAATGGGGACTTTGCAGTATCTTTCCCCTGGAGTGGGACGGGAATGGGGATTTTGCAGTATCCTTCCCCTGCCACGCCCACCAAGCCACGCCCACAGAACCAGTAGTAAAAAAGAATTGAATTTTACCACTGTCCTCTTTAGCAATAGCAGTAGACTTATATACCGCTTCATAGGCCTTTCAGGCCTCTCTAAGCGGTTTACAGAGAGTCAGCATATTGCCCCCAACAATCTGGGTCCTCATTTTACCCACCTCGGAAGGATGGAAGGCTGAGTCAACCCTGAGCCGGTGAGATTTGAACCGCTGACCTGCTGATCTAGCAGTAGCCTGCAGTGCTGCATTTAACCACTGCGCCACCTTGGCTCCTCTCCACTACCCATGTGAAAAATCAACCCAAGATTTCATGTGGGTACCCTATCATAGTACTATCACTTCTAGGTCTGCAAAAGAAAATCAGGATTAGTTCCTATTTTGAAGAGAAACAAACCTTCTATTGCAATGAGAAAAAAATAAACTCTATTTATTGACACTTGATCGAGTGTGAACCGAAGCTGGTTGCCGGGAATTCCAACATGTCATTAATGCAACCCCCACAATTACAGTAACCAGTTCAGAGAGGGGGTGGGTGGGAAAGTGTATGTCTCAGGCATCCGGTTTAGCAACCAGGAACTATGCCTTTAGCCTTTTACTGCAGCTCCTGAAACTGGGTGTGACTTCCAGAAAAAGTGGAAGATTTCACAGCAACATTCCATGCTATGGGTGTCGGGTGTCACTGAGCCTGTACTGTGCTTGTACGGCTTGTATTTGTCAAATGCCTGGGAAGGAGGAACTGAAACTATCTTCCTGCTTGCTGTCATATTGCAGCCACATCCGTTAGGACAATTTCGTTTCAGGAAGTTTTGGACAATCCAGGTGATTTAGCAAAGGTTTGAACGCGGCATTCTTTCCAAGCTGCTTTGAGATTGCAAGGCAAACCTCAGTTATAGGATAGGATAGAACAATGAATGGAATGGAACGGAATGGAACAGAACAAAACAGAACATAGAATATGGGATATGGAACAGAATAGAATAAGAATAGAATAGAACAGAACAGAATAAGAATAGGGTAGGGTAGGATAGGGTAGGGTAGGGTAGGGTAGAGTAGAATATATAGAATAGAATAGACCAGAATAGAATATGGAATACGAATAGAATAGAGTAGAGTAGGGTAGGGTAAGGTAGATTAGAATATAATATAGAATAGAACAGAACAGAACAGAACAGAACAGAATATGGAATAAGAATGTAGAGTAGGGTAGGGTAGGGTAGGGTAAGGTAAGGTAAGGTAGGGTAGGGTAGAATAGAACAGAACAGAACAGAACAGAGCTGGATGGGACTTTGGAGGCCTTCTAGTGGTTTCTTCGGAGAGCTTAACTTGCTCCTGAAGTGGTTGGACAACACCTGAAGAGCCAGGTGTTCAATCTGGGGATCTGTTGAAACCAGCAGTATTTGTGGTGACCAGGTATTGTCAGAAGCCAGGACTGAAGTTTTATCAGCTTTGATGGAATCCCAAGCTAACACTCTCTCTTGAGAAAGTAGGAATAATCATGGCTGGGCATGTTCTGAATGTATTTTAGAGAACTACAACAAAAACTTTCTCTTTGTAAAACTGTCTTTCAAGATATCGGCACATTTCAGCTGGATCAACACCCACTTGTGAGGACAAGGTGAAAAACCTGATCTTGAGAACTAGTCAGTTTCTGAGCATTGTTCCCAGCACTGGCATTGACCCATGTCACAAATGGTTTCCCTGCGTCTGTAAGAATCTGAACCTTGACGTTAGTTTTGGAGGCTTGGTTCGTGAGTCACTAATAGGGAGGATTGGATTTTCAGATACAAAAGACATTCTTAAATTATGAACATACTCCCTTATATTTGGTCATATGTTCTTTTTGAGTTCTCAGATCGAAGCTAACCCCTCTTCTATTTTGCAAGTTTTCAGAATAATCCTGGGATTTTCTAGAAGCCTTAACTTCCAATCAAGTCCAATCTTGCTCACGTTTGGCTACATGTTATGCATGCCTCGGGGAGGCAGTCGCTCAATGGCTACGACACTGAGCTTGTCTGTCAGAAAGGTTGGCAGTTCAGCGGTTTGAATCCCTAGTGCCGCGTAACGGAATAAGCTCCCGTTTCTTGTCCCAGCTTCTGCCATCCAAGCAGTTCGAAAACATGTAAAAATGCAAGTAGAAAAATAGGGACCACCTTTGGTGGGAAGGTAATAGCGTTCCGTGTGCCTTTGGCATTTAGCCATGCCGCCCACATAACCACAGAGACGTCTTTCTTGCAATTTTTTCTACTATTAACAATATACTATAATTACTTTATTTCATAATTAGTTGCATAACGATACCAATCATATTACTATTCCCTTTAATCTACTAATACAACTCTTTTTCCCTTTCTTCCTCTTTTATCCATTTTCTCTTGGGCTCTCACAAATCCCACTTTTAATCATTTTTTTTCTTCTCCCCCTTTCTCCTAACTTCTTCTTTTTTCCCCCCCTGTTTTTATGGTTACTGTATCTTTTCTTCAGAGCATTCATTTTTATTATTCTGGCACCTTTCCCCAGGGTTTTCCCTGTTCTCCTCCCTTCCTTACTTAATCTGAAGTAGGCTGGACTTAAATATGTTATGGGTGTGAAGAGATTCGAGACTGATGACACACATGGTTCCTCCGACAGACTCAGCCTGGTCATTTCTTACATCCAGAGAACTGAATCTTCACTTTACCTCACATCTACACAATCAACTTTTCACCGCTTTGTGGAAAAGTTCAGAGAAGAGCAACTAAGATGATCAAAAGTCTAGAGACTAAAACGTGTGAAGAACTGGGTATGGCTACTCTAGAGAAAAGAAGGACTAGGAGTGAAACAGTGGTGAGTTTCAAATTTTTTTAGAACCTCTTCTGGAGGTGTGGCCTGCTTTGTGGGAGTGGCTTGCTGGCTATGTGACCGGGTGGGAGTGGCTTGTCAGCCATGTGACCGGGTGGGAGTGGCTTGCCAGTCATGTGACTGGGTGGGCATGGCCAACTTGTAAAATGTGGTGAAACTCACTTAACAACTCTTTTGCTTAGCAAGCAAAATGTTGGCTCAGAAACTCTAGCATTTGAAGCATGCAAGTCTTAAAGCTGTCAAGTTACAAGACCCTTGCACCCCTAACCCTTTAGAGAGAGAAAAAAAAACCAGGGGTTCAAGCTTGACAGCTTTAACACTTGTGGACTTCAACTCCCAGAATTTCTCCTCTCGCTCTTCATCTTGATGATGTACAGACTGGTGGGGGGAGGGAGCTGGAACCTGATCTAAATGGCACTGTAGATTTGTGGAACCTCTTGTATAGAAGAGGTTAGAACTGGCAGGAACCCACCCCTGGCATGGCCAACTAAATGTCACTCAAGTTGATAGGCGCTTCGCCTTAGCTGTTACAATGTAATAAGGGTTCACCGGAGAGGCAGTTTCTGTAAGCAGGGCAATAAAGATTGGGTTAGAAATAACACCAGAATGTTTCCTTCCTGCCTTCCTTACAGGATTAGCCTTGTAAAGTGGGAAAAACCAAAAGGAGATTTCTTCCAACAATCGGTTCTCCGAAATGCTTAGAAAGTTAACAACCGGTTTTCCCGAATAGGTGCGAACTGGCTGAATCCCACCACTGGGGTGAAATGATAGCAGCCTTCCAGTATTTGAGGAGCTGCCTCAAAGAAGAAGGAGTCAAGCTATTCTCCAAAACACCTGAGGGCAGGACAAGAAACAACGGATGGAAACTAATCCAGAAGAGAAGCAACTTGGAATTAAGGAGAACAGTGAAGACAATCAACCAATGGAACAGCTTGTCTTCAGAAGTTGTGGTTGCTTCATCACTGGAAGCTTTTAAGAAGAGACTGGACAGCCACCTATATGAAATGATATAGGGCAGTGATGGCGAAGGTTTTAGAACCGCGCATGCGTGCATGCCCAAATGGAAAGCTCTGTGCGTACATGCACAGACATGGGTGAATATGTGCATGTGCAGGCATGCGTGCATGTGCAGCAAAGACCCGAAGACCAGCTGGCCAGCAGGAGGCAGGGCATCCCAACTCTGGGAGCGTGGCAAGAGATGAGATCTTTTTCTTTCGTGAGCTTCTGTTCCTTCGTTTTCAGGAAAACAGAAGCTCACGGGAAAAACGCCACTTAGAGCTGAGCTTGGCCAACGGCGCATGTGCCAGCAGAGAGGGCTCTGCATGCCACCTCTGGAACACGTGCCATAGGTTCGTCATCACAGATATAGGGTCTCCCGCTTGAACAGTGGTTGGACTAGAAGACCTCCAAGGCCCCTTCCAGCTGTATTTGGATTGATTGTGTGTTCCAGACATCTAGTGTCATAAATCACTGCATGAAAAATTGCAGAGGAGAAGAATTCCTTTGGTCAGGAGTGAGCAAGAGTCAAAGCAGAACGAAATAGAAAGGAATGCAAATGTAGCCCAAAGGAAACTGGCTCAAACAGACCTTTGCTGCCCTCCTATGGTAGCTCACTGGTACTCCAGGAAAAAAGATCTGAAACCAGGAGCCTTGGAACTCGGTTTGTCATGCGCAGGGAATATCTATATTCATCGCCCAGTTCAAATGGATGAAGATCAAATCAAATCAAACCTTTATTACAGTGGTGAAATCTAATTTTTTTTCCTGCCGGTTCTGTGGGCGTGGCTTGGTGGGGGGCGGGCATGGCTATGTAGTCACGTGACTGGGGGGGGGATCAAAAGACAGAAACTCACTTTAACAATGTCCTGCTGGAGCAGGGGGTTGGACTAGATGACCTCTAAGTCCCTTCCAGCCCTGGATGGCTGTATTATTTCAAGATATCCTCTGAAGCTCCATCTAGTGCCAAGTTTGTGGTCCTTCCTCCCTCTCCTTTTTCCCTCTCTCCCTCCTTCTCTCTTTTTTTCTCAGCACCCCCCACCGCTTTTTAAAGCATTTTTTCCCTGCCTATTTGCCTGAACCAGCAGGGGAAAAAAAGCTTTAAAAAGTAGGGAAAAAGCTTCCGACAATCGCACGGCTCACAGCTGAGCTGCACAATCCTTGGAAGCTTTTTTTTTTTTTTTTTTTACTACCGGTTCACAGAACCAAGGACAATCGTTCCTACCCATCCGCCCGAACCAGGAGGATTTCACCCCTGCTTTTTTGTAAATGCAAAACATCTATACAATGAGATTGAATGAGTCTCCCTTGGTAGGCTCCCCAGGGGCAGGATTCACTTACCTTCCCCCCCCCCCCCAGGGGTGGGATTCACTTATCTTCCCTACCAGTTTGCAAATGTGAATGCGCCCATGGTTGCTTTGCTCAGATGTGCCACTTCTGCACATGTGCACAGCATTCTGCGATGTGCACAGCATTCTGCAGGCGTGCAGTTCTCGCGCATTACATCCGGGCAGGTGGGCGGAATCTCCCCCAGTCGCCGCTACCAGTTTGCGCGATCTGGAGAGAACCGGCTTTATACCACCATTGCAGCTCCCCCCGAAAACACAGAATACATCTCAATAACTCAACAAATAAAAGATAAAGAAATCGATAAACCCAAATAATTAATAACTAGCACACATTCCCATATACATATCTTTGCACTGTAGGTGAAGGGGTTCCAC